>NC_143524.1:48144298-48497298 GCF_031878675.1 Megascapheus bottae
ATAGAAGGTGAATATAGGGCTCTGAGGTGTTTTGTTTTTTAGTGGTTTTAGGGTTTGAACTCTGGGCCTTAGGTACAATCCCTAGACAGGCTCTATACTGCTGTCCCACGTCTCTAGCCCTTCTCTGTGCTAGTTTTGAGACAGAGTCTCACTTCCTGCCATGGCATATGCCTAAACCCAATTTAGGTTTTCTGTCCTAGCTGGGATGACAGGTATGTACTACCATGCCTTGCTTCTTCAATGGAGATGTTTGTCACTTTCTGATTTCAGCAGGACTCAAAACAGGACTGTCCCAATCTCAGCTTCACAAATACCTAAGATTATAGGTGCTTAACAGGGGCTTGCTCCTTCCTTCCTTCCTTCCTTCCTTCCTTCCTTCCTTCCTTCCTTCCTCATCCCTTCCCTTCCTTTCTTTTTCCTTTCCCTTCCCCCCTTTCTCTTTCTTTCTTTCTTTTTCTGTTTTGGAGTATGAACTCAGGGCCTTATGCTTGCTAAGAAGGTGCTCTGTCACTTGCGCCACATCTCTAGTCTCTTTTACTTTAATTTTCAGAGGAGGTCTCAAGCTTTTTGTTTGGGCTGGCCTTGGACTATGAGCCTCTCTGTACCCCAGACATAATTAAGATTTAGAGAAATGAACCACTATACTTGGCTTGTTTAAGAAAGGGTCTTGCCAACTCTTCTGCTTAAGTTAGCATTGAATTGCAGTTCTATATCCATCTCTTGAATAGCTGGGATTACAGATGTAAGCCACAGTACATGGCCCTAAAATCTTTTATAATAGAAAAAGATATATGTGCTATAACTATACATGATTTTAAGCATATAATACGGTGACATTTAGTATATTCCCAGTGATGCGTGATGTTTGCTACTACCTAGCTGCTCTAAGAAGAGACTCCCGTACCCATTTTGCACTTTCTCCTTTCCACATCCGAAGTCTACAGTATTCTACTGATGTTGTAACAGTGTTGGTGGCTGTTGTTTTGGTGAGAGAGCTGGCTAGAGCGGGTCAAGAGAGACTATTTCCCGGGTACTCCCAGCATGCTCACCGCCCAAGTGGCCCCACAGTCACAGGTGTGGGCGAAATTGTGGAGATCTGTGTGGCCAGGCTCCTTAAGGAGCATAATGGGGGCAGAACTGGACTGAGGCAGAGTAGAGAGAGACTGGAGGCCCATGAGATCTGAAGTGGGAGTCAGAAAGGGGCTTGGTGCAGAGACTTAGACTAAGTCCATGATAGATGGAGGAACAGCCCTTTCTTGTTTTTCCTGATAAGGTTGGGGGATGCTCTGGAGAGAAGAGGGACTGGAGCTGCACACAACCCCCTCTCCCCAACAGGCCTGCTGCAAGGTCCAGCCCAGCTGTGGGAGCCTGAGCTGCAGTACAGTGGATGTGAAAGCAAGGCAGCCATGGACAGTTAATGAGTGATTTATTGGTGCTGCTGCCAAGAAGCTTCCTGGGACCTGTTCCTAATTAACTACCGCTAACTGGATGGTGTGCTTAATTTTTAAGTGAAAAACAAAAAACCCAAGGTCCTTCTTCCTCATCTGAATGGGAAGAGAGACTTCATTCTTCTTTCCTGGTTGATTTCAAACTACAGCAGGTTGTTGGCAGGAGTCTCCACCCACTTCTCCACTCAAACGTGCATGGTGAGCGTGCATGTGCACACATATGCATCACTCACCCTTGTGTACATCTCAACTCAGGCATGCTTGTTTCTATGCACAGTGACACACTGGTTGTTACACTAACTCAGTTACACCCTGACATTGCCATCTACACTTACACTGACCTGGGTATCCATACTTAGCACTTGGAAACACAAGCACATAGACCTTTCCATACTAACACACCCCTAGGTCCACACAAGGACAAACTCACACACTTTCTGCTGAGAGATGTCCCATCCCACGGTCTCTATCACAATCTTAAAGAACAAACTGGGCATGGAGGTTCATGCCTGAAATCCCAGCTATTAGGGAGTTGTAGGTAAAAGTATCGGGGTTTGGAAAAAGCTACACACTATTTGAAAAAGGAACTAAAGCTAAAAAGTTGAAGGTGTGACTCAAGTGGTTGTGCAAAATGGCAGATCCTGAGCTTAAACTTCAGCACTGGTTTATACACACACACACACACACACACACACACACACACACACACACACACACACACGACACAAGAAGGGAAAGAAAAGGAATGCCCCTGAGCAAGAGACACACTTGCAATGACTATAATTCTGAAGCCCTGACAGGAACATCAAGATTGACCATCACTTGTATTTCCAGTGTTTGAGCAAGCACTAGGCACTGTACTTCATTAAGACATCTTCATGGTAAAATTCAAAGCTAATCAATAATGGGCAGCCAGCTCTTTTTCATATTAATTAGTCAGGTTTGCAGGAATAAGAAGGAGCTCAAGCCCATCCTTACTCCCTGGGGATGCTAGCAACAGCTCACTCAACTGAAGCTATGACAGCTGCCTCTAGGAGAAGCCTTGCTGCCAGGGCCTGGTTTTCTGGCTGTGGTCCTGTTAACTCCCTGTCTACAGGACTCTGGGTATGGCACAGCAACCTGTCTCTTTTGGTACCTAGGTGCAGATATGTGTTGAGAAGCCAGGGACAGTGAGGAGAAGATGGGTATTAATTAGGCAGATAGCCATGTTTGGATTTAGCCTTTACTCCGTATTAGATATTTGCCTGTACAGTTGGTGCCTAGTGTGTCGATTTCCTTACCTGGGAGCTCTATTCCTTATTACAAGAACCTCTGTGCTAGGGCAAGAATTACCCCCTCCCAACATAATCTCTGTATATGCTTTCCTACCACAGATCACCAGAAACCCTCCTAAGGAAGCTGCACAAAGATGGGCTCCCCCGCCTTGTCAAGGGGAGGGATGCATGCCCTGGAGAGAGTGCATCTGCTATTTCCTTGACTCTCCCTCAAATGCCAATGTTACATAGATATGAATAGGATGAAATAAGATGTATTTACAGTTTATAGTATATAGATGACCTATAGTAATTATTCACTGTATATTAAATATGCAACAGAGTGTTGAATTCATTCATATAATCATACCTATTATGACATCACTTTCATTATTGTCCCTGAACACTGATATTTGATACAGGCACAGGTCATTGAGGACCCTTGGAACAAGTGAAAATACCACATACAGTTGGACCAATCTCTAGAGTTAATATTTTTTCTTTCTTATTTTATTCAGTTTTTGCAGTACCACATTTGAACTTGGGACCTTGCACTTGCTACCTGGTTGTCCTACCACCTGAACTGCATTGCATGGCCTGTCTGTTGGTTTGGAATAAGAAGGAGATAACAGTCTCCATGATATCTGGGAGCTGGCCAGGCACCCCTACCTAGCAGTAGTGTTCTCCTATTGAATACGAACCATTTCAACTTAAGACAATTCTAATTAGACTGGATCTAGACAAAGACAAAGCCACTCTTAAGTTGTATCTAAACTCATACAAAACCAAGAACACTGGGGGCCAGGAGTTTGACCTAGTGGTAGAGTACTTGCCTAGCATCCATGAAGAGCCAGGTTTGATTCCTCAATACCACATACATAGAAAAAAGCCAGAAGTGGTGTTGTGGCTCAAGAGGTAGAGCTCTAGCCTTGAGAAAACATAAGGACAGTGCTCAGGCCCTGAGCCCAAGCCCAGGACTGGCAATCCCCCACAACAAAACAAAACAAAACAAGAACACTGTTTATAGCACAAACTATTCCAACATGGCACGTCTTGTTGAATATGAATGCCAGTTGCTTCTCAAACCCCATGTTTCCTGTTTTCCACAAAAGAGTCATTATCTTTTATGCAAATGAAGAAGGCAGAAGTAGCCATATTGGCATTTGATAGAATAGATTTTTCATTAAAATCAGTATGAAGAGAAAAGGAAGGTCATTATAAATTAATAAAGCAAATAATCCATAAAGAGGAAATCACAGTGGTCAATATTTGTCCACCAAACAATGGAGCACCTAAATATGTAAACAAACACTATAGACCCCTGTATAACAATACTGGGAGATTTTAATACTCCACTCTCATCAAAGGACAGGTCAGCCAAACAAAAGGTGAGTGAAGAAGCCTTTGAATTAAATTATACCATAACCCAAATACAGAGTAATCCACTCAACAATGGCCCAATTCACATTCTTCTCAGCAGCCCATGGAACATGCTACAAAATTGTTCCCATCATAGGACACACAAAGAACTTAAGTAAATACAAGAGGACTTCAATAACTCCTTGCATCCCATTTGACCACAGTGGAATTAAATTAGTTCTCAACAACAAAATATATTGCAAAAAAAACACCCAAACACATGGAAACTGAATAGCACGTTACTGAATAACACTTGATCCACGAAAGAAATTAAGGAAGAAATTAGAAAGTTCTAACAATTCAATGAAAATGAAAACACATAACAACAGAACCACTAAAATACAGCAAAAGCAGTGCTGAGAGAAAATTTTGTATCTCTAAGCACACACAAGAAAAAAACAGAAATAGCTCAAGTAAATGATCTCATGATACAACTAAAATTGCTAAAAAACAAAACAAAACAAAACACCAAAAACAAACCCAACCCAAAACTACTAGATGGAGAGAGAAAGCCAAGATTAGGGCTGAAATTAATGACATAGAAACTGAAAAAAAATATACATAAAATCAATGAACCAAAAAGCAGTTTTTTTGAAAAAATTAATACAATTGACAGACCACTAGCGAGATTGATGAAGACACAAGATTCAAATCAATGAAGTCAGAGCCACTACTGGAAATATTAAACAAATATCCAAGAAATCCAAACAATTATAAAGGACTACTTTCAAAAAACCTATACTCAAAAAAGGACCACTTAGAATAAATTTTTAGAGACATACCAACTGCTTGAGCTGAGTCAAGAAAGTATAAACCAGTTAAATAGGCCAATAGCACACAATGAGACAGAGGAAGTAATCGGAAGTCTTCCAACAAGGAAAGCCCAGGCCTGGATGGATCCAGTGCTGAATCTATAAGACTTTTAACACATTTTTTTTCCCCAGTTCTGGGGCTTGAGCTCAGGACCTGTGCATTGTCCTTGAGTTTTCTTAAGGCTAGAACTCTACCCTAGAACCACAGCACCACTTCCAGCTTTTTCTAAATATGCGTTATTAAGGAATTGAACCCAAGGCTTCGTGCATGCTAGGCAAGCACTCTACCACTGGGCCACACTCGTGGCCCCTCTATAAGACTTTTTTTTTTTTTAACATTATTCTGATCTCATTCATTAAGCTTTTCAGCAAGGGAGAAGGGAGGGATGAAAGAGTGACTGGGGGGGGTATAGGGAGTCTGATCAAGGCTCATTGTATGCATGCATGACATGTCAAAATGAAATCCTTGTTTACACCTAATTGATGGTCATGAAAACTGGGAGGAATGTGTGCCCCAATGGCTAATGCCTATAATCTTAGAGCTATTCAGGACACTGAGATCTGCGGACTGAAGTTCAAAACCAGCCTGGGCAAGAAAGTCTGTGAGATTTGACAATTCACCACCACAAAACTGGAAGTAGAGCTGTGCCTTGAAGTAGCAGAGCACTAGTCTTGAACAAAAGAGTTCAGGGACAGCTCCCAGGCCCTGAATTCAAGCCCCACCACCAACAAAGAGAAAAAAAGGGCATAGGGAGGGAGACCAGGAGGAAAAAAATGTTGATCAGAAACCAATGACCTAAATGCCCTAGAGATCATGGTCATTTTTCTGAGCCCTAAGCATTCTAAACTTCACATTTTACAAAAGAAGGAAAAGGAAAAGCAGCAGTCCACAAAGGCCTTTGCAGTGTCAGAAATCTACAATCTAAAAGAAAACCGAGAACAAGAGAATTGCATCATAAGCTATAAGCCAGACACTTTAAAATTGATCAACATTCTTGTTTTTGTTTTTGTTTGGGGGAGGATCATGGGGCTTGAACTCTGGCCTGGGTGCTGTCCCTGAGATCCTCAGCTCAAGGCTACTGCTCTACCCTTGAGCCACAGCCCCACTTCCCATTCTAGTGATTAATTGGAGATAAGAGTCTTAGGGCTTTGTATTGCCTGGGCTGGCTTTGAACCGTGAGAGGATCTCAGCCTGCTGAGTAGCTAGGATTACACGCATGAGCCGCCGCTTCTGGCTCAACATCCTTGTTAGAACAAGACAGCAAATACCAGCCTTGCAACAGCCAGCACTGAGCATCTGGAGGTGATAAAAAGGTGATCACTTGCAGTTAGGGAAGCATCTATAAGACTTTTAAAGATGAACTAACACCAATGTTCCTCAAGCTTTGCCAAGAAATAGAAACAGAGGGAGCGATTTCAAACTTATTCTATGAAGCCATATCATGTTCATCCCCAAAGCAGGTACGACTCTGACAAAAACAGAACTACTGACCAATTGATCTGATGTACACACATACAACGCTCTTCAAAATAGTAGCCAACAGAATCCAGAAACAAAAAAATCATATATATGACCAAGTAAGCGTCATTTTATAGATGCAAAGCTAGGTTAACATACACAAATCAATTAATGTAATTCACTACACCAACAGAGCCAAAGTCAAGAACCACACAATTCATCTTGATAGATGCCTTCAACAAAATACAACATCTATTAATGTTAAATGCTTTGGAGGAAGTAGGAATAGATGGCGCGCTTGTTCCTTAAAACAATAAAGGCTATATATGATAGACCAACAGCCAACATCATACCAAATAGGAAAAAACTAAAACCATTTCCCCTAAAATCAGGAACAAGGCAAAGATGCCTACTCTCTCCACTCCTCTTCAATATAGTTCTGGAATTCCTAGCCAAATAAATAAGTCAAGAAAAGAACATAAAAGGGATTCACACAGGGAAAGAAGAAATTAAACTATCCCTATTTGCAGATGACATAATAGTATACCTAAAGAACACAAAAAATTCTATCCCCAAACTCGTGATCAATTGTTTTGGTGAAATAGCAGAATACAAAATTAACCTACAAAAATCAGTAGTCTAGCACGGTCTCCGTGATAGATGGGCATTAGGTCTAAACAATACAAGAGTGATGACTCAATACTGAGGTAGTCCAGGTCATTGACATGAATTTGTAAATATAAATATATCTATACAGATATATAGGTCTATGATAGGATATATATCCTATAGATATAAGATCGATATGTATCTATGACATACAAACAAAGATTTAGCTTAGTTTTAATTATGTTGTTAAATTTATGTACCAGTGAATGCATAGAGATTTTTTTTTCTTGAATACTTGTTTGTGGAACATGACATTTGAAGTACGATGTAAAAACTCAGTTTTAGTAAAGTTTATTTTTTGCCAGTCATGGGGTTTGCGCTCAGGGCCTGAGCACTGTCCTCGGACTTTTCTCAAGGGTAGAACTCTACCACTTGAGCCACAGCACCACTTCCAGCTTTTTTTCTATGTATGTGGTATCAAGGAATTGAACCCGGGTCTTTGTGCATGCTAGGCAAGCACTCTACCACTAGGCCAAACTCCTGGCCCTTAATAAGGTTTTAATAAATAAAAAAGAAAGAAATCAGTAAACACAATAATTAAAAAAAATCAGTAGCCTTTCTGTATGCCAACCATGTACAAGCAGAAATCATGAAAACAACTCCCATTTGCAATAAACTGAAAAAAAAAAAATCTAGGAATTAACCAAACCAAAGATGCAAAAGATCTTTATAGCAAAAACTATAAAAATCTGAAGAAAGAAATCATAGAGGACACCAGGAAATAGAAAGACCTTCCATGCTCATGGCTAGGTGAAATCAAGATATGACACCTAGCCACAGACCAGTCCCTTTCACTGTAGCAGTCAATGCAGAGCCAATCAAAAACTGCATTTTCTTGAGCCCAGCCACAAATCACCAGGTCAATTCCTGTTTGCTTATGTTCTTTCTGGAGATACCCACTGCTCTCCCATCAGAAAATCTGTCTTCGTTCAGTATCTTTAAATGGGTTTCTGATTCACACTACAGTGAATTTTCACGTGCACAGGGATTTAGGGATTACTGTCCTAGCAGGAAGTCTGATAAGGTGTTTGGGACTTTACCCACTAGATAGTCTTCCTTCTAATCGATTCTATGTATCCAGTAGGTATCCTGACCTCACAAGCTCCAACCAAACTACTTTGTCATGAAACTCCTTCAAGTATGCTTTGATTGACCGGAGGGTGAGAGGGGTTATTCTTGAAGGCTGTTCCAATCCAGCCGTGCTGTTTTAGCTTTCCCTTTTATCGAATACACAGGGAAGAGCCCAGTATTGGTGCTGTGGGTTTTTACTTATTTGTATTTGGGTGCCAGGTTCAACTCAGAACCTCACAATTTTATCTGTTTTTTTCTCTTGAGGCCAGTGCTCTACCATTTGAGTCAAATCTCCACTTCTGGATTTTTGCTGGTAAATTGAAGATAAGAGTCACATGGACTTTTCTGCAAGAGCTAGCTTTGAATTTCAACTCTTAGGTCTCAAGCCTCCTAAGTAGCTGGGATTACAGGCATGAGCCATCAGTACTCAGTTGATGCTATCTTCTTCATACCATGATTCCTGAGGCCCAGACCATATCCGGTAACACCTAAACCTTCCTGTAGCCCAGTACCACATGGCCTGTTTCATGTGCGTCGCATTCACCAAGCTTCACAATGTCCTTCTCTGCCATTGCTAATTCATCTATCCCATGGTAGACCTGAAAACATTGTCCTACCGTGAGACTCACTTGAAAATGCTTTATGTTTTTCCCCCCACAGAAAGATCCATCCTGGGCTTTCATGACCAGCAAGAACAATCAGCTTTCTTTATCAGGTCATTTCTCATAGGTAAGTTTATACCCACTCTCTAAGAGGAACTGAACATTCAGAGGCGTGAGGAGAGAGCTTTCCATAGAGCTGTCCTGAGGGAAGGAGGGAAGGAAAGAGGGAGAGAGAGAGAGAGAGAACCTTGTCTGCATGGGCTGCTTACCAGGCAAGGAAGGAAGTTCAAGGGCAGTGTGCACCGAAAAGCTCCCACTGCATGTCTAACATTGTCCTTGCAGAGGTCTGCTTCAAGGCTGGCCCTGGTTTGGTGTTTGGGAACTTGATGGGTAAACAGTCTTCTATTGGCTAAGTTATCTCAGTGGGTCCTAGTGCCCAAGATGTTTATATAAACGTGGAGATTTTGTCCCACATTTGTTTCCTTTCCATGAAGGTCTAAATTTGGTACACAGTATTCAGAGGGCTTGGGAGCTAGGGAAATCTTGTACCCACGTCTCTCTAGAGCTTAGGTGATGGACAGCAAGCACATCACTGGAGAGATGAAGTCTGCCCTGACTGACTGGAAGCTTGTGCCTTGCTTCTTACAGCCGTCTGCCGTAATGAATCTTGAGATTCAGGCTCTCTGCTGGGCCCCGTGAGTTTTTCCAGTATCTCACAGACTTATCACAACTCAGGGTTCAGAGCCAGGTGGGGACTGAGATGACCAGGCATGAGATGATATAGTGATTTAGAAAATGTCGGGGATAGAAGAGCTTTTTAAGCTCTCTAGAAATGTGAATAATAATGGTCAAGCTGTTAGGGGCATTCTTGAAGATCTGTTAAAATCTAAGTAGGGAAAACATGACATAATATTTGAACCATGGTTTGTTCCACACTCATTTCCTCCTTGGAAGTGTACTTGGGGAGGCAATTTATTTTGTAGTTAGAGTACTAGAAAACTAAGCACACCAAAGTCATTTAGGAACCAGGCTGAGGTGGAAAGAAGATTCCTCTTCAATGTTTTAGAACATAAAGGGTTTGGGCTATTTATCTCACGGGTTGTATTTTGTCTGCAAGATGGTTCTTTCCTGCAGAGATGATTGGGAGAACTGGTTTGAGGAAAACTAGGCCTGCTAGAAACCTTTGTATAGTTGATCTTGGAACCTGGGAATCAGCTCTGGGGCTAAAGGCCCAGCTGGCCGGCTGCCAGATGAAGGAACACAGTGGCTGTGCGGGGTGTGTGGAGTCAGGGGCCTGGGAGGGTTCCTATCTCACCACACTCCAGCTGTGGCATCCAAGAGAACTTCTAAACAACAATGAGGCAGATAGTTACCTCAAAGGCAGTTGCAGCTATTAGACAAAATATGAAAATACTTCTTACAGCATGAAGCACTGTCCAATTTAATAACAACAGCATGTCCTTATAGAGCACGTCCGGTGTGCCAGATGCTATGCTAAGTGCTAAAACTCTCTTCACTCTTTTAAGCCTCACAACCAGCTAGGAAGGTGGCTTGGTGGTACGAGTGCTTGCATTTTCCACATTCAATTCCTCAGTACCAGATAGAGAAAAAAGTCTGGAAGTGGTGCTGTTGCTCACATGCTAGCCTTGAACTCAGTGAGGCTCAGGCCCAGACTCTGCATTCAAGCCCCCAAAAGGGGGGAGAAAAACACAAAAACAGTCCTCTCTGAATTGGATACCAGAATGATCCTTGTCTGCCAGATATGAAAACAGAGGCAGGGAAAGATGAAAGGACTTGCTTTGTAGTATAAATCAACACACAATGAAAGACTTGGGAGTCCAAATCTAGGCAATATGGCACCAGAAGTCTTATGTGTGGGTCACTAGTATTTTTCTGGAAGGGCTTGTCTGGAGTATTAACACATTTTTAACACACATAATTATATCAACAATCATTTGTTCCAGTAGTATTATCTTGTAGTCTCCACAATTGACACTATGTATGGTCTGTAGTAACAACTTTACCTTTAGACAGTCTTGGGTTTGGTGGTATTTAGCTCTGGAGGCACGTGGTGGGCAGTTTACTTCAACTTTTGGGGTCTCAATTTCACCATTTATAGTTTGCTAGGCAGATCATAGCAATTACATGAAAGAATAAAGCTCTATTGCCTGTCTTCTTGCAAATATATCATAAATAGCAAGCATTAGTCTTGCAATTATTGATGAGTAGAATCCAAAGAAGTGGAGAAGGGGCCAACAGAATGCATTCTGGAAGTCGTTTCTAGCCAGACCTATGGTAATATTCCGTGGAACTTCTTGGACATCGATGGTAAAGGGAGTTCTTGTCACTTGAGGGTAAAGTGATTTACCCTCATTTACTCTCTCCCTGCTTAAGACTTTTCTGTGGTGCCTTATTGACTTCAGAAGATAGGCTAAGTTGGGGGCCAGTGATCCAGAACCATCACCCACTATAATAGAACGCAGCTTTCTCACTGTTCCTGTCTCTTTTATTCCTTCAGGCTCTGCAAGCTCAATAGTTCCCTTTGCCATGACCAAGTTCTCATTGGAGAAAGCTGGGCTTGCTGCTGTTGGAGTTTTCAGACAGTCTATTTGTTACATACAATCAAGAGGCTTTTGGGTGGTTTTTCTCGGAGCCTGATTCCCAGGATACCACTCATCATTGTGGCTACCCTCCTTGTATTACACCTTACGTTGTTAAACCCACGCGAGTCCCAGAGCTCCTTCACCCCTTAAGGGGGCTTACATGCTCCCCTCCACACTGAAGTCAAAGGAAGGACAGCCATCTCTATGTGATAGCTCATCTGCTGGGCTTGATTATTCAATGGCCCCTTACAAAGGAGGGATCAGGGCCAAGAACGGAGCATCAGGTCCCAGAGTCTGTCTGCTTTCAGTGGAACCCTGCTCAGATATACACTCTCAGTAAGCAAGCCATAGCCTGGTAGGCTGGCAGTTTGTGGTCAAAACCATCATATGAATCATACATCTTGTGAGCTAAAGCTGATCACCAGTGGCTTACATCGGCAATCCTACCTACTAAAGAGGCTGAGATCTGATGATTGAGATTCGAAGCCAGCAGTTGTAGATAAAGAGACTTTTATCCAATTAACCAGCAAAAAAAGAAAAAGAAAAGAAGAAGAAAAGCCAGAAGTGGAGGTGTGAAATGGTAGAACACCAATCTTGAGTAGACAATGAAGAGCACTAATGCCCCTGCCAAGTTCAAGCTCCAGTACTGGTACAAAAAATATTTTTTGAGCTGACAGATCCTATAGGAAGGAAATGGATATTTACAAGATCCACCTATATGCTAGGTACCTTATTTCAATCCTTTATAAATGAGAATCTATAGTGACATACATCTTTCTGCATACAAAAAGATAATTGAAATAAAAATTTCACAGGACAACACCTAACATACTTTATGTCCTATGTTCTCTCTTCTCCACTCCATTTTATTTTTCTTTTCAACAAGGGGTACTGAGTTATGTAATTATTTCATGACTCGACTGGTGATAATCCACAATTTCAGAAATAGTATCCTGGTTCTTGGGCACAATCTCCTGCTCCCATTATAACCTTAGGAATGTTTATTTCTTTTTTGTTTGTTTGTTCTCTGGATTTGTTTTGTTTTGCTATTCCTGAAGCTTGAACACAGGGCCTGAGCACTGTCCTTGGACTTTCCTCAAGGCTAGCGCTCTACCACTTGGGCCACAGCACCATTTCTGACTTTTCTATGTACAAGGTACCAAGGAATTGAACCTGGGTCTTTGGGTGTGCTAGGCAAGCACTCTACCCATAGGCCAAACTCCTGGCCCCAGGATGAAGAAATTGAGACTCAGCAGCTTCATGAATTTGTACAAAAATCACCTGTATATTTGGACTGGGATCTCCTCAACCTATTTCTTCCCAGGGTACCCTACTGTCTGAGATTCCCAAGAGCCTCTCTGGTTGATGGGGTGAAATAAATCTTCAGAGAGAAGTGCTTAGTCCAGGATCTTCATAGGACTGGCGATGAGATGAATACTAAACTTGATGTGTCCCTGGGTATCACTTGCTGCCCTGGAACCGTGCTCCCATTCACAGAATGCTCTTTCCCCACCACTGGTTATTCTTCTCCAAAGTGTGCTCTCTCTGGACAATGCTGAGCTTAGTGGAGGGGGAAGACACCTCCGACACATCTTTTGGAAGGTATTTTTTCATTGTGCACACTGTTGCTTCCACTAGAATTGAGAGTCAGGTTTGCGAGCAAATTAAAAGCAAAATTCTTGTTTGCTGCACCTCTCTGCACACACAGCAGGTCTTAACTGAGTTTCAAGAATGCAATCTATCTTAATTTAGCATGGCTTGGAATCTCTTTGTCTCTCCTGCCTTTCTAGTTCAGAATCAAGGTGTGATTAGATTACTACTGCTCACAGAACTGGGTGAGGACTTATAAGAACTTTTTAAGAACAGCAATATCAGTGGGTCCCAGACCATAGAAAGTTTCAGCAAAGGTGGTGCTCTGGAGAGGAGGCCCCAGGACTCCTTCATTAATGCAGATTAAGACTGAGACATAGCTGAGCAGGATGGGCTGGAAATATGTCTAAAGGGAAGGCAACATCACAACAAAACAAGACCGTATCAAGTGTCTCACATGGAAGACAGGGCAAAGGTTGAGGCAGCAAGATCAGAAACCAAGATGACATGCAGCAAGATGGCATGAGGACCAACTCATCAACAAAGCTGTGAAGTACAATGAAAGAGGGTGGGGCAGACCAGAGGCTGAAGGACCAGGTAACTGGACTGCAGAGAGCTGTGGACCAGGTGAAGGTTCAAGCGTGCATTCTTTCTACAAGAACCTGGGAATCATTTTGGTCATAGAACCTGTGTATTGAGGTCATCTTCAATCCTTCTTAAGGGGAGCATGGAAGAGATGATCTGGCTTAGGTTCAACCCTGGCTGCCTATAGGCTTGCCCCATGTAACCTCCCTGTTTCTTGGGTTGCTACAGAAGCCCTCTACTTTGATGTTTGTTCTCTAGGGTTTCCTCTCAACTGAGCATGCAGAATAATCCTGCTAAGTCTTGGTCAGATTCTGTTCATCTTCAGTCAGAGGCCTCTGGGGCAAGGCTGATCACAGCTTGCTTGTACACCTACCCCCATGTCACAAGCAACTCAGGGCCTGAGCACTGTCCTTGGGCTTTCTCAAGGCTAGAGCTCTACCACTTGAGCCACAGCATTTCTGTCTTTTTTCTATATATATGAGGAATTGAACCTGGGTCCTTGTGCATGCTAGGCAAGCACTCTACCACTAGGCTAAACTCCTGGTCCCGCATGTCACCTTTTTGGCCTCTTCCACTACTCCAGGCATCATGGTCTTTTTTTTGCTGTTGTTCAGACAAAGCTTGCATATTCTGCTTTAAGACACTTGCACCTGCCATTCTGTCTGCCAAGATCCTCTTCCTTTTGGTAAAGCTTTGCTCAAATAGCACTTTTCCTGGAAGTCTACTCTGGCTACCCCAATTAAAAGAGCAACTCTCCTCTCTCTGTTGCCAGAATGTGTATCATCTTTTAAAAAAATTCCATGTAATGTAGCAGGCTCTTAATTTTATCAACATCAGTCATTACACTAGAATGCAATCTCCATTAAGAATGGGATGCTTTGTTCGTTTTGATCACTGCTGGAACCCCAACATTTAACATGGTACCCACAAGATAGTAGACACTCACAAAATAAGTGACAGGGAATCCACTTTACATACCATCCTTACCTAGCACATTCTTCCTCTGCCCCTCCCCATATTTCCTATCACACATGGTTACATGGCTTCACGGTATTCATGTACACATATGGTTATATAGCTTCTGTTACCCACATAAAGTGCCCTTTCTTCTTCATTAACCTGTAAAAAATCCTTCTCACCTCCCAGAGCCCAGGACTCTTCCTCAATGAAACCATAACTATTTGCTGGCTGGACTTTTTTTCTTTCTCTTTCCTTAAGTAGATCAGAGTTTGAAAATATTCTTGTCTGATGTCTAGGCCCTGGTCAGACTTGACAGGTTATGGATTCAGTTTATTTTCTAGATTATTATTTTTTTAATTTCTGGATTATTTTTAACATTGACAAATATATGTTCTAGATACAGCCAGAATGAATATCCTAGATCTTATATCTTTTATGAACCTAATAAAAACATCTCTTCAAGACAGTAGGAACTGTAGAGTGATCAAGAAAGATAATGGGTAATTGAAGGAGGTAGATATGGCCTTGTGTTAGTTACTTATATCTTATGGTGACTGGACAGCTGACAGATGCAACTTTAAGGCTATATTTCCTTAAGGCTTCAGAGGGTTTAGTTCATGGTTGCTTGGCTCCATGCACTTGAGCAGTGCATCACGGTGGTGAGAGGGTGTGGTAGGGGAGGATATGGAAGCAGAGAGGAAAATGGAAAGAGGCTAGGGCAAGATATAGGAGAGATCCTAATAACTAGGATCTCCAACTAAACCCCATCTTTCTAGCACCTTCTACTATTGCCTATCAGATTATGCATTAATAACTGTGAAGGGATTCATCTACTGATATAGGATAGGTCAGAGCTCTTAAGATCCAATCACTTCCTAAGAGCCTCCTCAGCTAGCAACCAACACTCTAGGACATGAATTTACAGGGAGACATTTCATATTCAAATCTTAACAGGGCTTAGACCTGTGCCCTGCCATGTATTAGCTGTGACCCTGCCAACAAATCACCTAACCTCTTCAAATCTGTGTCTTCAGAGATGTAGAAGTAAGAACAGGTAGAGTCAAGGGGCTTGTTATCTCTTAAGGTCTCCTCTAGTTCACAGATTCTCAGATGGTCTGTCTGTACCAGGCCTTTCCTGGCCTGCTCCTGGCACTTAGAGTTTATGTAGAAAACAAATTCTCTAAAAACATCAGGTACCTCGACATGCCTCATTACAAAGCAGAGGAATATGAGGTTGCCTCTAGCTATTGGGTTCAAGTTCCCATTCTAGAAAGTGATGTCTCTTTGGACAACGAATTGGATGGCTACAGCCCTCTAACCATTGAGAACTTAGTGATTTTCTTACAGATTTTTGAACAAGGGGCAGGAGAGGGAAGAGGGTAAACAGTAACATTGGCAATGGCTCTTGTACTTTGGGACTATCTGCATCTTCTAGGAATTTGGACTTGAAATAAAATGAACTAATAATTTCCCTTTTGATATCAGGCTGTCTGATAATTTGGGAACCAAGTGTGACTCTGTTTATTGGCTCTTTTCTAAGTGAATTTCTTGATTGGCCCCTGGGATAAAAGCAAAGGGATTTTTTTTTTCATGAGTTCCTAGGCTTCTGGGCCTCTGCACCCCTCCAAGCTCTAGCTTAGGCAACTGCCTCTCTTGGGAAGGCTCTCTCTATCAGATGCCCACCATGAATGGAGTGAAGGAATGGGTGTCTGTACTCTCCAGGCCTCATGGAGGCTCCCTGGCTGTCATCCACAGCTCTCGAAGTAACTATCATCAAGACCTAGCATGAATTCAGAAGTAGCTCGATCAGGGTGGCAAAGACTCGGGCAGACATCTCAAGGAAGGGAGATGGCATGCGGTGTGAGAAACTGGACATCATGTGGAATGCTGTAACCAGTTTGAAGTGTACAGCTCAGTGGCATCACTATATTTACATGTTCATCCCATCACTACCAACACTCATCTCTAGAACCTCGTTATCCCAAACCAGACCTCCGTAATCAGCAAACAGTAACTTCCCATTATATTATCCCTCTCCTAGCCCCTGGTGATCTCAGGCATATGTGTTTTATTTTTTGTTTGGTTTTATTTATTTATTGAGATTCTATGGGGTTTGAACTCAGGGCCTTTTACTTGAACCACACCACCCACAGGCCTCCCCTCCACACCCCCTTTTTATTTTTCAGACAGAGGTGTGTGTGTGTGTGTGCGCGTGCGCGTGCCCTTGCACACTCCTTTATTACCCAGGGCCAGCCTGAGCCTCCGGACCTCTGCCTCACAAGTAATTGAGATTACTAGTCTGGCATATTGTTTTGTAAATGAAGGAACCCTGGATCAGAGAGGTGGCAGTAAATTTCTCAAGATCTCAGAGCTAGGACTGGGACAACTAGGATAAGAGGCCAGGTTTCCCTGGTGGATTCAGAAACAAGTATCCTTCCAGTCTCCTGACACCTCTGCTATAGTCTAGGCCCACAGCTAGTTGCATGTCCACCTCCTCCACTAGTTGTCTAGTTTCTACATCTAGAACAAAACCAAGCCTGGAATCCTGGAGGAACTCAGCACGGCCATAGCACAGATTGCAGAAGGAAGCAGAACAAACCTGCAGGAGAGACACTGTGTCATGCCGACCCCGTGGCTGGAGATGAACCTCCTCTTTCAGCATCAGGCCCCTAAAAACTGACCGCTGACTGTGTGACTGGCATGACAGCTTCTGCTCATTGCTACCAGCCTGCTACCTGCTAACCCTCCTGCCCAGCTGGCTCTTTCTGATACCCAAGGAGAAAGATTTATATTTACATTACCCAGTCAATTTTGTATTTATTTTAGATATTAAGCAGTGACATAAAAGCTGCTGATATTAACTTTCAGGGGTAAAAATTGGCTTTAATGGACCCCATAAATGTTATTATTGATGGCGGCCGCATGCAGCAGCCCTGTGACCTCAGCAAAAGCCTCCACCACCGTCGATACTGTTGACAATTACTATTGATGGATGCAAGGTCGTGTGTGGAGGCAGGGTCGATGCTCTGGTAGATGGAAGTTGCTGGGGTTTGTACTTTGCATTTCCTGTTTATCAATCTGCATCTCTGAGCACCTGTTTGTCCACCAATGCTGCCTCAGTGGAGACCTCCAAATTTTCACTGACTCAAATGCAAGTGAGCAAAGGGCTTGGACAATAGGGGAAGAGAGACCTGAGTTTAAGTCCTAGCTTGGCTGACACAATAACTTACTGTTGTGTCAGTTAATCACTGTGGAGGCTCAGCTTTCCTATCTGGGAAATGGGAATGCCAACACATTTTAATGTGGATTAAAGGCCATTGTGTATCTGTACCTCTGGGCTCTCAGCAGAGGTTTTTAGATTCTTTGTATTCCATAACACTGGGCCTACTATGATGTTTTTTGTAGCTAACATGGCCTGTGGAATAGGGCCCTGCTGTGAAACAGGGATCCAAGTTTTCATCAGTGGAAAAGGAGAGAAAGCGGGGTGCATGATGAGAGAGAATTGGATGGAGTAGAGGAAGATGATGAGGTCAGAAGGGAAGGAAGAAAGAGGGAGAATGAAGAGAATCAAGAGTGAGATGTGTGAATGCACACATTATTCCCCTAGAGCTGGCCTCCAACCTCTATCGTCCTGATCTCTGCCTCACAAGCAGATGGATTACAGACTACTTATAAAACCACTTGTAATGAGCAACCTAGCCCTGGCATACAAGAAACTGTAGCTGAGAGGTGAAGTGAACTTGCTCAACCTCAGGCATGAATGGACATTCAGTCACCATGGAGGTGTCAGGTTTGGGGAGGTCCAGATCTGGAAGGGATAGAGAGGTTAAGGCTTTGTTAGTCTACCTTCCCATCTCCTTTGCATGTGGATCATCCATGAGTACAGCTGAACTTCAGGTTCCGTGGGCAATCAAAGAGAGATCGACTTAATGGAACCCTTCCTACTATCAAAAGCTGAAACATTTCATGCTCATCTGATATGTCATTATCACCCAACAAAAGCTTAATTCGGATGTAATTCAGTTCTCATGGAATATACAATAATGTGAGTGGTGTGTGCTTTATTATGTATGACTTTATGGAAAACGATCATGTGTCACCATAACAAGAAATCTTCAAAAGAACAACCTGTGCATCTTGTTATGGAGAAAATTCACCAGAATAATTAAGGCTAAATCAGTCAAGATTTTATAGAGTTATGTGGCACTGACTTGTTATCCCATCTTGCTAGCAGGGTGACCTCTGCAGCTTCTTTGGGCTATAGCTATGTTTTTCCCCCATGCAATGAAGATAATAAAATTCTGCTTCAAAGTGTTACAGGAAGAGCAAATGAGATCACATCGCCAAAGTGCTTAGCCCTCTTCCTGGGTGCTCATAACCACCAGCAGCTATTAAACTCTCAACGCTGTTATTACTTTCATCATTGTGGGCCTTTTTTCTTGTGAATGCTAGTACTGAGAGCAGCAGAATCCCAGGTGTAGATTAGAGCCTGCAGGACATTTGGCTCAGTTATTACTAAATGAATTAGAACACTGGTCCAGCCAGATGCTCTGAGAAGGAAAGGTCCTGTTGTCCAATAGATGACGAAAATGTATCTTAAGCTGGTAGTTTTATCTGCGAACACACACATGAACATCTTAAAGCTCTGAGAAGTCCCGCAGAGGAGAAACTTGTTTAAATGGATTTTTTTTTTTTGCCAGTCCTGGGCTTGAGCTCAGGGCCTGAGCACTGTCCTTGGGTTTTCTCAAGGCTAGAGCTCTACCACTTGAGCCTCAGCACCACTTCCGGCTTTTTTCTATGTATGTGGTACCGAGGAATCGAACCCGGGTCTTCATGCATGCTAGGCAAGCACTTTAACCACTAGGCCAAATTCCCGGCCCCAGGATTTAATTCAGTATTTTCTCATTACTTGGACCAAAAAAAACCCTCAAAAAAACACTTTCCTATTTCATTCTATAAAATTTTTCAGAAGATGAAAGATGCTGACTTCATTTAAACTATTCTTTCAGTGAGAAAACTGAGGGGAATAGAAAGGATGTAATACTCCAGATCCCTCCAACACACCCTGCTCTTCACGACTCACGCTTGGTGCTGCCTTTCAATTTGGTGAGGTGGTTCAGTGTGTGGAGAGGTGATCTACTGGCTGGGCCTAGGTCTTGATGTGAGCTGGGAAGGAAAGCTTCTCCAGAGGCTGAGAGGTCACCAGCCCCACCAGGACCGATGGGGATGAGAGGAGGTAACAGGGCCACAAGGCAGTGATTGGCCCCTCCCACAGCTCCAGCAAATACATAGGCTTCCTGGGAGAATCTGAGGGAGGGGTGGCAGCATATATATGTGGACGTATATAGTAGCAGGCTCTTTAAGGGATGAGTTCTCATCCGACGCTTAAGATGATCTGGGATTTGGGCTTTGCATAGTTAACCTGGACTAAGCCATGCAAGCCCTAGGGCTCTGACCTGCTCCCACCCGTTGCCCCTGATATCCTGGGCAGAAATCACTAGGCTCCAGAAATGGGAGCTGGAAGCCAGTAGAGGGCGCTGCAGCTCTCCTTCCCAACATCCTTCCCAGGCCTCGTTTGGCTGGGGTGGGTTGAGGGGTGGAGGGTTGTGGGGTCAAACCGATGGATTCCAGGAGCTCCTGCAGACCTATTGCTGGGCTTCCCACAGACAAAAAAAAACCTGCAAGGCGGGCCTGGTTCAGCAAAAACGGCCCAGGGGCTGATGCATACAATGTGGGGTCACTCCTCATGGCTAAGACCTAGTCGGGACTCAGGTGGAGCCTCTTAATGACCTGCTTCTAAGCCTCTTTATCCTAGGAAGCAGCTGTGCATTCCTTCCCTTCATTTTCTCCTACCCTTTCTCTGGGCCTTGGGAAACAGGGCTGCAGACCCAAAACTGGCCTAAGGGATCTGAGGTCAGCCCTTCACAAAGTCAGGCTGAAGCTAGGGTGAAACCTCAAGCTTTTACATTTCACAATTTACTTATTTATTTGCACCAGTGGGAATCAAACCCAGGGCCTTCGAGATGCTCCTAGGCAACCCCTTACCTTGACTCATGTCCCTAGATTTATAATCGATTTTAAATTCCCTTTTAATGGACAAATAACTATGTAAATTTGTGGGGTATAATGGGATAGTTTGATAAACATGTACATTCATTGTGGAAGGATGAAATCAAGATGTGTTGGTCACCCCATACACTTTACTGGGATGAGAGGGAAGCATTTAAGTCTGCCCTTTTAGCAAGTTTGAAACTCATACAGCTTGAACAACCCTCCTCTGAAAAGTTGGAATGTTCAGAAAACCTCAACTTTTGAGCATCATGTAGGGGTTTGGAGCGTATTAGGAGTTCAGATTTATTGGATTACCAATGGTCAGCCAGCAGTTTATATAAAAATATTACCAAACCTGAAAAACTTCCAGTTTTTAGCATCATTTATTTAAAATACTGAATTCTCAGTTTGCACGGATAAAGGTCATGACTGCAAATTGACCATGAAAACTTATTCCTCTGAACAAACTTTGTGTCCTTTGACCAATACCTCCATCCTCCAACACCTCAAGTTTCAAATTAGCCTGAAATGACAGTTGGACTGTGAAGCATTCTCTGATCAACCTAAGACACTAAGTCTAACAAGGTCCTTGGAGATTGCTCAGGGCTTCAGATCACCTAGAAGATTCAGACACAGATGACCTGTTTGGACCAAATCAGAGGTATGTGTATGTGTGCCATCCTTCCACCTCCCACTGTTTTTCCCCTGCCCAACACAAACATAGGAATCGTGAACACCATAAAACAGTCCCTTAGCACTTCCTTCTTTCCATCCAGAGGTCTAGGACAGGTCACTAATGGGGGACATCCCATGTGACTGTGCACAAATCATAGCCTTTGGACCACTGAGAACAGAACAACTTCCCCAACACCCCAGCCAATGGAGCAGCAAATGGCGATTGCAATTAACCCCAGCCCTGCACCTGATTCAGGCTGGGTGGGCCACTCACCGGTCTCAGTGTTCTCATGCTCCGTGTCGGTCAGTGTGAGGTTGGAATTGGCCCGGCTGGACAGGCAGGAGCTGCGTCCTGACCGCGTGCTCCGGCCCCACAGGCGCACAGGGTGCTCTGGGGACAGCACAGTGTCAGCTTCCAGGTCTGCATCGGAGCTGGCCCCCATGGAATAGCCACAGTGAGGGAGGCCAATATCTGTCCGGTAGAGAGTCCCATGAGGTGGTGTCACTTCGCCCAGTCCCAGCTCACGCAGGGTGAAATTGGTACCTGAGAGAAGGGAGAGTGAAAACGGTCAGTGTGCTGGGTACCTGGCCGAAGCAAAGCTCCATTAGCCTAGGATTCACAGCTGTGTTTTGGACTCAGCGTGGTGGTCAGTTCCAGCCATGTCTCCTGGTGTTTTTCTACCAGGCAAATAATGTGTCATCTCTGAGACAGGTCCTCCCTATTCAATGCAGGCTGGCCTCCAACCTATGACCCCTCTTTTACCTGTCACCCATGTCTGGCTTATGCTCTGCTATCTTTGAAGGGGCTCCAATGTTACTTCCTCTGTGAGGTCTCTCCCAAAGCCTATACCTCTGTGTAGATGTTACTGTCTCTTCCCAGATCCCATTCAAAGTCCTTGCACAGTGGAGTTGTCTTATCCCTTCTGCTGCAGGTGCCAAGGTATGGCACTATGTCTTGCTTATTCCTAAATCTCTGCATTTGGGGCTAAAATCCAATATGCAGAAGGAACTCAGTAAATGCCTGTTAAGTTGTATGGGGAGTTTCAGATTTCTATGATGTGGTCTCCGCAAACCAGAGGTTCCTTTTGGAGCTGTTTAGGAGAGCAACCCAACTGGCAGAGGAAAGGGGGTGTGTCTTGCTTGTGATGCATACATAGGGCATCTGACCTTGTACCAAGTAAAGTTCAATAGAGGATTCTCGACAATGGGTCTCCTAAGGACACAGGAAGGCCAGGACAAAGGCTGGAGAAGATGTGGGTGAGAATTCACCTGGTAGTTCGGGTGTAGATGCTTTCATGGAAAATACAAGCTCTTTCACTACAGGTCCGTGTTAATTCAGTGTCTACTGAGGGACAACTTCTCCTCTGTGTCTGCTATTCCAAGACATATGCTTTGGGTGATGAGAATGAGAGAATAGACAAGGGCTGTAAGGTCACACCTATCCCAGTTAAACAGATGTCCTGGGAAATGCATTCATATCAGGTGGCACCAACCCAAGCTAGCCAGGAGTAGAGTATGGGGCCTGGGCTGCACAGGTCCCAGTTAGGTAGAAGAGACTGGGCCAGAACTCCTGACTCAGGAGTGAAGGCCAAAGTGGCGAGATCATGATAAAGACTCTAGGGGTACAGTGGCAGGATGCAAGACATGAGTGGGAGCTGAGAGGAGAACAGAGAAAGGCAACATGAGAACTGAGTGAGACAGAAGAGGTGGGTCCTAAAGCTGTACAGGTGGGGCAACCTGTGAAGGCAAGTGGGAAGGGACTCCCTGAAAGGCCAGGGGAAGTCAGCACAGATGGCCTCCTGTGCTTCCCTTCTAGCCATCAAAGCCTGCTCACCCTGGATGGGTGGGGCTCATCAACTGTTATACAACCCACATCTACAGCAGAGTCAGTACCCAGTAGAATTTAATTGAGTACACGGGCAGACTCACTCTGGCAGGCCCTTGGAGTCTAGATGAGAGGAGACAGAAGGGAGGAGAGACTGAATGTGCCATGGCTTTCCAGAGAGCTAGGCAGGAGCTGTAGCTCAAGGCAGAGTCACCTTGAATCTGTTGTTATGAAACATTTCTTCTCTGGTAGTCAAACATTTAGTTGGTATGCAAGTCCCTAGATTCTTCTGGCACCTCTAGTCTCCCCCAGCCTCTTTCTGGCAGCTCTGAGGCCTTCCCTTACCACTCCCCTGCCTCCAATTTATCTAAGATGCAGTTGCTAAATAATAAGGTCAAATGGGTCTTAATGCCAGTGAGCTGAAACATCTGGGACTGGAGGAAAACACAGGGGCTCAGCCCCTCTCCTGGGCGGTTTAAAATTCTTTTACCACATGTGAGATGACCCCGTGATCCCTTGGATTTAGCGCTTTTGGCTTCTTTCCTGTTCATGAGTTGACAGCCCTCTTGACTCAGCCTCTAGCTGTGCAGTTCTGGGCTTGTGACCACCTGAGCTTCAATGTTTGTTTATGGCGTTAGGGTTTGAAGTCAGGGTTATGCATCTGATAATCAGATACTCTAACACCAGAGTCACAGCTCCATATCTTTTGTGCTTTAGTTATTTCTTTTAGAGAAGGTCTCATGCTTTACTAGCAGTGCTCCCCTCTGCCCCCCAATGGCCTTGGATCTTGATCCTCTTTTTTTTTTTTTTTTTTTGTCAGTCCTGGGCTTGAGCTCAGGGCCTTAGCACTGTCCTTGGACTTTCTCAAGGCTAGAGCTCTGCCACTTGAGCCTCAGCACCACTTCCAGCTTTTTTTTTTCTATGTATGTGGTACCAAGGAATCGAACCTGGGTCTCCATGCATGCTAGGCAAGCACTTTAACCACTAGGCCAAACTCCCGGCCCTCTTGATCCTCTTGTATCTGCCTCTTGGCCTGGTTTTGTCTTTAAAAGGCCGGGCAGGGTGATATGCCTTGTGGTTTTCAAAGGGTTTTTTGGATCCAGGATGGCGATTTGTAAGCCACTCTGCTTATGACTGCATGTGAATACTTATTTGTTCTTTACAATGACCAGAAAGAACTTGGGGTTTGGAGGCGTGGAATGGTGTGGTAATGGTAAAATGCTTGCCTAATACACTCAAGGTCCAATACTCTTATTATCATCATCATCAACAAAACCCAAGATGGGGTCTTATTCTGAGTCTCATATGCTAGGTTCTATCTGGCCTAGGAGGGCTTTGTCAAAGCCTGTGCAGGACAGAGCTAGGGGTTACGCTTTGAGTAATGTTCCCTCTTCCCATTACCAAGGCTTATAGGTGACAATGACTAGTGGGTAGCATTTATGAAACACCTGCTTCATGCTTGGCACTGATGTCAAGTGCATTATTTACAGTCCTCGCTGGTCCTCATGCTCACTCTATTAGCTACTATTATCCCTGCACACAGGTGAAGATGATGAGAGTCACAACAGTGGCAGAGCCAGGATTCAAATCCAGATCTGTCTGATGCCAGGGCTAGAGGACTTAATTAAATCTAGGGAAGAGATTAAGAGAGCCCTCATTTTTCAAACCAGAGGCAGTGAATGGGACATGTTTCATGTGGATCCAGATCTGTGGAGGGAAATAGAAATGAGGTCATGGGTGGCATGCATGCCTGCATGCACGTGTGCGTGTGTGTGTGTGCTGCTCTTTCCCCTTTGTGATCTTAAGTAATAAGAAATAAACAGCACGATCAAAATGCTGCCTGTGGAAGTGGGCAGAGCAGGCAGAATCAGGGCTGGCTTTCATATATTCTGAGGGCCACTCACTACCAGGCCTGAAGGAGGATTTGCTTAGGCTCTGCAGTCAGAAAGACATATGTGAGGCACCAGTGAGTCTGGGCTATGAGTAAAGGATATGAAGAGGCAAGGGGCAAAAAACATCTAGGCAGAAAAGGGGCTGGGAAGCTATCTCCTGAATGCCAGGGTAAGGGGCTTCAAGTCAGGACAATGCAGATACCTGGGGTGCAGAACTGGATGTAAAGTCATTGTGGTAGGGGTCAGAGATGGACAGTGATGGAGTGTGTTGTTTGTTTTCTGCTTATGGTTAAGCACTCTGCCATGTGAGCTATTATCTCCAGCCTTTTGGGATGCTTTCTGTATTTGAGATTGGGTTTTGCTAACTTTGCCTAGGCTATTACTGTGACCCTCAAAAGAGTTCCCCTGCCTCTGCTGCCTAAGAAGCTGAGATTACAGGCATGCCCCATCATGGCTGGCAAGAAGGATTCATTGGAATGGTATTCTAGGTCAGGACTGGGTTTGGGTGATTATTGTATGTGGAAAGTAGAAGAGAGTCAGGTGTTGAGATTGTATTCCGCATTAAGTTTCAAGGTCAAATGTCTTCCTCTCAAGGTTCTCAGGATTTGACACACAGGGAAAAGGCGTTAAGATATCCTCGTTGAATGAATAAATACCCAAAGGAAGACATAACACTTAGCTCTGCTTACCAACTTAAAGAAGGCACCTTATGACAACCGCTGGCAACGGATAGACTCCTGCCTAGCACTTTTATGAGGATGGAGTCTTAGGGGGCAATCTGACTCCCCATGGTGAGACATCTGAGTCCCCCCACACACACCTTCTCTCCCCCGCTGGCTCTACCAGGAGATCACAGGCCAGGCTTTTGCCAGACCAAAGTGTCCAAGTAGCAGAGAGACTCAGTTGGCCTGTCCCCTCCGTGACATTCCAGCCCAGCTTGGCTGGCCCAGGCTTGGCAGGCTCCTGGCTGGCCCCGGAGGCTCCCCTGCGCCCCGGGCCGGCCTGGCACCCTCACCTGAGCGGCAGAACTCCTCGGCCTCCTGCGGGACCATGTCCTTGACGCGGCTGCCGTAGGCCAGGCGGGCGTCCTGGTCGTAGGCCTTCAGCGTCTCGCTGGAGCTGTAGGACTTCTGCGGAGCTTTGCCCTCCTCGCTGTCTGCAGACGAGCTGGTGTAGCGGCGCTCGGCGTCGCGGCGCCGGGTCAGCGAGCGGTAAGGTTTCCGGTCCTTCACGTCCATGTCCTCCAGCCCCGGGGCCTCCACACCCACCTGGGTCCTCACTTCACTCAGGGCCAAGTGGTCTGCAAAGGTGGGAAGCAATGCTTAGGAGGTGGGGTTCCAGCCTTGGGGTGGGGAGGGGTGCAAAGACAAGGCTGAGATCAGGGCCTGGAGTCACCTTGTCGGAGTGGAAGTGATGAGGAGCCAGGCTGGGAGAACTTGAATGTGTGAGAGAAATCCAGTCCAGTCCCCCCAGGTGGCTCTACCTATAATCCTAGCTTCTCAGGTCGCTGAGGAAGAGTGTAGTTCAAAGCCAGCCCAAGAGCGCCATCTCTCCAATTAGCTACCCCAACACCCAGGAGAAGAATGCCAGGTTCAAGTGGTAGAACACCAGCCTCGAGTGGAAAAAGCTCAGGGGCGGCACCCAGGCCTTGAGTTCACGCCCCAGGACTGGCACGCTACATGCTCACACATGAGTGCATGTGCACATGCAGAACCTGTGAAATAAATGTGCAGGCAGTAGGGGAATCACATCGAGTAAATGATCAGGAACGACTCACACAACCCCTGATGTTCCAACGGTCACCGGCCTCGTATAAGTAAGCAGCTCACACCACTACCACACTGTCGTATGAACCTTTGCTCTCTTCTGCCTCCACCCACTAGATGAACTTCCCGTGATCACACCTAAGGCGACCACACCCACAATCTGTCACACCTGAACGGAGGACTGGTGGGCAGTAGGCACCTAACAAACATTTCTTTAATCAGACAGCTCACCAACTCCCATTTGACAGACAAGATCTGAAGCTTTGCCAAGGTTATCTAGGTGACAAGGAGCAAAGCCAGAACCCTGGAATCTGGGGTGCAATGATTCTTACTGTCTAAAAGCTCACTCTTCATTGGCTGTTTCTCCTTCCCCAGAGTGTCCTTTTTGCCCTATACTGATACTCAGGAGTGTCATTCTCCTTCCAGGTGTTTATTCTTAGCTCCAGGCTAGCACAACATCTTAAGGGCCAGGAGGAAAACATAGATACACCGTTCTCTTTGTATTTCTTGACACCTACAACCTCCTCAGTGTTGGCCTTCCATTGTTCCTGTTTTCTAACAGGGAGGATGCTCAAAACATTCCCTCGTCTGGTTGTCCTGGTAGAAACAGCAGCACACGTGTTCCATGAGAATCATAGCACACCTGGGGTCTCCTCATACCTATGGGGCATCTCACATCAGAAGTGGCACTCAAGGCTAGCAGCTACACTGCAGTGTGTTTATGTAGGATAGGGTGGCCAGATTTTAAGACAGGCTGGAAATCTGGATGGAGACATAAAATAGATCCTTTCTAGACATTATCATTTCTTTCCTTTTTAAAAATTCATCATTTTAAAAAATTAAATAAGAATATTTGAATTTGAACTCAGGTCCTCATAATTACTATTATATTTCTTTTTTTTTTCTTGTCAGTCCTGGGCTTAAGCTCAGGGCCTGAGCACTATCCTTGGATTTTCTCAAGGCTAACACTCTACCACTTGAGCCTCAGCACCACTTCTGGCTTTTTAATCCAGGTATGTGGTACCGAGGAATCAAACCCGGGTCTTCGTGCATGCTAGGCAAGTACTCTACCACTAGGCCAAACTCCCGACCCACTCATAATTACTAGTAAGCAGAAGGAACTCTACCACTGAGTTGTATCTCCAGTTCAAACGGTATATATGTTTTTCTTTTAAATTGAAAAATAGTTTACAGGCCAAACCAAACATTCTGATGGGTTAGGTTTGATCTGAAGACTAGCAATTCTGCCTGTAACCACCGAAGGCTTTGGCTCTCTTCCCTCCTAAGACCTCAAAGGCAGAATATTCTCCAGGGCAGGTCTCGGCTCACAGCTCCAGTGCAAAATTTCTGCCTTGTTAAAGAGTTCTATAGATACCAGCTATGATGACACATACCTGTAATACCATTTCCTAGCACACACAAAAAGCTCACAAAAGTGACTGACTGCATGATAAGCCACTTCCCATTCATTTTCTCCCATTTTTTTAAAAAAAAGACTGATTATATAACTCTCTAAATTGCTGCTGTGGTGGTATCTTGGCTTTCAATCCAAGGCATTCTTTGGGTCTAATTTATTTGAGTGTTTTTAGCAACTGTTGCTTCTGTGCCCCTTGGCCCTTCCAACCTCGAGCAACAATAATGCTGATGGTGAGAACAAGCACTCAATTAACATTAGCCATTATTAATACTAGTCACTAATAACTCATATTAATGTTAATTACAGTATGAACAATAATAGTAAATATACTTTATTAGTAGATTTTAGTCTCAGATATATTTGACATATATTATGTCACATATATGTCCTATATATATGAGAGAGTATGCTTATTTTAAACACTTCTATGGGATAACATTTTTGAATTTTCATGCCAATGCTGAGATCTGGGAATTATGATTATCTGTACATTACAAATAAGACATTGAGAGATTAAGCACCTGGCCCATGGTTACATAGCTCTTGCCTGGTAGAGCCAGAGCTGCAACCCAGGGATTTGAACATGGCACATGGATATAGACCCTCAATGGTGTTGCCTCATACCCTGTTCCAGATGGATTTCAAAGCCCGGGTTAGGCCAGTAACCTGCGCATGGCCCTCCACCCCAAGCCCTGCTGTCCTTGAGAATGAATGTCAGTTTGTTGACCAGAACGAATATTTTCCTCATCCCACCATCTCGTTTCATTTCACTGAGTACTTGCTCTTTCCTGGCCATGAGTTCTGTGGTTCTGCCCTCTGCCTTTGCATGTGACCATGTTCCATCACCACAAAGACAGCCAAAGAGCTGGTCCAGTCTTGTGACTGACTGCCTTTCCTCTCACCTAATTCCTTGAGAGCAGGCTTGGCATTCACGATGCTCCCACAAGAGCCATTGAGTGAATAAAAGAAGGGAATTACTTGCCGAGTATTTCATTCATTCTTATCCTATACTAAGATATTGGTACTCCACTCTAGGCATGAAAGACCTTTGAGACCAAATCAGAGGCATTGCTATATTTATTCTTTTTAAATTTTAAAGGCACCTTGGGCTGAAAGCCTGACCTAGCAATTCAGTAAATACACACCTTTTTTGAGCAGATAGGAGGTCTGACATGGTGCCTGGTTACTTGGCTTTTTAAGCCTACTATACTTCAATCTCTTAGAAAGGCCTATTCATATAAATCATTTTTTTAGGTGTGGAGGGGGGTTGTTTCCTGACCCCTGACACAGCTCATCTACCCATCTGCCTTTCAGAAATCTCTACCACCATCCAACTAGTGATGAACAGAACAGCTACCATGTTACTTGGGCCTCACTCAAGCCTACTTCATTCTCACTATTTCCACCTTTGAACCTTTGTTCAATTCCATGTCCAATTCCAAACCTCCCCATGTTCTATTCTGGCCTCCCCTTAGCTGTGTGGTCCTGTGGAAGCCCCTCACTCCAAAAGACCAGATCTGTTAGATCCTTTTGTCATCTTGTCAGGTTCTATATTGATTGATATGATGAAGTATTGGAAAACGATTACTATCAGTCTCACCATTGCTATTGCTTGGTGATATCTTCCCAACAACTTCTGTAACTATTAATTTAAACACCCATTAATGTAGGGGAGGATGTTCTGGGCCACTCAAGTAGCAAATAAAATAAATACTCACTAAAGGACTAATTAGCAGCTCTGTCATTACAAGCTATAAGCTAAACATGGTGGCTATACATGGTGGATTCCACTGAAGTTTATGATTAAGCAGAGTATGCAGCCCTTTGTGACACTGACAATGATGTAATGGAGAGGAGTGCAAATACCCTGGTACAAACTCAGCCACTAGCCTTGTTCCTAAGGACAGCTTTCCAAGACTCTTCTCCAGGTACAACCCAAGCACTACAGAGAACCTACAGAGAACACTTCACTTCCAAAAATGGTGGCATTGGGGATTCTCGAGACAAGCTGGACAGTTCCAGAGATGAGCAGGCAACAGCTTGCTGTTCCCTGAGGGTGTCAGCCATAGAGTGTACAGGTGATGCATACCCTAATAAAGTAAGAACTACAGTTGATGCATCTTATGCTCTACATATGTATCATTTTGTTCCATCAGTGGGAACAGAGAGCAGGCCGGGATAGAAGGATAGAAGACTGGCATACACACATGTCACACACACATCATGGAGTTGTCAGTGGGTTCCAACCTATAGTCTGAACACACTGTTCCAGATCAGTGTGGATGAACACACTGGAGCAGACAGAAGCCCAGCTCTTCGTGGAGGGACCAGGCATCTGAGGGACCGGATCATAAATCTGGAGATGTGAGGAGTGAGGGGCCTGGTAGAAGAAATAAATGCATTTCCACCCTATCCATGGATGGTAGGATCCAAAATGCATGTAGCTACACAAGTCCTGGAGGCGGCTGCCCTCCCTTTGCTTTTCAGAAGCTCGAATACTGAAAGGGGCTTGGAACTAATCTGAAAGAATGACTAAGGTGTGGGGCTTGTGGATAAGGGGGGTTATAACAAACAACACTTTAGGGGTTCAACAAGAAAACTCAAGAGGCAAACCTGATCCTTCCCCTCCCATGAGCTCTGGTGGTATTTACAGAGGGGCAGGGGCAGGAGAATCTGCAGGGAGACTCCACGGACAGTACAATGTGGCCAAGGAACTTCTGTCTAGCCACAGTCCATAGGGAAATGAGGGTTGTTATCACTCTGGTTACCTGGCAACCTCAGGAACAGCCAGAAGTGAGCCAGGAAATTGCCTGAACTCCTGCTGGATGGAAGTTTTATAAGTTTTACTTAACATAAGCACTGGGTGATATTTTTAGTTCTTTGTGTGTCAGAAAGGGCCCATAAATATTCCAGAGCTAAAATGTGTCCCACAAACTAGAAGTTCTGGGTAGTAAACTGGGTGTATATATAGCTATAAATCTTACTTTCCTTAGTTCTTCAAAGTTTGGTTTTTGTAAGTCTTTTGTTTTAAGCTGGAGTGTGGAGGAGGAAAAGCCCTTATTCTTATGCCATGTGCTACAGTGGGTTGCATGCAAACAAGAGAAAGAGGTACCCTGATCCACGTTTTATGGATTTAGAAACTGAAGCTTAAGTTGGGAAAGTGATGCTGAAATTCACTCAACCCTCGAATCCTGGAATGGTGGCTCTCAAGTCTCTGTTTGGTATCCACGGCCCCATTACTTTGAGAAACTCATTGCTTCTTAAATAGTGAGATAGTGATGATATCTAACTTGCTAAGGATGAGGGGTTATTATGAATTACCCATGTAATCCTTACTACCTCTGAAACTTTCTTATTTATTTAATTATTTATTTTGGCAGTACAGGGTTTAAATTCAGGTCATCACCCTGGGTAGGTTGGCCCTCTACCACTTAAGTCATGTACCCAGCTTAGCTTTTTTGCAGGGTATTTTGGAGATGGAATCTAGTAAACTTTTCTGACCAGGCTCCTTAAACTTTGACTCTCTAGATCTGTGTCTTGAGAAGCTAGGATTACAGGTGTGAGCCACTAACACTGTCTCCCTTTTATAGGCAGAGAAACAGCATTTAGACATGTTATGCCTTTATTCAAGAGTCTAGACTCATATAGGGCTGTCCCATAGCAAGGCTCATGGTTTAAATCATAACCTACATTGGCTTCTTCCAATGCACACCCCTTTTTTCTGATTTGTTTAATTGTCCTATTTTGTTTTAATGTTTCTTAAAATAATTTAAGTAGTTACACAAATAAGTTCCAGTTCAACAAATCCATTTATAACTACAATGTATCTTGATTTATATCATTCCCATCATCATTCTCCCATCTCTCCTAGCCCCACTTGTCCCTTCAAGTTAACAATTTGTTTTTTCACTTTGAGTGGAATTAGTTCTTTCAGCAATTAGCTTAACCCCTGACCTGGGTTAGACAAAAGGACTTTTACCGCTGCTTCTGAAGGCCTGGTACAGAAGAGCACACATGGCCAGGGAGAGAGCTTTTTGGGAGTGGGCTGAAGTATGGCCTGGCTGTGGGGATATCCCTATCCAGAAGCTGCCAGGCAGCTGACAGATGGTACTTCTGCCTACAGGAGCCATCTTCTGTTGGAGGTATCAAAGGCAGGTAGCTCTGATCCTGAGCCAGAAGGGCTTCTATGAGAGCTGCCTGACCCCCTCAAAGGGCTGGACATGCATGGGACCTGAGATACCACAGGCCCTCAGTCAACAGGAGGCTTTATCATGGCTGTGCTTTCTAGATTTCTGGTCTAGCTTTTCTGTCTCCAAAGGCATCCACTAGTCAGAGGCACACCTACATGTCAGTCTTCCTTTTACTCCACAGAAGCAGGAACACTCCAAGCTAACAAGCACAGATATTATAGAAGAGCTGCCTTGGGTTCAAATCTCAAATCTGCAGTATACACTTTGACCAGACACATAGCATCACGCATTTGTTAAAACTCAGTTTCCTTATGTGCCCTTTCTTTATCCTGGCTATTCAGCAGTCTGAGATCCGAGGATCGCAGTTCTAAGCCTGGACAGGAAAGTCTAGGAGACTCTCATCTCAATAAAAACCAAAAAGCTGGAAGTAAACAGTAGTTCAAGTGGTAAGAAACAGATGGACAGTGCCCAGGCCCTGAGTTCAAGCCCCAAGACCAACACACACACACACACACACACACACACACACACACACACACACGCTGGTCACCACTAGATCTTCTTAGGGAAAGTTGGAGATGGAAAGGAGGAAGGCATGGAAATAATTTTACCCAGGGCCTAGTGGTAGAGTGCTTGCCTAGCATGCACGAAGACCCGGGTTCGATTCCTCGGTACCACATACATAGCAAAAAGCCAGAAGTGGTGCTGTGGCTCAAGTGGTAGAGCCCTAGCCCTGAGAAAATCCAGGGACTGTGCTCAGGCCCTAAGCCCAAGCCCAGGACTGGCAAATAATAATAATAATAATTTTACCCAGAGAATGATCAATGGTGGGACTTCTCCCATGTTTGTCTCCACCTTATTTAGAGGGAAAGACATCCCTCAACATCTGCATGGGAAACATACATTTGGGTGAAAGTCCATCCTGTGAGTTTTAGATGTCCTATGACTATACAAAGCCTTTCTCCACTGGATCCTCAGCCTCAGGATGGGGATCCTGTATCCCAGGGTTGCATGGCTAATAAAACTCCAGGTTCTGCCCTGGGCACACCTGACACCTACAATATCCCAGGGACAGAGAGACAGAAATGAAGGCATCACAGTCCCTTCCTCCAAGGAGTCACTGCTGCAAGGACAGCAAGGACTGGATGCATGTGTATATGTGTGTCTGTGTGCGCACATGCATGAACATACATGTCTGTGTGTGTGCAGGTGCATTTAGTATCTATAGTCACCCATAGAACTTGATCAGAAAGGGAAGGATCTATGGTGACTCTCTTTTCCAGGCCTTCTGCTATTGAGCTTTGAGGACAGAGCTGGCAAAACTCAAAACTGCTGCCCAATGGATATGGGCTCAGATCTCACTGGGAGCTGATACAGATTCAAGGTAAGGCAGAAGCAAGACAGTCCCAGAGGGCAGAATTGACCCTTTCTTAAAATCCTACCCATTCTTTTTGTTTCTTAGTTACTATGAATTAGGCCATTCCCCCAATACATGATAACTTGCTTCCACAGAGCAGTGGCTAGAAGTATCGCCCAGTAGTCTTTCATGCTTTATCTGGAGCCTCTCAGAGGCCCTTGGCACAGATGAGGTAGCCTTTCTATCTCTGCTTCATTTTCTCCATCTTATGAAGACTCACTTCACAGGGATCATTACTTCTTTGGTAGGAACTGCATCATGACTCATTCTCTATGCTGAGAACCACCTAGTGGCACAGCCGGGGTTGGCTGGATTGAGCTGAAATGAATAAAGACATATAGCTCTGCACAGAAGAGTCTCCATCTAATGCTTGGATGCCTGGCTACAAAGCACTCTGATCTTGTCTTTGCCTGCTGAGAACTCAGAGCAGCTTGAATACCATTGCTCTGCACACTGAAGGCCTCCTCCTGCGGCCTGCTCAGGTGGCCAGGAATCCTGTCCTCCACAGGCATAGCCCTGCCCTTCAATTCCAAGTCACTTTCAGTGGAGCAAATTTGCTCCTCCAGCTCATATAATCCCCTAGATGTTTGCAGGTGGCTAACCGTGGTGCTACCAAGAGCCGCTTAGGACTTTATGTTTTAGAAAGGAAGGGACTAAGACAACTACATCTCAGCAAGCAAAACAGTTAGGAACTGTCTGCTACTTCCTGCTTCCTTTCTTGGCCTTAGACATTTTTTTTTTCATCTACCACATACTTAATCTCTGTCTAAGGACTGCTCTGATGTCCTGGAACACACGCTAGCACACACACACACACACACACACACACACACACACACACACACACACACACACACAGGCCAGGAGTTCCACAGTATGCAATGACTACAACATCCCTTAAGGAGGTGCTAAAAGGGTTCATTATAGCCGATGAGACTGGTTAGTCAAGGTATTCCAGAAAGGCATGTCATGAGGACAAGGCGAAGAGAAGTGACTCTGGCAGAATTTCACTTGCATCCTCTAGGTACCCAAGTCTCAAAAGAAGTGGAGAAAAAAGGCCCATAATGATGGGAAAACCCAAACTGCCTGAAGCTGCCTCCATTTCCCATCATTAAAGGGAGACTTAGTGGATATTACTGCCCCTTTGCCAGTAGCTGGGTGGCCAGACGATTTTTATTTCAATAATTAGCTGCTGTAAGTCACACAGAACTGGAGACAGATAAAGGCAAGGCCAGCCTCTCGTGGAGCTAATTGCACCTGGAGTTGTACACGCCTAATCAAGCCTCACACCGCTCCCGTGCCTTTCATCCAAGGCCCCACAGGACTTCGCCATTGGTAATTAAGTCTTATAAGTGCTTTAAAGAAAGGAATTCTCTGGGGCAGTCTGAATGGAGAAAGGGCTGTCTGGGGTGGGGGTAGGGAGCAGACAACCATGCAGCTGCCCTCCCTTCACCCCCCCCCCCCAAATAAAGGATAGGAAGCCAGAAAGAGGCCTGAGCCCTGAGACAGGCTACTTGGATAGCTTTTTGTCTCTGTGAATCTCTGCATTCTACCCTTAATGGAATAGCAGTTGTTCAAGCTCCGTCTCGGGCATGTGTTCCCTTTATCCTAACGTATTTCATCTGTATGCATGTGTGTGTGGGGGGTACATGTGTGGATATGCAATACTGAGATTTGAGTTCAGGGCCGCAGACTGTCACTTGGCTTTTTCACTCAAGCTAGTACTGTAACATTTGAGCCACATCTCCACTTCTGTTTTTTGCTGGTTAACTGTGGATTAGTCTTATGAACTTTTTGTTCTGGGCTGGCTTTGAACTTTGATTCTCACATCTCAGCCTCCTGGGTAGTTAAAATTATTATAGGTGTGAGCCACCAGAATCCAGCTACATCTCATTTTCCAAAATTGGCTGTACACCATGTACTGTGATTGAGGAAATTCACTCTTCGTTTTGTTTCCAGAGCTTTGCTGCCAGCCCTAACTCTGTGCTTTAGAAATGGACAAGTATGAGAATTTCTTTTCCCTAGAACAAGCCTACTTCTCCCCAGGCTCTAGAAAGCAATGGAACATAGTGGTTTAAAATGTAGGTCTTTTATCAAAAGCACAATCCCCCAAAGGAAAAATTGATACATTGTACCTAAAATTCAAAACCTTTACTTTGCAAAAGACTCTCTTAAGAGGATGAAAAGCCACATTACCTCCAGACTGGGGGGGTCAATTTTTGCAAACCACATATCAACAAGGCTAGTATCTAGATCATAGAAGGAACTCCCAAAACTCAACAGTGAAACAAACAAACATATATTTCAATTAGAAAATGGCCCAAAGTGATAAATAGATATTTTGCCATGGAAGATATACAGATGGCACATAAGTACATAAAAAGTGTTCAACATCTTTAGCCATCAGGGGAAGGCAGATTAAAATCATAATGAACCATCATCCCACACCATCACCAGGGCTAAAAGAAAAAAAATGACAACTACAAATGTTGACAGAGATAAAGGGAAAATGGATCACCATACATTGCTGGTAGGAATTTAAAATGGTAGGGCCCTCCGGAAAACAGTTTGGCAGTTGCTTAGAAAATGAAACATGCAATTACTGTACAAGCTAGCAATTGCCCTCTTGGGCATTTAGCCCTCCAAAATGGAGAGTTATGTTCACACAAAAGCCTGTACAACAATGTTCACAGAGGTGTTATTCCTAATAGCCAAGAACTGGAAAGAGTCCAGATGTTCTTTGACAGGAGACGGGTTAAATCAATGGTAGAGTATCATGGAAAACTTCCCAATGGTTGGGGGGGGGAGAATGAAATAAGATACTAATGAGTCTCCAGGGAATTGTGCTGAGTGAAAAAAAGCAAATCACAAAAAAAGTTGAATACTGTAAGATTCCACTTATAGAACATGTTTGAAATGACAAAACTTTGGAAATGAAGAACAGGTTGGTGGTGGTTGGGGTTAAGAAATGGCAGGGGGGGGTATTTGTGAGGCTGTGCAGTGCAATAGGAGGGGGTACCTGTGGTGATGAATGCTCACTTGTACACACAATGAAATAGCAAACAAGTAAGTTCACACTGGAGTAAGTTCTGAGAAAATGAGAAATCCGAGTAAAGTGAACAGATTGCATCAATGCTAATTGTAATGCTAGCTAGTTGTAATTGGTGCATTTATGATAATTTTCCAAAGTGCTACCACTGGAAAAAACTGGGTAAAGGGTGTATTAGCATTATTTCTAACATCTGCATGTCCATCACAATAGTCTCAATAAAACTTTCAAAAACAAATATTGCCCTGTACTGGTGGCTCCTATCTATAGTCCTAGCTATTCAAAATGCTGGGATCTGAGGATCACATTTTAAAGCCATCCTGGAGAGAAAAGTCTGTGAGATTGTTATCTCCAATTAACCACAAAAAGCTGGAAGTGGAGCTGTGGTTCAAGCCTCAAGTACAAAAGCTCATGGACAGTGTCCAGGTCCAGAGTTCAAGCCGTAGGACAGGCAAAAAAGAAATTGTCAAAGAAAAACAGATTTTTCCCCCAAGTTGTGGTATTTTTTTTTTTTTTGCCAGTCCTGGGCTTAAGCTCAGGGCCTGAGGACCGTCCTTGGATTTTTCTCAAGGTTAGACCTCTACCACTTGAGCTTCAGCACCACTTCTGGCTTTTTCTAAGTATGTGGTACCCAGGAGTCGAATCCGGGTCTTTGTGCATGCTAGGCAAGCACTCTACCACTAGGCCAAACTCCCAGACCGAGTTGTGGTATTTTTGAGTCGGACATATGTGGATTGGGATGTTGAACCTCTTGTGTTCTTTCTGTGCTACTTTCTGTGCTATGTTGGACAAATAAACTATCTGGGACTTCATTTCCTTTACAATACGTACAGTACCTACCATCTGATAGACTTTTCTTGAAGATTAGATAAGGTGGTCCCTGAGAACACTTCACTCTGTGCTTGGCACCAAACAAATCTTCAATAAACAACTGTGCTGAATCCTTATTTCGCATAAATTCTTCTGTCCCACCCACTGAGTCACTTCTGTTTGGTCACTCTTTGAAGCAGCAGGGTTGAAAGCTGGAGTCTGGTACAGTCTCCTGATCACACAGACTGATCTCCTGTCTTATAGTATTTAGCCACACATTGTAAAATGTCTTGTAGATGGCCCAGTCCCATGCCATTTATTTTCCTTCCTTCCCAGTAAGGAAACAAGCTTCTCAGCTCATATACCTACAAGTTCTTGAGCTTCTACTACTTGTGGTTATGAGTAGTAACACAAACATCAAATACACCACATCACATAATACTAAGCCCTCAGGACATACTTGAGAGTTAGCTGTGGTGCTAATGGCTACAGTAATGGTTTCTGAGGAATCCCATTTCTCTGTGTTATTGGCTTGGGGTTGGCCAAAGCACTGGCCAATGGATGGAAAGAACATTAGCAAGCTCAATTCAGAGGCACTGAAAATTCCTTGAACCCTTGGGCTTGACTTCTGCTCCTTTGGGAAAAACAGCCATCACATAGGAGCTGAGGCTATCCCACTTGTTAGTAGAGATACATTGCTAAGCCATTGAGCTCCCAGTAGATTATAATGGCATGTTGGAAGAGACAGCTAAGACTCCTGGCTCTGTCCAGCCCACTGATCCTTAGAAACAGGAAGACACAAATGATCCCTTTGAAGTTATACCTGTTAGGCCTGATACAAGTATCAATTTCCATATTGTAGATGGGGAAACTGAGGCTCAGATCATTAAAGTACCTTAAATAAACTAGACTTCCAACAGTAATTCAAAGCATAGAAATTTCTCTCATTTGAAGGACTTATCAAACATATAATTAAGTAATTGCTCAATTATATGCTCTAAGCCCTATACAGCTGGAGACTGTCTTTCTTGTTCAGTTTGGAGTCCCAAGTTTCTAGCCCTGCAACCAGTAGGCACTACTACTATTGAATCAGGGAGCAACCCCCCCCCGCCCACCAGGTGTGAGATAAAGGCTTGTCCTTCACTCTGGTGAAGTTTCTAGTTTCTGAGTCACACAGTTAGTGAGAGACAGGAACCAAGCCCCAGAATCAGGGTGCAAAGGTCTGCCCTTAAATTTTCCATACCTCCCAAGGGTGAGAGAGACAAGGAAATGAATAACTACACCAGAGTTAGGAGGGAATGTTGTTGGATGAGTTCCACATGTCTTAGGAATGCCAAACCTCATGCTAAGAGGATTCAGATTCAAAACAAGCTCCCAGCTGAAGCAGGGGCATTGGGTTCTGTGAGTGGAATCACAGGCAGCTTGCTAGCACAAGTCCTGCATGAGCTTGTTCTGTCCGGTCCCTGTGGGACATCCAAGCCAAACACAAAACCACCCAGAAGATGCAGAAACATGGGAAAGCTCTGCCCACTGCCCTTGGTGAGGTGCCCATGGATGGGAGCTCTAAGCACTGGATTCTCTGATCACTACACACAGGCAAGCTCAGAATGTTCTTTACCACTGGGCCTCAGGAACCTGGATCCAGCTATGGTGTCTGTTTACCTTCCCAGAAGCCACCAGGTGCAAAGCAGGAACCAACTCCTCCACTGGCTCCAGGCTGCCCAAGTGCATATCAGGATCTGATGGGCTGAGCAGAGATGGCTACAATGTCTTTCAGTCTCCCTGGAGGCCCTGTGTCTGACCCTCTGTGGGGAAGCGATGGCCCTTGCTGGTCTGCCGGCTAATGTTACACCTGAGGCATGTGGCTTGGCTTCCTGGGGCCAGACCCTCACTTTGGACCCTTGATTATAGTCCTAAATTTGTTTTCATTAAGAAACTCTGTTTGCCACTCCATCAATTCTGCTTCTTTTGGGTTGTTAACCTTAGTTAATTGTGCCAGTCTTGGAGTCTACCCCGTAGGAGGGAGAGAGAGATGGCTGTTTGCTCTTTGCAGAACTGTGTGTGTGTGTGTGTGTGTGTGTGTGTGTGTGTGTGTGTGTGTGTTTGTGTGTGTGTGTGTTATAGTATGTTGGGCCCATTTTGGCCTGTATGATCCAGTAACAACTCTAGTATGTTTAGTATACTTTTCTTAATGTGGAACATCGCTCGACATCTCCAGTATCACCCAGACCTCAGCTTAGTGAGACAGGCAGAGCAAAAGTCACCAGAACCTCCATCCCCCTATCAGATATCAAGCAGCTCAAGCTAGCTGAGAACACCTCTACAGTCAGCCAGATACTCAGGGTTCAAATCCTAGCCCTGACATACCCCAGCTTGTATCATGGCCTTCATGAAACCTGCCTATACTTCTTCAAAGACATTGTTAAGGCTGTTGGATGAGAAAAGAGAGAATCACTGAATGAATTGCTATAGGCAAAACACTGAGAACAGTCCAGTCCTAATAAAAAATTCATTTCCCTCCAGTGCAAGTCTGGATTTCTGCATCCCTTCCCACAACAGTGCATCAAGATACAAACTTCTCTATTTACCATGCATCCCTTCACTTAGTCATTGAACCAACATTTCCCAGGAACATACTATGTGCCCCAATCTGTACTGAGATTCAAAGTGATCGGATTTGAGTCTTGTCCTAAAACAGCAGAGAAAACACTGTAGTCTGCATTGCTAGGCGTGCCCTATACACAAGTCTGGGACTTGGCTTTCCTCACCTTTGAGACAAGTAGTTATCATATCCTCAATGCCCCCATCTTCCTGATGACTCACACAGGCATCTGATTGTGCCCTGTCTGGGACAAGCTGATGGACTCCTCTTTTCCAGACAAAGCCCCAGCTCTGGGCAAGAGGGAAGAGAGGAGTGAAATCCCTGAAGCAATTACCTTGGGCCACTGTGCAGCCCTATTCCCAAGGAAATCTGAACCACCTTCAAAGAGAGGGATTTAATAGCCTTAGGCTCTGTGTCACTGCAAGCGACCATCACAGAGCAGGATTAGCCCTGAGTGGTCCAGATCCTGCATACAGCCCAGATGCCTGGACACTAGCCTGTGCTGCCTCTCCCATGGGGGGGGGGTCACAGCCCCCAAGACTTAATAGGGGCTGTTGGGAAAAGCAACCTGCTAGCTTTTTTCTTCCCACCCCAAGAGGACTGGATAGGGAAAGTGTTTAAATCAGATGCCTGAGCTTAGATGGAACCAGAAGGGACCTTCTAGCATGATCTAGAAAAAGGTATTGAGCTGGCGATCATGGTCTCTGACAGGGGAACTTGATATTTCTCAGCAGAGGGAAAAGTCCTGGCTGTGTTTAGGCAGCGCAGTGCCCAGACTCACCAAACACACTCTCCTGCCTGGAATTCAGCTCACAATAGCTAACTGCAGACATTAAAAAAAATGACACTGGATATACAAACACAAAAAACGAAAACACAAAAACAACCACTACACTTGGTGGCCCCTACTCAGCGAACACCCATGAAGTGTCTATTTGCCATATCTTTGTCATGTAATATAAACTAGGTAGTGGGCAGGCAGAGAATTGTCCTATATTGCCACAGTTGTTCAAAGGAGTGGGGATTGCAAGACTCACACACAATCTCGAGTTTTTGAGCTAACAGCGGGAAGACGATGAATGTCACATGAGCCGATACTTGACTTTGGAACCCTGACACAAATACATGTCATTCTCATGGCAAAAGTCTTCTTCAGGCAAAGCAACATGTGCAAGCTCACCCAGCTGGGAAGGAGCAAAGCTGGAACTCCATCTTGTGTTCTGATGCCTGGCATTCCTCTCTTGAGATCACAGCCACTGCCGGGGACTCTGGCCCCATGAGGGGATTCTCCTCCCACGCAGGACAAGGGCCACAAATCCACAGAAGCAATCAAGCTGATGCTATTTAAATATGTGGCTATTTGAAAACTAAAATAACAAGCATTTGAGAATAAATGGCAAACCTCTAACTGATTAGGGCACAGAGATTTGTCAGCGTGACTGATGCTTCCTGTTTAAATGCAACACGCAGATGCTTGTGATGAAGCAAGGTAGGCTGCAGGCTGGCAGAGGCAGTGCCTACAGAGGGCTGCCTGGTTTAGAAAGCAGGGCGCACGTCCAGTAACCTATTTACTCTGCACTGCATCCTTCTAAAGGGAGGATTTGTTACACTCTTGTTATTAATTGTTTCTATCCAAACTTGCACTGGAAACAGTGTCCAATTTGGGATATGAACCCCAGATTATTATCTCTAAAAGTGTGGCCCACCCTCCTTGCTGCCTGGGAAAGAAAGGGTAAGTGTCTTGGGGGAAAGGTCTGAGAGAAATTCAAAAGTTGTCCTGGAGATTTGCTGAGCCACCCATCTAGCTCTAGCCTTTACCTTTCCTTTGGGTCTTATTTGACCTATGTCCCTCTGAGCCCATGTGCTCCACGATGATCTCTCCTGGTCCTGTTTTATAGGACTGCTCTCCAGTTGGGGAAAGAGAACCAGAAACACCATCCTTACCCAAGATTCTGCAGAAAGACTGCCCCCACTGCCCCAAACCCGGGGGGTGGGCAGGAGTGGAATTGTGCTAGATTTGGAGGGTGACTAGTGAGAGTCTAAAGGCTGCTGTGTGAGTTGGCCTGTGATTGGAAGGTGGGGAGGGGCAGGAGTAAGCGGTCAGGTGCCAGGGCCCTCACCACCCCCACCTCTGGTCAATCTTGGCACTTCATTATGTTTTATATAATCCATGTATCCGTCTTCTGCTTGGGATTTCACTTAAGTAATCAGATCTTTGGTTAAAACAAGCTAGAAAACCATTTCCTTAAGGCACATTCTAAATTTGGACTTCCCAAAATGTGTCATTTGTGTGTACTATTGGCTTATTGGCTTAGGATAACCTGACTCATCTATTCTTTTCTCTTTTTTTTCTCCTTCATTTACGAAGTCTATCATAAATGGCTAATTTATTCCTTTTACATGCATCTATTGATTATCCGTGCTGAGCTAGGTACTAGCCTCAGTTTTGGAAAGAGAAAAAATATCCATCTTTCATCTTGCGTGCATTCTTTTATCCTGTGGAATGGAAGCTTCTTTGTAGCCTTAGGGAGGCTTCTCTAAAAAGGAAAGGAGACTGCAATAAAGTTTCTGCTTAAAGCCTTCAATGGCTCCCAATTGTCTACTCCAAGTGTGGTCCCCAGACTAGTGACCTCACCATCCTTTGGGAGCTTATTAAAAATGCAGAATCTCAGGCTCCACTAAATCAAATCTACCCCAATCTGCTTTGAGACTTGCAGGTGAATGCTATGACATTGGTTTGACTGACTGAACCCAAGAAGCCAACACGGCCCTTCACACCTGAGGCCTGTGGTTCCCTAGCCTGTCTCACTTCCACTTGTTCCTCACGTATCTATTACTTAATGCCACATTGGCTTGTCAGAGTGTCTTCCCTGGTTCCCAACCTTGCACAGCCACTGCCCTCTACCTGAACCCCTCCTCTGCATGGCTGCAGCTGATGCCTTCCTTCCTTGGAAGTCAGGCCCATGTCCTCTGGAGTTTCATCTGGCACCTAATTCATTTGCTTCCAAGTCCTGTCACTTCTCAGGCCACTGCTCCTGTATATATCAGTTTGGTGCATGGCAATTTGTCCATTATTTATTTGGACATCTATCTTGTGTAAAGGATGGTGGCCCTTGGAGGGAGGGAAGGGATGGACCTTTTGTTCTCTGTGTCCATCCTTCTCAACTCCATCCCAATCCCTGAGCTTCCAAGCCTCATAGATGTAGATGGGACTTAGGTCCTTGAGGTAAATGATATACTAGAAGCTATGGCAGCAAAGAAGAGGGATCCCCAAGCCAGCGTCAAGATAGCTTAGAGAGGGGCCAGGAGCATGACCTAATGGTATGAGTGCTTGTCTAGCATGCACAAAGCCCTGGGTTCAATTCCTCAGTACCACATACACAGAAAAAGCTGGAAGTGGTGCCGTGGCTCAAGGGATAGGGAGCTAGCCTTGAGAATGCCCAAGGACAGTTCTCAGGCTGTGAATTCGAGCCCAGGTCTGGCAAAACAAAACTAAACAAAAACCAAAAATAGATAGTTTAGAGAATTCTAGGGGCAGGTTGGAACCTGTACTTCCTTCTCCTTCCCCACCCCTCACCATATCTCTGTCTCATAAGTACAATCAAATGTCCTAAAGACAGGACCCATGTTTTCTCCCAGCATTTCTATTGCTTTCAATGCACTAAGCATCGAAGAAGCATAATGAGCCTGTGGTATCTCTAGATATATACTAAATAAGACACATTACTCTTCATTGTTAACAGACTTTCATTACAGATGAGGAAATTGGGAATGCCGTGGGTAGAACCAGAAGATTTGTCCAAGGTCATATACTTTGGCTAATACTGAGCCAAGTCTCCAAGTCCTTTTTTGTGGTCGACCATGGTAACCACCAGCTACATGCAGCTTGTTATTTTGAAATTGCCCATTAAATTACTGAATTAAAAGTCAGATCCTCAGTTGTACCAGTCACATTTTTTTTTTCTAGTCCTGGGGCTTGAACTCAGGGCCTGAGCACTATCCTTGGGCTTTCTCAAGACTAGTACTCTACCACTTGAACCACAGTGCCACACTTGGCTTTTTTGTGTATGTGTTATCCAGGAATTGAACCCAGGGCTTCATGTATGCCAGGCAAGCACTCTACCACTAGGCCCCACTCCTGGCCCCACTAGTCATATTTCAAAAGTATAGTAGCCAAAGATGGCTAATGGATTGGGCAATACACACACTGAACATTTTCCTTGAGGCAGGACTCCATTGCCGCTGGTGGTCTGGAAGCTGATGATAACGAAGGACTACTTCAGCGATCCCTTTAAGGCAAGCCTGTACAGTGGACCAAGCATGGGGAATGGGCCTTTGGATTGACAAAGGAACAAGGAGGGAGAAAGCATTCTCTGAGTGTCTAGTGTAGGTGATGGTGAGGGGGCAGGGTGCTTCACGTCTGCTAACTCACTCATCTTGCCCACTGGTCCCATACCTGTGCCATCTACTCAGCTCCTGTGACAGGTAAAGAGAGTGAAACTTGAGGCCACAGGCTAGTGAGCAGTACAGCTAAGACGTGGTCCCTGAGCCATTTATGATGTCTCTTTTTCGGGATGCTTTGGAAGGGTTTCTCCTTTTTTTCTCTTTTTCAAAACCAAGAGCTGAATCTTCTCTGCAAGGAAGGTCAAATTCCAGAAGGGGTGGCAAGTAGGAGAGGGTGTCCTCACAGACTCACAGATGTGGAGAGAGATGACTCCTCCAGGACACCTCTGTCTATTTCCTTCTCTCTCTGACTGGGAGGTGGGTCAGAGGGCAAACTCATTCCTTCTGGGCTTCCCCCTACCAGGATGGGCAGTGGCCTGTGTAAGTCACCCCCTGGACTCTCAGCTAGGAGGAGGTACTCCTGCTGTAAGACCAGGCTGTTCTGCTCTCCCAGGGAGCCTGCAGAGGCATCAAGGGCTGGGCCTGATTTATGGGGCCTCCAGTGGCTCCAGGCTGTCCCAGATCTGTGATTTAGCTTACTGGGGTTTATTGATTAGACCTGCATCAGCCCCCACATGGCCCAGGAGGGGTCAAAGGACTGGAGTCAGAACCTTGATCCATTCCATCAGCCCCACAGACAGCTACCTGATAGAGGCAGGGCCAGGGCCAGGCCACTCTTGAAGTGGAGTTGGAGTGGAGGCAGGACTCCCCTTTTGCTAAGGGGTCATGGAAGCCCAGAGCGCACAGGTGTGACACCTCAGGTAGGGACAACTCAGCTGTAACACTCACTCCTACTTTTTTTTGCATACTGCCTCCTTCAGCAGTACCCAACAGCCCATGAATCTTTCCTGACTCCAAGAAAAGGGGCACAGAACTGTACATTCCTCCATGTTTGTTTTTCCATGAGCTGATGATGAGGGAGATGGCAGCCTCAGCCTAGGGGAGTTTATAACACCAGATGGGATCCCATGACACAGCTGTGCCTACACCTTCTCAGAAGCTCTGAGAGACCAGGCTGCTCCCCTCCCAGAGCCTCTTTGAGATCCCTAAAGTTGACCAACTTGACCTTCCTGATGTGAGGGAATCAGTCTCCCCAGGGTTCCCAGACACCAGGACTTCTTCACAGTGTGCAAGGCCTGTGCCATTGGCGCTTTACAGATAACCTGCCCTGAAGATTTCTCCATCTGTCTGTTATCACTATTTTAGTAACCTGGAAAAGTATGTTTATCTGATTTGTAGATGCTCAGAGGAGTAAACGATCCCCAGCTAGTGAGGAAGCGGAATCACTGGGGCTCCCTTTACTTCTAGCCTCCCTATGCTTTCTTAGTCTCTTAATAATGGGCTAGCCTAGATTAGCCCAATGAGGATCTGTGATGCGCCACATAATTGTTATGGCACGTGTTGAGGTTACATGCATGAGCCAGAAGCTAGATTAGGGTTCCAGCATTGCTTCTTAGCAGCTGTGTGACTTCCCACAATTGTCTTATCCTCTCTGGTTGTTCTGTGCTGTTTTTCAAAATGAAGGGACTGTTTACCTACCTTACTCAAGGACCTGCACTGGTATCAATCCTTCCTGGAAAACACTCTGGCATGGTTTCCTGGTAAGCAATTAGCAATTTGTCACTGCCCCCATGGCCCTGCTTCCTTTGGTGCTCAGCTTGGGGTTGGCAGCGTGAAGCAAGTCCTGTTGACTTAATCAGGAGCTGGTGACACAACTGTGTGTGGGGGGGAACTGGCAGATGCAGCTCACTGGCATGAAAACTCACCCCAAGAAGCTCTGAACTCTAGGGAACACCCTGTTCATTCTATCAGGCCCACCCCACTTGGAAAGCACCAGTTCCCGGGGCATTCTGGGCTTCCCCTATGCCATCTATTTCTTTCAGACAAAGCAGCTTCCTGGAAGGCACCCAGAACAGCCACTCCTCAGGAGATGTCTCCCTCACCCTGTAAGGCTGGGATACCAGAAGGACAAAGCCAGCCAAACATATGGACCCTCAGCCCAGTAAAGCCCGCAGCTGGGCCACTGGCTGATGTCCCTTCTGTTCCGTGGAATATTCTGGCAATGAGAAGATGTTTTTCAACAACTTATAGAAATTTTCCCAGGATATTCCAATCTCTAAGGGAACAATCTGCTCCTTTCTCACACATTTGAAATCCCTTTTCTGGGAAGACCAATTCTTGTGTGGCTGTGTGTGCATGCGCATGTGTGTGCATTCTCCTCTCTCTCTCTCTCTCTCTCTCTCTCTCTCTCTCTCTCTCTCTCTCTCTCTCTCTCTCTCTCTCTGTCTCTCTCTCTCCCTCTCTCTCTTTCACACACACACACACACACACACACACAATCTGGTCTTGGGTGTGATTAATACAATTTAAATGGCAAATTTATATTAGCAATTACTAATATTTATTCAGAATGTGCTAAGTGAAAAAGCTACTATATTCATCATCGTCTTGTCTCACGTAGTCCTTAAAAACAGCCTTTGAATTAAGAAAGGAGTTCTGGGCTCCTCAAGAGAAAACTGAGGCAGCTGACTGGCAGAGGGTAGGCCACTGTCCTAGGGGCCCCTTTTGCATTCCCATGGAGAATAGCCATTAGAAAATGGAAATTTCTGATAATTTCACCACGCAGAATCCACGTTGTATTTGTGGCCACTTCAAAACACACTAAAGGAATTGCTTCTCACAAAACACACAGGAAAAGAGAATACCATTTTACCCTGGAAACAAAGTAAACACATCACAGTCTGGATGGCACATCCCACATCCCTGCACCATGTGTCTCTACACCACTTGACCTCCTTGGTTTAGAAGGGACAATATTCCTACCTTCACCCCCCCACACACACACATGTACACTGAGATTTTTTTTCACATTTTGGCTGTTCTTCAGTCAGGATAAAGATGGATATGAAGTTCTGGTAAGTGACCACCAGTTGAACTGAAACTGAATGAGCAGATCTAGTGTGGGTGAGCAAGGGAGGCTCACACATACCCAGAGGATCCAGCAAACCAGACCACTGGTCTATGACTAACCCAACTGGCAGGGGTTAGCAGGGAGGGGAAGTGTTTATCTCAGTCAGTAAAAGTGTCAGAGAACGAATCACAGTCAGAAAGGGACGTGCATTGGTCACAAGTCACACAGCTGTCTTTTCCTGGGATGGTGTTGTTTTCCTGGTCTGCACTGCTGACCGTCATTTGTTTGCCTCTCCAAACTTTCACGTGTGGCTCTGGTGGTCACGCCCCCACTGCATCAGGAGAACATCTGTCACAGGGCCATTTGAACACATTGTCCCCAGCTCTGAGCTTATCTCTCCTGGCTTCCCTCTCCTCCTAGCACAACCCCTGGTTTTGCCTTGAGGATTCTGCAAATGGCCTCTGTTCCTGCTCCCCCTGCACATCTCCCAGTCCTGCTCCCAGAAAGGTGCTCTGAGGGAAGCACTTGCCTGTGTACAGGCCAATCAGTACAAGTCAAACAACCTGTTGTAGAAAAAGGGGTCCCTTAGTGGTTGCCTCCTTCTTCCAACCATTTGCCTAAGGAGGACTTACCCCAAAGAAAAGCTGGATGACTTGCTTCTAGCCTCCAGAGCATGGAGCTTGCTCTTGCAAGAAAGAGGAGTGGAAAGAGTATCATTCTTGAAGACTCAAGTCTGTATTTAGTGATAGGCCTCGTTGGGGCTAAGACCCTTTATCTGTCAATTGAGGATCACAAGCTCTACTACACCACCATCAAGAATTCCAGGAACATATCATTACCATTTTCAGATAATTTCAGTGTGTGGTGACAGTGAGAGAGATGTGAATTCTCATCTCAGCATTAGAACTTGGAGAAATGAGTGAACTCTGACCTCTGATTCTTCAACCATAAAGTGAGAACGGAAAGAGCACCCTAAAAAGGGTGAACTCTCTGAATCATACAGCGATAGTAGTGTCAGTAAACTGATGGGAGCAAATGTAAATCTGGCTCCTTGTAGCGAAGGGGTTCCTGGGGCATCACATAGAAATATCTGGTCTGGCCAGCAGGATGGAAGAGCCTTCTCTTTTCAGGTCTGAGCAGTCCCATCCCTAGGCATCTCTTCCAGCACCTTGGGTTCATGTCCTGGGAGGGGCTCCATTTAAGGGAGCTGCTAGAATTTTCCTCAGTACCTTTGTCTCTCTGCTATTTGCAAGGTCTCCCTGCAGCCTTTCCTGGAGCATCCGATTCCCTAGGGTCATGCCCTTTGCCAGGGTGTAAACAGAAGGACCTTGTGCACAAAGGTCAATGTACAGTGTCTTCTTTCCTTTCTTACTTCCCTTCCCAGAGGTGTGTGCTCCTCTGGGACTAAAACAAGGAAGGGTACATTGGCATGGCTGGACTTAGTGACTAGGTAGCCACTGGAAATACTGCATGCAGGTCCTCCTTGCCTTGTGAACTTGAACTTGAATTTCTCGAGGGTTGTTTCAAAACCACTGAGCCTAGTTTTTTTTTTCCAGTGCTCTTTAAAGCTGGGTCCTCAAGCCCTTTTTGGTAATGCTTATGTCAAGCCCAATTTGGTAATAACCATAGTTGTTTCCATCATTTTTCTGACAGAGTCTACAGATGGCCTGGCTGCCAGCAGGTGGCTCTTGTCAGCTGATACCTTTTCTATCTGCATAATAAACACCTATATTGCATCCCGTTTGGGCACCCATAGAGGTTTTAATTATGGGGTGGCTTTTTGGTTCTCATTTGTGAAGCTATTTATGGCCGCACAAATGGGGAGCCATTGTTCACAGCAGTTCAGCAGCAGTCATGTTTTCTGGTTAATCACTTCATATGGAGGCAATCTTGGCCTGGTTCTTGGATTAATGGAGCCTGGGCCAATTACATACACCTTCCCTCCATTCTTTCTCTCTCTCTCTCTCTCTCTCTCTCTCTCTCTCTCTCTCTCTCTCTCTCTCTCTCTCTCTCTCTCTCTCTCTCTCTCAACTAGGAATAAGAAAGTCAATCACATTCTCCCTGAGAATCAAATGGAAGTGACAAAGGTGACATATTTAGAAGAGTATCTAGCACAAGGTAAGCAATTATTTTGGACTATTCACAACTTGGCCACCCTTAGCTTCCCCACCCCCCCTTCTACACACCACTCCCATCTAGTGGCCATCTTGGGTAACTACGGATGTGGATACCCACAGCTTTATGAGCTCAAGTTTTATGTCTTATAGGTATTCTCAACTCTTCCAAGTCCTTTCCATACTGATCATCTAATTTTATCCCTACATCATCTTTTTTTTGTTGTTGTCATAGGGCTTAAACTCAGGGCCTGGGGGTTGTACCTGAGTTCTTCAGCTCAAGGCTAGCATTACCACTGGAGCCATAGCACCACTTCCGGTTTTCTGGTAGTTAATTGGAGATAAGAGTTTTACGGACTTTTGTGCCCAGGATGGCTTTGAACTGCAATCCTCAGATCTCAGCCTCCTGAGGAGCTAGGATTATAGGTGTGTGCCACCTGCACCTAGCTCCCTACATCATCTTTTAATGGTGAGTACATTATAATGGCAAAAGGAAGACCAGAGCCAGTTGTAGGATGGAAACAATACCTGCTGTAGAGAGAAAACACCTACAGATTAGGAATTTGTCCACCTCATTTCTGTTTACATCATCCCCTGAACTCATGAGGTTGCTTTGCACACAGTCAGTGCTCAGCCAGTATTTATAGAGTAAATGCCCTGTCATTGCAAATCCAAGTCCCTCTCCAGTTCAGGACTCCTTGTAAGGAGAAGATTTGTTCCAGCTGACTAATGGAGTAAGTCTACAAAGAAATTCCTTCTGCTGCTCCCCAATATATAGAAGTCTGGGCATTTAGTACATTAGCTGACTAATGGAGTAAGTCTATAAAGAAATTCCTTCTGCTGCTCCCCAATATATAGAAGTCTGGTAGTTAGTACAAGTGTCTCTAATTCCCCAGTGCTTCTATTTGCGAAAGGAATCAGTCTGTTTTCCCTTTACTCGAGGCCCATCCCAGGAACAGATCATGTTAGACCCAAAGTAGGTCTAGATGTAAGTAGGGCTAAGAGGCATGTGACCTGGAGAGTACTTTTATAGACTTTATGTCTTTCCTTTCTCGTTTCCTTTCCTTCCTCTCTCTGCTTTCCACCCCCCTACTCCCTTTATTTTTCTTGTGGTGCTGGGCAGGGATAGAATCTAGGACCTTGAGAGCATCAGGCAAGCTCTACCACTCTGGCATATCCTCACCCAAGAAGGCTTCTCTTGGAGAGGATTGGAAAGCAGTTCAGAATTCTAAAGAAAGGAAGGAAGGAATCACTGGGGACTAGTGGCTCATGTCTGACAATCTCACATATTCAGGAGCCTGAGATCTGAGAAGTGTGGTTCAAAATCAGGCTGGGTAGACAAAACTGAGAGATTCTTAGTGCCAATTCATCAGCACATAAATGGAACTGGAGAGAGATGGCTAAAATGGTAGTGCACCATCTGTTAAAAGAAAATGCTGAGCAAGAGTATGAGGCCCTAGTTCAAGACCCAGTACTGATATATATATATATATATATGTAGATAGATAGATAGATACATATACATATATATATATGTATATGGCAAAAAGCAGCCGTATCTTTAGGGGGATTGTAATGTGGGACAGGGGAAGAGTGACAGCAGACTCAGGGCTTCGGAGGTGAGCAGTAGGGCCACCAGAGTTTTTCATCATTCTTTAAACTGTTTACATTTGTTATAAATTCTCTTTGTTATATATGAAAGAAATTCAGTGTATATACATTTGCTAGTCCTGGGGATTGAACTAAGGGCCTGGGCATTCTCAAGGCCCTTGAGCCAAAACACCACTTCCAGCTTTTTCTGTGTATGTGGTGCCAAGAAATTGAACCCAGGGTTTTGTGCATACTAGGCAAGCACACTACAACTAGGCTATGTTCCTGGCCATAGTTAATATATATATATGTATGTATAATATTGGCCAGTCCTAGGCTTGAGCTGAGCAATATCCGTGGGCTTTCTCACACAGTGCAATTTCTGGCTTTTTCTATGTATGTGGTACCGAGGAATTGAACCCGGGTCTTCGTGCATGCTAGGCAAGCAGTCTACCACTAGGTCAAACTCCTGGCCCATAGTAAGTATTTTTATAGAAATAAAACTGAAGCTGAGATCTGTAGATGCAGCAGAGAAATAGAGAAAAGGGAAGATTATAAGTTTTTTTCCCCCTGTGGATTTAGTGTCACTTGATGATATTTAAGAATAGAAGTAAATGAAAATCTTGGATGATCCAGAATTTATTTATTATTATTGGATGGCATATGACCTTGGCATCCAAGGCTGACAGAAGGGGTCATGGTTCTCTGGCTCCTCTTTTAGCCTGACCTTGGAACTCACTGACAAAGCTGATCGACAGAAGGAGACTGAGACACAGCTACCCACAGAGGGACTGAGTCACATAGAGCAGGTGTCTGTACTCTTCTGGGCTCTTCATGTTAGTTGACAAATGATATTCTTTGCTTCACCCTCCTCTCAGGGCTGGTTCAGGACTTAATGAGAACATGCAAATAAAGGTGCTCTGAGAACTAGAAAACATGGTGTGACGGCAGGAAAATCATTACCACTACTACACCTGGCAGAAAAGTCCTCTAAAAATGACATACAGTGCTCCTGAAATGTGAGCCATTTGTGTTCTGACTGGGCATAACTTTCAGCCAAGGGTTTTTGGAACAGAATCAAGTTCTTCTACTACTCCAGCCAAAACAGGTGGAAAGTACACTTAGCAGCTGTCTTCTACTTCCAGAAAGATTTATGACAAAAGTCTTTGTAAGCATCAAGGCTGGGAACTGGACTCCAGCACCTGAGGGTATGGGTTTGAATTCTAAAATCCTTCCACAGTGGCTTGGGTATAAGTGTGACCTTGTGCAAGTGACTTAACCTTTCCAGATCTTAGTTCCCTTACATGTACCATAAGCAAAATCATAATAAGTATATTGGAGAGCCCCTATGAGAATTAAATTGGTATACAAACTGCTTGGAATTGTGTCTGATCATGCAAGTCACATATAAATGTATTAATATTAGTAATAAGATAGTCTCCATTTCATGAGGTGAATCAAGAAATGGGAGCAAAGGACTCAATTGCAGTCATCAGTGTTTTGACATTTTTGCCCAAGTTACATGGTGCTCATCATAAAACCTGGAGTTTGCCATCTTGGTCAGCAAGTGCCCTTGTGCTAAGACTTCTGTGAAATGTTTTGCTTACTTCCTGCTTAAAATGTGGAGCTGGTTCAAGGAATGGCTCATGAAGCATCTGGAATGGTGTCTGGCATATGCTCTGTACCATGGCCAATGCAATTTATTTTACCCACTCCCCCACTATCCAGCCCACCAATTTCTGTCCAAAGGAAAAAAAAATCTTTGTCTTAGGCATCAGAAAGAATAGTATTATGTCATTTACAGAGAAATGGATGGACCTAGAACAAACATGTTACATGAGGTAAGCCAAGCTCAGAGAGACAAATGGCAGGTGTTTTCTCTTGTATGTAGAAGCTAGATCTAAAATACACCAGGACATGATAAATTAGATCTTAGCCTCTTGGCTAGTTAGAATTATAGACATGAGCCACCAGTGCGTAGCCTCAGTTTTTAATCCAAAGTCTTTTCAGGTGTTCTTACTTATTTTTAAAATAAGTTATCTAGTTTTAGTATATTTACAAAGCTGTCTGTGGCTAGGCCATCATAGATGGCCTAAATGAAGCTATTCTTCTTACCCCTCCTACTTCTGCCCTCTGCTGGCTTCATTTAGGTCAGGTGCGAAAGTCATGACGAGCATTTGTGAACAGTACATCACAGGCCATAATCAATTCCTATTCTTTGGTGTAACTGATTCCCACAGCACTCTTGGGATGATGGTGCAGCACGGTTATTAAGTTCATTTTAGGGATAAGCTGAATTTTGGGGTACGGGAGAGACTTGTTCAAGGACACAGGGCAAACAAGAGGTGTAGATGAAGCTTAAATCTATATATCCCCTTTTTAAAGTTTTGGTTAAATCTATATACATCTTTTAGCCAGTCATCAGCGGCTCATGTCTTTAATTCTAGCTAGTTAGGAGGTTGAGATCTGAAAGATCACAGTTTGAAGCCAGCCCTGTCAGGAAACTCTACCAGACTCTTATCTCCTAATAGCCACCCATAAATCCAGAAGAAGACCTGTGGCTTCAAATGGTATTGTATCAGCCTTCAGTGAAAAAAAACTGAGAGACAGGGCTCAGGCTCTGAATTTGAGATCCAGTATTAAGCACACACTCACGTATCTACATATCCTGATGCCTAGTTCTGTGCCTTTTCTATTGTACCAGGCTAGAGCTGTAGGGACCCTGCTAAGTGAGCCAACTTGACCCCAGCTCCATAACTGCTTTCAGTCCCTTGGTATGACATAAAGAAGTCTTTCTTACATGCTGTGAGAAGAAGGTCATCAGGTAGCTGGAGGCTTTAGAGAGCAAACTAAACTAGGTGCTGGGCAGACTTAACTTCCTACTATGAATTCACGTTGCTAGGAGATGTTAATTTTATTCTAAAGGTTTACTTAGAAAAAAGAAGTTGACAACTTTTATTTGGACATTTTCTGTTCCATAAAGTCTCAAAAATCTAAGAACCCTTTATTTATAAATCCATATGGAAGTTTTCCTACCTTTTAAAAAATACATCTAGATTTTATTCATTCTGCTAATACTTCACTGGGTTATCTCTGAGCTTCAAGACAATGAAATAGAGTAGGAATTATTCTCTCCCTTATACTAACAGGAAACTGAGGGCTGAAAAGTTCAATAATTTGCCCTCAAGTCACAGAGTTAGTAGCCGAGCTAGAGCCTAATTCATGTCTACATCTAAGAACAGGGAGGGATTCTCAGCATAAGTGACCCATGATGTTTTTGTTCATTTGATCATTCATTCCTCCCATTCCTTCTGAAGCCATTTACCAGGAAGGAAGAATGGGCAACTGGATGGAAATGCTTGGAGACACACAGACTCAGGCTGGAAGCCTACCTGTACCCTTAGCAATTGCTAATGGAAGAACCACCTAACCTCTCAGTGCCTCAAGGAGTAGCTCCAACTCTACAGTAAGACCCAACACCTTCCTGAGAGCTGGCCTGAGAACTTCGTAGAGTATATGGGAAGGGAGTGCCCAGAGAGGGTCTGAAGGCTGGAGGTGTGTCATAGACATGACTTCTCTGTCCCTGAAGTGAAGCCCCAGGTCAGATGACCAACACTCAGTGCTGGGGGTTGGATCTGCTCTTCAGTATTAGCTAGTCAATATCCCATCAATATACCTGAAAATGGAGTTTCAAAGAGGAATAGTAACTTGCCCAAGATCCCAGTTGCAACGTAATAGGAGAGATGGGTTATGAACTCACAGGTCCCAAGCCCATCTGTCTTCTGTTCTTATTTTTTTCTCCTCAGTACAGCCAAATAAGCTATACCGTAAAAAGATCAGAAATAAATGGCAGCATTCATGGTATTTTGGGGAGCCACTAAAAGGAAAGTGAAAACTCTTTAGTTGAAGATTAAGTATCTCAACTGTTCTTTTTATTTATCAAACAACCTTATAGTCCCTACTCTGGGGTTGCCACAGTTACTGCCCTAAAACCTTCCGAAACCTGAAATGTTCGTTCTATAGTCCTGGGGGAAGTCCCCGTGGCTGTCTTCCCATTTCATATTCCTGAAAGAGGCAGCCCTGACAGGTTCATTAACTTACCTAGGAGTCAACTCCAAGACAATTGGCAGGGCTGAGATTTGAACCCATATCGTAATCATTATTCTGTATTGTTCTAAGTACAATGAGTTGCTTTCTATACTGTAAATACAAGGGTGTGTGTGTGAAGATATATGTGTGTATGTGTGTGTAAGTATTTGAGGATACTCTGTATTTGAAGATGCTAATCTCAAATATGGGGATCCTAATGAGACTCAGAATTAAAACAGAATAATAGTGTTGCAATGAACATAGTTGTATTGGCTACAACTATGTACATGATCATTTGGATATATGCTCAGGAATGGGATTGCTGGGCCATAGGGGAGCTCTATGCTTAGCCTTTTGAGGACCCTTCATACTGCTTTCCAGAATGGTCTAACAAGTTTACATTTCCACCAACAGTGTAGTAGCATTCCCTTTTGGCCACATTCCTGCCAGCATCTGTTATTATTACTTTTCTTGATAATGACCATTCTAACTAGGGTGAGATAGAATCTTAATGTTGTTTTGATTTGCATTTCTTTTCTGGCCTAAGATGTTGAATGTTTCTTTATGTGTCTATTAGCCATTTTTATTTCTTCTTCAGAGAAGTCTCTCTTTTAAGTGTTTAATCAGTTTATTAATGGGGTAGTTGTTTCTCTGAGGATTTGTTTTCCAAAACCAAGATATGGAATCAACCCAGATGCCCTTTGGTAGATGAATGGATCAAAAATATTATATACATATATATATATATATATTCTTCCATCAGAATGACACTGCCCCATTCAAAAGGAAATGTAAACACTCACAAAAAATCATATTAAGTGAAGTAAGCCAGAACCATAGAAACATAGGCCACCTGGTTTCCCTCAGTTGTATTAGTATATGTCTAGAATAGTTCTAGCAGAGGATCAAAATAGCTAAATAGGTATGTACACATGACCATTTAAAATGGCGCTAATCAAAATGAACTACAAGATATAGAAACTAGAGGTTTTGTTAATATTTTTTCTTAGTGTACTTTATGTACCTATTTCTTTTATTCTTACCCTCCTCCTTGGGTTACCCCCTATTATCACTTTTTTATTTTGGTACCCTTTGTATTGTATATAAGTTTATCTGATTTGGGGATGGGAAGGGAAGTCACAAAAATGGAGAGACAAAGAAAAAGGGTGACCCAGTGCAACAGCAATACTCACAAGACGCTGTGTTGGAAAAGAACTTTACAAGTGTGTGTGTGGGGGGAGTTGGATAGAGGGATAGAGGGAGAAAAACGAAGGGGAAAGGTAATGATGTTTGCCAAGAATTGTACTCATTTCCTTACTTATGTAATTGTAATCCCTTTGTGTGTAACCTTTAAAATTTAAAATAAAAACATAAAACTAAACTTTACAAAAAAAACCCAGAACAATAGAAAAAAATAATACAAATAGGCAATTCTCTGTGGTCTTTCTGGAAATCCAATGTTTATCAAGACTTGTTTCTGAAAGAGCCATTGTTTCTCTTAACTCCTGTGCCCACTCTCCCTGGCTTTTTCATTCAAGACTCAGCTAGAAAGCCCTCAACTGTGGGAGACCCTGTGCATCCAATCACAGCAGGGCATAATCCTTGTGTATCCAATCACAGCAGACCATGCCTCCTGTGTCTATCCAATCACACTAGGCCATACTTCCTGAATCACGGGGTTCACCAGTCCACCCTGGTGAGAATAATGAAGAAGATAATAATTTTCCTGAGGGAACTTTCCCAGTCAATGCTATCCAGTGGTGAGACCAGACATTACTTCCCTGAGGCCGGGTGTGCCTATTTAGTGCCTTTGATATTACACACGTGTATAAGATGCCTTCCTTGTAAATGACATTCTTACATGTGCTGCATTAAATGAACAATCCAGACTATGGGGCAAGTATGGTCACTTTGGGTGCCTGAGCAAAGAAGCTTTTGATCTGGAAGAAGGGAGCTTGTCTAAGATCACAGGGCCGGCCAGGTTAGTAGAGCTGGGATCCCAGACCAGGTTCCCAAATCCCTTCTCCAAAAGACTGCACTTTATTATATAGCCACAGAAAACAGTACTTTCTTTCAGCAAATTTGGCCTTAACTCATTTCTGTGTGACTGGATAGTTCTGAATTTCTGTGTCTTTGTTCCGTTCCCTTGGCTATAAAATGGAGATGTTCATAAGGTTGCAGTTAGCATTAAAGCAAGAAAATAAGATAATCTACACCTGGCCCTCTGTTAATACTGACCTAAATATTATTTTATTCCTTTAAAAATACAATTTTACTATTATAGAGACATTGCGCAGAATAACCATTTTATAGGCTGGGTAATGAGTACATTTGTTTTTAACAATGTCACTTCTTCCTTTGCTTTCAATCCTATTCTTCTACACACTTCCTACATAGTCTGACCCCAAGCTATTTGTAATGGCTTCCTACGTACTTCTCACTCTTCAAGCACCAGTATGCATCTGTACATATATAACTAGCATTACTAAGGTTTGAACTCAAAAGTGTCATACCCAGTAGGCAGGTATTCTACCAGCTGAGTCACTCCGCCAGCCCAAGGCCTAGTTTAACAATTACCACTCCTCTGAAGTCTTCCCTGATAACTTGGTCCTCTTGACTGGCAGTATGTTTTGCACACTCCACCATCACCCCATCAACCTGATGCCCATCCCACTTTAGAAGACACCCTCCTACCTGCAGCCCTCCAATGAAAAGAGTGGATCCAGTCTGACTCATTGTTGCCAACCTGCCTTGCAGTTTCCCAACCCTACCAACCCACACAGCACACAGAGGACAGTGTTGGGCATAGGATCCTCTGCTATCCAACAGCAGAGGGGATCCACAGTTATGCTCCCGTGACTCGACTGCAGCCCCTTAGCCACCCTGGAGGGTGGCTCTGGGGTCCATGCTCCAGGAGTGAAGAGGCTCTATGGACCATAGGCATTGTCTTAGTGGTGGCCACATGTCCCCATCAACAGTATGTCTAGCCTCAGGTGACAGTGCCAGCCTGGGAGGAGAAGGGACAGCCTGTTTGGATCTGCAGGGTGCTTAAGTTGGAGAAGAGACCCCAGACACAGATTCATTGAGATAGGCATTTCAGAAAAGTGTCAAAGGACAGGTGAGTTCCCAAAGAGCTCCTAGCCTGCATGATAGCTCAGAGGTGTTGGCTTTTGGAAGGCGTTACACTACGGTTCAGGATATAGATGGGACATGTGAGACAGTCCATAACTAGAAAAATGCTTGCCTCTCCTTTCCCTAGCAATGCAATGTGGCCTGGAAGAGGCACTGGGCCCTTGGCTATAGAGGTTTCCTGGTGCACCAAAGTCACTCCGACACCAAGAGGGTCTCCCATGTTCATGAACATCTCGAGGGAAAGAAATGGGGGAACCGTCAGTTAGATGGGGATTAAAAGAGTGGCAGATAACAAGTGGCCCGTCATGATGCTTCTTGTTCCTATAGTGTCCTGGGCTCCTGTTCAAATGTTTCTTCTTCCCATAATGCCCCCAGTGTTCACTCAACCAATAAAAACTGTCAAGGTGGCATATGCACAAGCCATCAAACAATCAGCATAAGTCCCAAGGGCAGAGATCTAGAAGGAGCCATCCTTTGAAAACATCCTCTGAGAGGACTGTACTGAACTCCTCATTAGGGTCCCTCCCTAAACTGGGTCTCATTACTCTCCTTTTGAAGCATTCCTTTCACTTTCAAATAATCCTTTCCTGTCTGTCTTAGACCTTTTCCTGCATTTTAATTTTTTAATAGATGGAGAAAACCAACCTATAATCCTCAGCAGCATCAGTCTTAGCTTCATTCAGTAACAACTGTTGCTGGAGCCTTCTACATGGGCCAGAATCTGTGCTGGGCGTGAGACACATGGAGATTGTTCAGGACGGCCTGGTCTCTGGAGAAGGAACTGCTTGAGAGACTCAGCCATGCAGCACACATGTGCCAAAAGCCTCTGTACTAGGAGGCAGTATCCCCTAGGGAAAGGGTACATGTAAGGGGGCCAAGATGCTGCAAGGGAAGACTGTCAGAGCCTGCTGCAAGGAAACTGCTGGAGGGCCACTAGAGGAAAACAAGCACTCTGGTGATCATTGCAGAGATACAGCATCATAAGGAGGGTCGGGGAGAGCCAGAGAAGTAGGTTTCTGGGGGGCAGAGGAGGAGGACTTTTCTACTTACCCACAAATCATGATTGATCACATACAACACACACACACACACACACACACACACACACACACACACACTCACACACGTCTATATCATTACTGGGAATCCACACAAAGTTCAATATGGTAGAACACACAGGAGGCAAAGACCCGGAAGAAAAGAAAAGAACATAGAGACAAGCAGAGGCTTTACTCATCTCTAGGACGTGTGTACCACTGGGCAGGTAGTGTACACCCCTCTCCTGCTCTCAAGCTGTGTTGTTAAGAGCATATAGTTCTGAGTGTTGGTTCCAGATTGTGTTTGGAACAGAAGCACCGTGTTCGGGCCTGGGCCAGTGGAAACTTGGCTAGGCAGGGTCAGATTTGCTTCAGTAAAGTGGCTGACTTTTATTTAAATGGAAGCATTCAGCCTTTGCAGGTCTAATGTTACATCCATGTCAGGTCAGTTCTGTCACTGGTCATAGAGGACCCGATAGTGTCAAGATGGTCATCCTCCACGTTAGCCAGACTGGATTTCTGGCCCCCCAGAATCCTCCAGGCTCTTCCTCTCTTTGAGGCAGAGCCCCCTTCTTCCAGGAAGCCTTCTAGTCCCTTTATCCCACCCAAGTCAAGAGTACCAGCAAGCCACTGCTACCTCACACTGTGAGAGAGAAGGTCAGCCTGCACATTCACCATGCACCAATTTGTCCTAGGAGGAGAGATGCAGAATGGAAATTCTTACCCTGATTGGTTTCCAAGGTATTCAGGCTTCAATTCAAAGGGACCAGGACAGATGCTGGCTGGGGCGGCAATCAAAGAGAGCAACAGCTTCCTACCAACTCAGAGAAAACTACTCTCTGTCTCATTGTTTCTTAGAGCAAGAAAGCAGCCGGCTCTGGGGTGGGGGTGGGGGGTCAGAGTTGGCTGAGGGTCAGGGATTGAGCTGGACTCTATTCAGGAGATGGAGGAGGCAGGGGGAAAAAAAAAAGGAGAGGGAGCAGGGAGGGCTGTCTTGGAACAGAGCCAGAACCAAGGGAGGAAAAAACATCAAGAAAATTCATAACTTTCATATCCCAATTCTCTGAACTTCTTCATGGGATTTGGTCTGACTTACTCCCCTGCCTGTTGAACTCTGTGAGTGAGTGTGTGTGTGTGTATGTGTGTGTGTGTGTGCGCACGCGCGTGCGCGTGCACGCGCACACACAAGTGTGTTGTGTACACACTCACATGGGGGGAGGTGGGGGAAGCTTCAGATTTCACAAAATCCATTTTAATCACCCTTTGCAATCCACAACACTCTGTAATTACAACTCTCTTATGTTCAAGTATTAAAAAAAAAATAAGCTCACCGAGAAAGCAACATTAAGCTTGCAAGCGGAAACATGAAAATTCATGAAAGGCACAATTAAGGATCCAGTGACAATGTTAACTCTCTCCTTTGCCAGCCCGGGCACTGGGGATTACCAGCTAAATGGGCAAATCCAAACCCTTAGGGCCTGTGCCTCCCACACCCCCTGGGAACCCTTACCTCCCTGTGCCTGCTAGTGTGTGGGGGGGTGGGGTGGGGAGGGCTCCCCAATGATCCTGCCTGCCCCTGCCCCGGGCTTCCCAGCACACTGCACCTAAGTCTTGGAAAGAGAAAAGACAGGCCTAGATTTGGAGTAGTGGAGATAAAGTGTGGTGTTTGACAGAGAACTCTCAATGCTGGCTGTCATCTGTAGACACCTCCCCGGCCTCCACCCTACCAAGACTTGGCTAGACCGTGGAGAAAGAAAGCAGTAGGGAAGGGTGGGGGGATCACTCGCTCAGCACAGGCCTCATCCTCTCCAGGTATTCCCTGCCACACTTATCTCCCTTAAACATGCATTTTACTTATTTATTTAATTTTTATTTTTGCCAGTCCTGGGCTTGAGCTCAGGGCCTGAGCACTGTCCTTGGACTTTCTCAAGGCTAGAGCTCTACCACTTGAGCCTCAGCACCACTTCTGGCTTTTTTCTATGTATGTGGTACCAAGGAATCGAACCTGGGTCTTCATGTATGCTAGGCAAGCACTTTTACCACTAGGCCAAACTCCTGGCTCAAACATATTTTAAAAAGCTCTTCTCTTCCCCTTTTAATGGCACACTGACCAAACAGAATGCAGGAGTGTACCTGAAGCCCCATCTTAACTATATTACATAGGAGGATGATTCAGAAAGAAGGAAATTAAGCAAAGGCTCACTATTGATTTTGGACTGGGTACCTCAGGGAAGAGGCAGAAGCAGCAGTGAGCGGGGCTTTATGCCTTTCAGTAGTTACACAGAGTTTCCACATGGTTTATGACCTAGAGTGAGGAAACAACAACATAACTTGAAATGTCACTTCTGTTCACAATCCTTTTGTAATTCCTTACTCTCTATATGACACACTATAAATCCAGAGCTGAGTGGTTACAGTCTTCTAAGCAGGCTGGACTTCTCAAGTGTGTGCCCCCTGCATTTTCACAGGGCCTGCTCTCAGAGGAAAACAGGCTGCATTTGGATGCCGTGCAAGTTCCAGTTTCAAATTCTTCATGAGTCTTAAATAGGGGCATCATATGAGATATATATATATATATATATATATATATGACCTTACTCTATGGCCCACAATTTATGTAACTGGTCCTGTTTATGAGTGTCAGTCAAATTATTTGGAACAGATCACTGCAGACACCCTTTGGATTTTGGTGTTCCAGGTTAAGGTCTCTAAGACTGGGGTAAGAATCAGTAAGAAACCTCTGAAGTGCTGCTTCAGAGGGAACTAGGGATATTTAACCTGGGGATGTAAAAGGGCAAGAGATCTTTAACAAAGGTTTATTGAGCATTTAATAAATGCCCTAGGAGTACAGTTATGAACAAAGCAGACCAAGTCTGCCCTTTCTCTACTGGGCTTAAAGTCCAGGAGACAGATAATAAATAAACAATGGTCTCTGTTGGGTAGTGCCATGAAGAAAAACAACAGGAAAAGAAGGAAAGGGGGCCGGGAGTTTGGCCTAGTGGTAGAGTACTTGCCTAGCATGCACAAAGACCCGGGTTCAATTCCTTGGTACCACATACTTAGAAAAAGCCAGAAGTGGTGCTGAGGCTCAAGTGGTAGAGCTCTAACCTTGAGAAAAATCCAAGGACAGTGCTCAGGCCCTGAGCTTAAGCCCAGGATTGGGCCAAAGACTTAAAGAGAGTCTTCTCTGAAGAAGAAACAAAAATGGCCTATAGACACATGAAGAAATGCTCAACTTCTCTGGTTATAAAAGAAATGCAAATCAAAACAACTCTAAGATTCTACCTCACTCCAGGTAGAATGGCCAGGATCAGGAAAATGAATAATAACAGATGCTGGAGGGGATGTGGCCAGGAGGGATCACTACTACACTGTTGGTGGGAGTGCAAACTCGTTCAACCACTATGGAAAGCAGTGTGGCAGTGCCTCAAAAGACTAAACATAGAACTCCCCTATGACCCAGCAATTGCACTACTTCGCATTTACCCAACCATCCAGAAACAAGGACATACTAAATCCACTAGCACAACAATGTTCATTGCAGCACTATTCACCATAGCAAAGATATGGAACCAACCTAGATGTCCCTCAGTTGATGAGTGGATCAACAAGATGTGGTATTTGTACACAATGGAATTCTATGCTGCTGTCAGAAAGAATGACATCGCCTCATTTGTTAGGAAATGGAAAGACTTAGAAAAAAATCATATTAAGTGAAGTAAGCCAGACTCAAGGGAACTTAGGCTCAATGGTTTCCCTCATTCGTCATAATCAGTAGAAACCTTGGGCTCTACTAGCAGAGATTTGCAATAGAGCAAAATCTTGATACATAAGGCCATATAATGTGAAGCTAATTGAAAGGACCTCCAGGATATTGAAACAAAAGCCATATAATGAATGACTGTTGTCTTTAATGTACTATGTTGTCTCTCATCTCCTTTGCTGTCCCTTGGTTATCTCATATTGTTATAGTATCTCACTTTGTTATCTGATATATTGAATTTATTTGTATTTGGATATTTGAAATTTGATAGGGAAGGGGGGAAAACCAAGACGGGTGTGGGGTGTGGGGGGGGGGAGGGAAATGGGTACCAAGACATGTGAAAGGGTATCAATGTATGTGAATTAATGCACCTTCTATCTGGCAAATATCATGTAACCCTTTTACTAATTACAATTAAAAAAAAGAAAAAAAATAAAAAAAAAAAGAAAAGAAAAGAAAAGAAGGAAAGGTCCAAGCCAGGCAGGAAAGTCTGTGAGACTCTCAGTTCAAAAAAGCCAGAAGTGGAGCTGTAGCTCAAGTGGTAGAGTGCTAGCCATAAGGAAAATAATGCTGAGGAACAATGTCCAGGCCATGAGTTCAAACACACACACACACACACACACACACACACACACACACACACACACACACACACAATAACTGGGCTAATAACTTAAAGAGAGACTACTCAGAAGAAGAAGTAAATATGGTTAATATACACATGAAGAAATGTTCAACACCTCTGGCCATAAAGAAAATGCAAATCAAAACAACACTGAATTTCTACCTTACCCCAGTTAGAATGGCCATTATCAAGAAAACTAACAATAACAAACGATGGTGGGGATGTGGTGAATGCACAATTGACTCCTTGGAAAGTTCAAATAGTATAATCCTTTGGAAAGACTAAGTGAAAGCCCAACAAAATCAGTACTAAGAAATGGATACTTTGCAGAGTAGTGGGGGGAGCAAAGGGGAGGGGTAGAAGAATGAAGGGGGAAAGGAGTAGAACATAGCAAGAATGCCTGCCACAGAATTGAGAAAAATAAAGCAAGGGGTGGGTCAAAGAGGAGAGAAGATATTGAAGGGATGACATAGTCAAGATAAACTGTACACATAGATTCCTTTGTTAAGTGGCAAAAATTCAATAGATAACCTAAAAATTAAGTGAGGACCAGGGGTAAGGTGGGAGAGGTGACTGGGAATGTTAAAGGAGTATTCACAAACTGCTCTGTTGAATGGCAACTCCTTTGTACACCTCCTTAAATACAATAAAAATATTTAAGAGAAAGGTAATTCTGGAGCAGGAACTGGTTTTTATTTATTGAGATCCTAAAAGGAAATCAATAAATACTTGGATGACAGAAACATGGAAGATGTCAACACATACACAGAAAACTGCAATACACTCTGGAGTTCGCCATGGTAGAGACTCAGCTGGAACAAAAATGAGAAGTAACTTGCTTAGCCTAGAGTACTGAACTTAGTCAACTTTGAATAACCTCTCTTTATAGCTTCCTCCAACTCTCAACTTAGCAGAAACCACATCTTACTAATGTTTCAGTGATGTTTTTTCTTCCATTCTTACTATCATGGACTATGTCAGATCTTCTCCTTAATCACTGCTATCAATCACCTGCTCTTTTCTTCTCTCTCCACACCCGATTTTGGTGGTCGTGTATAGAGAGATGGATCTTCACTTTATTGATTCTCTGGTCCTCATGGAATTCTTGAATCCCAGACCCCTGTATCTACCTGGAGCTGTTCCTGGAGACTCTGAGCTTCTGAAGGAGGAAAGGTAAACCTCTTTGTCTTTTTATGGTGGCCCTAGCTGTTGTCACTGCAAGCTGACTGCCCAGGACATCAGAAGACTGTCAGCAATATAAAGGAACTGAGGAAATGGAGGTATGGACAGGTGAGGAGGGATGCACAAGGCCTTCAGTGGCAAAGTAAAGCTCTTCCCTTTATGCCATTTCAGCTAGCTGTTCCGTCTATACCTCAGAGTCCACACTGCCCTCTTGCTGTGTCCTGCTATGCTAGGTTCATAGCCTGCTCTGACTCTAGGATCCTTGGTTTCTCTAGGATCTCTTGAAGGGATGTCACCCGGGAGTCAGGATCATGGTTGAGCCTTTTCAGAAACCCAAAATTCATTTCTGCTCCAATGCTAATGGGACCTGCAGACACGGTGAAGTTCTTATGTTTCTGTTGACTATGCAGAATGTCTACAAGTTAATGAATTACTCAACTATCCATATCAGTCTAACCAGAGCTTTCTACATCAGAAGTGAAATTGCCCTTAGAAGGTTGTTGGGTGGGCTTGGTATGTTGGAATAGCATCCTTGGCTTTATTTTCTGATATTATGGTACCAGAGCTTAACAGTCATTGCATGTAAACCCCGTTTATTAGGGCTACTTAACAGATGGCAAACTGATTCAGAAATGCTAAGTACTTTGCTCTAGCTTACCTAACTTTTAACAGGCAGAGCTAAGAATTAAGGGCATCGGCACCATTGCCCTTTCATTTAACTCCTGGCAGATACAGCAGGCATGGTGTTGCCATAGAGAAAAAGGATGCTAAGCTTTTTGTCTAAGGCAAGTTGATGTTTAACATAATACCCCTAAGAGTGCTGGGGAATGGTATTGCAGCTATACAGATGGATGGATTATTTATGAAAATTCCCTTCCCCTGATGAGTCCTTTATCAGCAGGGCTTGATATAAAATGCACTAGGTGCAAGTTACTTTTTAGAGGACTCCTCTTGTAAATCAAGAAAATGATTTCATTTCTGAAAATGCATAATCAGCTCTGATTTATGTACCACATAGTAAATCGGCTCAAGTCAGAAACATATTGTCTGGGGTGAGATAGACAGATCTCAGGCTCCATTACTGGATCAACATCAGCCAGGATGACTTAGACATATAAGTCTCCTAGCCTCTGTCATCTTTATCTACAAAGGCGCTATGGTAATCTCTTCCTTACAGGACTTTTTAAGGAAAGATGGAGGGATGAGTGCAATGTGCTTATCATAAATCCTATATATGGTAAATATAACTTCTTAAATATTTTGCTGCTACTTCATCTGTTCAAGTTACCTATGCCATTATCGCCACCACTATCATAATCATCATCATCATCATCATCATCATCATCATCATCATCATTTTTATTCAGCTATTCAAGTGAGTCACTCAATTTGCTCTGATGATAATGTTTATAGCCCAGCTATTCAATTTGCTGTATCCTATAATTCATGCAGTGTAATAAAATCCTAAGCCTAAGGATGACTTTGGTGGGTGGTAGCCACACCCCTGAAGAATGGAGTACTGACCAGGGTACTTACACGATTTTTCTCCTTTTACAAGCATTCTTTATCCTGGAGCCAGGTATATACCAGACTCACTGTGAGGGGAATCAGCATTTCTTTTTACCTAAGGGGTATCTTTCTTTCTTTCTAAGTAGGCAGGTGGCTATTTCCAAGGTTAACTTGGAGCTCATCTGGGACTAAACAATTCCAAATCTTAGAAGAGGCTGATATTTAGATTGTATGAGCATCACTGGGCCTTGCCTGATAGGAAGTTGAGCTGAAAAGGCTGAAAGGGGCCAAGTGATATGTGAGCCAGATAAGGCCTTGGCTTCGTCTGGCTCCAGTTCCCCCTAAGGATTCTGGGGAAGAACCTCAACCAAACTTCTCACTGTCTTAAATGATGACTGGCAAGTATAGCTTTTTGCATATTATTCCTGGAGATGGACAGCTATTTTCCTTAGCCACAGGTCAGCCTTTAAAAGCCACTGGGAAGTGTGAGATGAGCCACACCTACCTTGACTGTATTTTAGCTTTGTGACCTTAAGCAAGTCATTTGACCTTCTTTAAACCATAGCACAATATTTGCACTCCATTTATACAATGTGAATATTCACCAGTAAGAGTCTATAGGGCCCAAATAGTATGACTCATAACGTGCTATTAGCAGCCATCAGTTCCTTCTCCCTCTTGATAAGAATATAGACAAAGGGGGAGAATAAAATGGGTTTCTGGTGACTCATGACAGTAATTTTAGCTCTTGAGTCGTCTGAGATCTGAAGGTATGGGGTCAAAGGCAGTCTGGGTTGGAAAGTCTGTGAGACCCTTATTTCCAATTAACCCTCAGAAAACCAGAAATAGTGCTGTGTCTCAAAGTGGTAGAACAGTATCGTTGAGGGGGAAAAAAAAAACTGAAGGACAACTCCCAGGCCCAGAGTTCAAGTCCCACAACTGGCAAAAACAAACAAATAAACAAACAAAAACCCCATAAAAAGTTAGAAGTGGAGCTATGGCAGAAGTAGTGGAAGGCTAGCTCAGGGATGGCACCCAGGCTGGAGTTCAAGCCCTAGGACTGACACAAAAAAGAGTGTGGGGCAGAGGTTAGAACAAAAAGAGGCTCATGAAAGGACTCTGTAAATGTTAATGGAAAGGGAAGGAACACTTAATTATCCACACTGTGTATCTGTCAGACACTATGCCAAGCTTTTTGCAGATGTTATTCTATGCCCTTCTCTGAGTGACTTTGGAGGGAAGATGTCATCTAATGTCCTTGTAAAACTTGGAGGTAAATTACATACAACATAAAATTTACCATTGTTAGCCATTTTCAAGCTCACAATTCAGTGGCATTAAGTCCACTAAGTGAACAGCTGGCTGTGCTACGGTCACCATCATCCCTCCACAGAACACTCCAGCTCGCAGAGCTGCAACTCTGAACCCATTAGACAATCAAAGCCTCATTCTTCCTCACCAGCCCTTGGCAACCACTGCTCTACTTTCTGTCTCTATGGATTTGACTACAACTGGGATCATATCACATCTGTCCTTTTATGACTGGTTTACTTCACTTCCATAATGTCCACAGGGTTCCTCTACTTTAGAGTCTGTGTCATAATTTCCTTTTTTTTTTGGTGCCAGACCTGGGGCTTAAACTCAGGGCCTGGCCACTGTCACTCAAGGCTAGTACTCTACCACTTGAGCTAAAGTTCCCATATCTGGCTTTTTATTAGAGAGAAGTTTCATAGACTTTTCTACGCAGGATGGCTTCAAACTGTGATCCTCGGATTTCAGTCTCCTGAATAGACAGGGTTACAGGTATGAGCCATCAGAACCTGCCCAGAACTTCCACTTTTTTTTAGGATGAATAATAGTCTGTAACATAGACATAATACATTTGGTCTAGCCATTCATCTGTCAAAGGACATTAGGGTTGGATCCACCTTTGGCTATGGCCCTAGTGTGTAGATCTCTTTGGAATCCCCCCCCACATCCCCCTCCCCACACTTTTACTGCTGTTGTATATGGACTTTGCTGGATCATATGGTAATTGTCTTTTGAATTTCCAAAGGATTGCCATACTGTTTCCAACAACAGTGACACCATTGTACCTAGTCATTTTCTAGCAATGGTAAAATTGCGATTCAGAGGCTAAGCAGTAAGACTGAGGCCACAGTCTGCAGAAAGTTAACATCACACACCTTTGGCATCAACATGCCATCTTAGGGCAAAAGTTTCCAAAGCTGAGTCTTAGCAGGGGATCATAAGCACCATCTAACACATTCATTAAGTATGTAGATTCTTAGATATCAGGTCCAGGAAAACAGAATCCAGAAGAATTCTGCTCCAGAATCTCCATTTACACAGCAACAAAAACCAAGAAGCCAAAGAGCTAACCCATCCCAAGATATTTCTGAGCATTCAGGTTTGATATTAATGATATAATTTTGTGACAAGCCTCTTCATTGTTGACCCGGTTGGTATCAAATTGGCGTCATCCTTGCTCCATTTCACATCAGCTTACTAGCTTACAACAAAGCAGTGGAAATGGAAGGGTTACCAGGGAAGTCTCAACACTGTGTCTGCTCTCCAGCAACTGCTGGCTTTCAAAGGGCAACACACTCAGTATTCTAATCAACAAGCATCAGCCAGACGCCTGCCCAGACCTCTCAGATTTCTGAGTAACACTCATTAAGCAGCTCAAGCCAATGTGTTCTTAAGTAAGTGTGCCCAGAGGCAAGCTGCTGGCATTTTAATCTCATTAGTGACTGGAAGTCCTAAGAGGCAGTAGTCACAGTGGTCTCTTGCTCTATGGGGTGAGATTCTTCACACCCTCAGAATATCTGTGCATCCTTGGCCATCTCCCACCCATCCTCTCCAAATCTTCTTTCTCTGTTGGGTCTGGAGGAAAGATTATGAAACCAGAGCTTGATGATTTCCAAGGTGGTAGCTACCAAGAGCTAAGCTAGATAATCAACTCAGGTAACAAGACTGCCTGGATTCCAGAACAGACACCAAATAATCTCTTCCAGCCTGACATGTTGAGTTTGAATCAGGCCACAAGCACTGCCCCCTGAATCCAACTGTCGGAGGCCACTCCCTCCCCAATACCCTTGATGAAAGCCAGATGGAGGCTTTAGAGCCTTGGGAAAGAAGCATCTATCCACAATCCTCTCAGCACAAAACCCTTATTGTTGGAAGAGGAAAGCATGGGAGAGGCCAAGGGAGTGCTTATCTATTGTCAACCACCACAGCTGAAAAGACTCTACTGAAAAATGACCTTATATCCTAGTAGATAGGGGATATGCAAAATATGTAAGTATGACCATCTACTTCCCCACAAGAGAAATAGCTGAGGCCTTCTCTGTAAAGGAATATTTACACACACTAATGAGTCTGTGGAGACTAGTCTAGGTAGCAAATGCTAAACAGATCCATCCATCCATCCATCCATCCATCCATCCATCATTCATCAATCCATCCATCCACACAGTCACTTATTGTTGCAAATTTTACCTTAGTACCTATCATGATTATGAACTAATCTAGAAGAAACAACAGTAACAAAAATCAGAGTACTCTAAGACACATCATTACCAGTATGATTTGGGAACTTGTGTACTATTTTACAAGCATTGTCTATATGTAAAGTCACTATCTTGCATGACATAAGTAGAAGCTGTTGTGATGAGCATGTATTGACTTAAAACATTACTGACCCCATGTAACTTTCTATTTGTATATATTTCCTCATCCAAGGATAGCGGGAGGAACACACACTAATCACTGGGAGATTTAGACATATTCATGGCAAATAAAAGTACAGAATAACACTGGACAGATTCATGAGAGAAGATGACCACATACCTTGCTATGTGTCAGGCATTACTTTAATGTGCTCATTGTCCAAGTATGCAGAGCTTATATAACTTAGCCATGTCACCCATTAAAAAGGGCAGAGCTGGGATTTAAACTTAGAAAGTAAAGCTCCAATCAGACTTTTACCATCCTTGTCATGACATAAGCAGATTGTCCCAAATATCATCATTTTTAAAGACAAAGAGATAGACTTAGAGAGGACTTAACATGCCTAAAGTCACACACAGTAAGCCCTTTCGGCAGTTGGATCACTAATTTCACTTTCCTTTTATTAATTTTTAGTTTTTGGTCGGTCATGGGGTTTGAACTCTGGGCCTGGGCAGTGTCCCTGAGCTCTTCAGCTCAAGGCTACCATTTTACCCCTTGAGCCACAGTGCCACTTCCTATTTTTCTAGTGATTAAGTAAGATAAGAGTCTCATGCACTTTAGTGCCTGGGCTGGTTTTGAACCATGATCCTCAGATCTCAGGCTCCTGAGTAGCTAGTTTTACAGGGATGAGCCACCAAGCCTGGCCACTTTCCTGTCTTTTATTCCAGTTTGATTGTTGTTTCTATAAGTCAGACTTTCCCCTAAAATAAAAGTTAAAACATCCCGGGCTAGGGACAAAGGAAAGGCTAAGAGGAACTAGAGTTCAAGGTGAAATAGATGGCCTTGGGAACATAGCTGATTTTCTGAATTGTTACTTCAGTTAGGATTCCCCTTAGAGAAATTCTTGATGCTCGGAAGGAAAGACCTGGGATTTATAGGACGGGGACTCAGCAAGCTCAGCCCATAGGGTTTCATTTCTGACACACAGGATCACTTGAAGCAGTCCAGTCCTTCCCTGGCCTGCACAAGTCTCCCATCTCTAATTAGCATCTCACAGTTGCCCTACCAGGAAAATGGGAAGAGTGAAGGCCCTCTTCCTCTGAGCAAGAGATACCCAATTAATCCCCAGTGTCTCTGGCTCCTACAGCTGTGCCAGGGTGGAAGGCAGGCCCAGGAGCCCCTGCATGTGAGAGACAGGTCTTTGGGAGGTAGCAGATGGCATTGAGAAGAGTTTGGATCCTGACAACTGGGAACGAGAATTCTGGACCCAATAGACACATGGATAGTTTCATAACTACTCTGAAATCAACTTCTAAATCTATATATAGCATGAGGATAATACCTTCCTTGTTTGTGATGAACATATGTGAAACACTTGGTTTAACTCTGGGGAAATATGATAATAACACATCAATGTTGTCAAACATTTTATCATAGAGCTACTTTTTATTTTCCATAAAGAAAATCTCCAAGTTTTACTGTTTGAGAAAGATCAAACATAACTTCTGGTTGACCAGAGATTGACATTCTCAGAGTCTTGCCCTTTCTTTTCTATTTTTCCTTTTCTTCTTACAAAGGATTTTGAGTTTCCTCTGGAGGGACTTCAACTTGACCAAAGGATCATCAGAAATTAAGGGGAAAAAAAAGGAAATAATGAAGGAGAGAAGAAAGCAGAAAGGAAGAAAAGAAGGAAAAGTATACTTTTGCTATCATTACTGGGAGGAAAGTTGTATTTGTTCTGCAGTGACTAGGCTGGTCTGTACTGCATGGGCTTACAGTCAAGTGGAGAAGTCAGAGCTGACACAACTAATTGAAAGATTGAAAGGCATTTTTAAAAGGGAAAGCTGTGATTAGAAGGCAAAATGAGAGAACACAGTTGCTTGGGTCACATTGGTGAGGGAAAGCCAGAGGAAAGGCAGAATTCGTGACATTTGGAGATGGCGTCACAGAATTTGGTGACTCATACAATGTGAGACTTTTGACAGTGAAGGTTGATACCAGAGTAAACCAGGGGTGTAACGAACAAGCATCCCTAGCTTGGTGATCAGACCCAATAAGCTTCACCCGGCACCTTGTATTCACAGCACACATAACTGTCCATCTGCCCAGGGAGAGCAGGGCAGGGGACAGCTGGTTCCCACCACATCCTGTGAGAAGTACTGAGGTCAGAAGAGATTGTGCAGATGTCTATGGGCAGAAAGACTTCTGGAAAGCAGGAAACTGCTTGTGGTAAAATTAATAATAGATGAGCTGAAGCCCCTCTGAACTATCCACCTGCTGGCTGCAGGAGCGCTAATAACCAGGAATTGAACCTGAGGCTCATCTCCCTCTGCACTGACAACAAAGTAATGGCGCTCCAGCCCTTCCTGATTGTACTTGTGATGCTGACGGAGGGAGGCAGATTTGCAGGTGACTTGCTCAGGAATCGGATCATCTTTAGGTGGCTGGGGGCACTGGGCAGAGCACTCAGGCAAAGGCCCTGGGGCTACCTTTGGAAGAAGGCACACAGTCAGAACCAGATGAACACATTTCCTTCTTGCACTAAGGGGATAGGAACTAATTTTGCACCTGGAGATGCTTGGACATCTTGTCCAACAATCTGGCTAGAGAATCACAGCCCTGGCATTTGGACTCAGGTAGACCGGCCTGAATCGACTTGGCTTTGGCTGCCTTTTGTGAAGCAAGTGAGAGGGATAAGTAAGGGAGGAAGAGGACAGATACCTGATATTGATTGCCAAGGGAATTCAGTGTACTGCCATGTGCATCTTTCCTGTCTCCAGCCTCTGTGAGAACTCTGAACTCCACTGACTTGGTAGATGCAGTAGTTATTCCTTCATTTATGAACTATTTTCTGAGAAGTACTAGGAGCCAGACCCTGTACTAGACTCATATTGGGCCTTACATAATGTGTGCAAAGTATTCCTTTCTGGGAAGCTCCAACCTTTTTCCTTTCTTAGGCTCCAAACCAGCCTTGAGGATTTTGTTCGGGATGGAATTTTCCAGTTGAAGGGCGTGAGCAATAAGAGAAAGAGGTTCTGGACCAATGAGCTTGAACCTTGTTAGCATCCTTTCTGCAGGCTTTCTCAGAGCCTTTAGTGGACCGGTGGCCCTGAGATCTACCAAGGATCCAGTGTAGTGTTTCTCATCGCCCTTGACCATGGACCTCTCCCACTTTTGGAAGGGCTGACATATTACAGGCACATTTTGTTGGGGACATTTTGTCATAGAATAATACCTCCTGTCCGTTTGTGTTGGGAGTTGACCATCAGTCCAGTGGCAGGATTGTAGGACGGAGGATTTTCTTACTCATCTCTCCACCTCCTGGCTTCAGCCAAGCCTAGAGCAGAATGGGTCTGAGTCTTCCTCAAAGACAGCCTAAGCCAGGGCCACAGAACGGACTTCTACTATTGTACCAGCAATCACAACAGCATCTGCCCAAATATCTTCTCCTGTCTCTAAGACATCAAGTCTCTCCTGCCTCAGTGAATCCTGGGAGATTTTTCTTCCTCACCCCGGACACTCCTTTTTGAGGGCCTTCAGTATGTGGAACTCCTACCTCCACTTCGTCTCCTCCACTCCCAGAGTCCTTTGGCTTGAATTCCTGGGACTTCAGGTATTTCCCATAATGCAGCTGGTATCCAGTCATCAGCAACCTTCCTGCCTGTGCGGCTCTCCTAATCATTAGCCCAGACCTCTCCTGTAACACATTCTTTGACCCCCACTCTGACTTCCTGAGCCCCAGGGTTGGTCTAGAGGTTCCTGCTGTGGAAGCCTGGGCCTCCCCTATGTCCCTGTGTGGAGGTGGACATGTCCTGAATTAAGAGATCCTATGTGGTCAGTGCTATGAGTCACGGTCAGTGAACTGGAAAACTACGCTCATAGAGGACATTTCCAGGTCCTATGCAAGGTGCCAAGAGAGCCTTTTAAAAGGGGGTGTAATGTTTCATTCTTCCTGGAAGCTATGCCTGACAGATTGGGCTGCATCTTACCTGACTTCCAACTCTACAGAAGAGGCTGTAACAAAACAAAAGCACAAAGCCAGCACAGAAGCATGCTTTGTGAGATCTTAGTCTCCCAATGTGTTTTCTTCCACAACCATTCCACAGCTTTGCTATACACACATGGAAAAGATAATTGTGTGTAATTGTGTCTCCTGAGCTTGGAAGGAAGGAGATTTAGACAGGAGTCAGGAAGAAAAGGAGGGAACGGTAGCCAGATTACTGCAGAGGTAGCTGGGCCTCTGGTTCTGCTGCCTGTGGGCAGAAAAGCACTTGCTCTCCATGGGCAAGGCTGCCTCCCAGAGACTTAGGTATTAGACAGAGCCCATTCATTTCAACATTCCCTTCCATCCATTTCTGCTGATAGTGAAGACTGGAAACATAACCCATATAGCAGGACACCCAGAAGCTTCTTTCTAACTCTGTATTGTCCTAGCACTGCTCTTAATTCCTTCCTGCTTTATTTATTTTGTCTATCAAAAGACTTGACCTTTGGGCCTGGGCTCTGTTCTTGAGCTCTTTTGCTCAAAGCTAGAGGTTATTTTGTTGTTGTTGTTGTTGTTTTATTTTTTTGTGTTGATTTTTTACTTTGGAGTGGTTAATTGGCCATAAGACTCTCATGGGAGCTTTTCTGCCCAGGCTGGCTTTGAACCATGATCCTCAGATCTCAGCCTCCTGAGTAGGTAGGATTGCAGGCGTGAACTACTGGCTCCTAGATCCTTCCTCTCTGAATCTCTCTCAGGTTCCACACCTGAAAATGGGAATGAAGTTAAGAGTAGCTGGCTCTCATTTTCTGCCTTTGACTCATGGAAAGAGATTCCTTTAACACCTTGACCTGGCATGTTCACACGTAGAGATACGTAAGGGAAGAACCAACTAGCCATGCTAACCTTTGCAACCTGCAGTCCCTTCTCTTCTATTATCTTCAAGTATTTATTAAGGCAGAACTTAAATAAGTGCACAGAGGGTTTCTATCATTACTGAAGAGTCCGATATGTTTTTATAAGTTGAAAACACCTATCTGGCTAGCCTCAGATCACAGGATAGAGTGACCCTAGAACCTAGAATGCCTCTTTTTTGCTCTCTTCCCACTTACCAGTGCTTCCCATCATGATAACCACTACCCAGACTTATAACAGCCTAGATTTGTGTGCCAGGTTTTGTATTTGGCACACAGATAGTGGTTCTTTCAGCTGTGTGCTAGCATGTAATCAGTGTTGCTCTGTACATTTTTCCACTGTGTGAACAACTGCACATAGGAAGATCAGAACTTGTGGCCCTGTGTTTGTCTGTATCTTATACGTTGTGAAGTGGAATTATTGACGTGCATGTGTTCTGCTGGAAAGCAGTTCTCAAGTCATTATACCTGATTAGGTAGCAGTGTGTGGGAGGTTCTGGTGGCTCCGTACTCGGTGAACATTACTAATGTTTGCTTTCGCTCCTCTGAATGGGCACAGAGTGATATTTCACTATAGTTTTAATTTACAGTTTCCTGAAGAGCAGTGTATGCTTATTGGCTAGTTTGAAATTCATTTCCATGAAGTATTCTCTTGGTTAGGTTTGTTACTTTTACCCATTTTTCTATGAGGTGGTTTGTCTTTATTCATTTGTAGGAGCATTTCGTTTTCTTCTTATTTGTACTTTGGATAAGAAATCTCTGCTAAATTCATATAATGCAAATATCCTCATGTACTCTTCAGGTTACTGGGTCACTGTTTCACTTGAATAAATGATGATCTTCCTGTCCTGCTACAGCTGGATCATAGCCCACAGTTTGCAGGATACCACAGCATACAATTTCACAGTATTCCCTAGGCTTGTATGGGCCTGGAAGGACTACAAGTGCTATGGGTGGAGAAGATGGGACCTGTGTCTCTGTGGCTACTATCAATAGCTATGTGGGGAGCAAAGGCTAGGCTGTCACTTAATTAAGTGATAACTATTTCCAATTCTCCATATTCAAGTCTTGTCAACTCCACAACTACCTTGAAGGAAAGTACTTAGAAGGATGACGGAGGTATAGAGGTATATTTATACTGATCCTCCATCCACCAATATACCAGGTTTTTGGGAAATGGTCTTTAGGAAATGAGATTCTCTTCTCTGTCTCTCTCTGTGTTTGTGCCATTTTGAACTTTCGTGCTCAAGACTAGTACTCTACCATTAAAGCTATAGTTCTACTTCTGGCTTTTTGCTGGTTAACAGGATATAAGAGTCTCACAGGCTTTCTTGCCTGAGCTAGCTTTGAACCATGATCCTCAGATCTCAGCCTCCTGAGTAGCTAGGGTTTACAGACATGAGATACAAATGCCTACCCATTCTAGAGGTTCTTTTTATCAAACAGATTAAGACAACAGTCTCTATTCTCTGACTAAGACATTGACTTGGATAGAAGGTCTCTCTCTTGTCCTGGGCCCTTTTGCAATGTAAAGAATAATTCTTGGGAGCTGGAAGCTTGGCTAGGGGTAGAGTGCTTGCCTAGCATGCACGAAGACCCAGATTCAATTCCTCGGTACCACAAACATAGAAAAAGCTGGAAGCAGTGCTATAGCTCTAGTGGTAGAGCTCTAGCCTTGAAAAAGCCCAACGACAACTCCTCCTCTGAGTTCAAGCCCCAGAACTGGCAAAAAAAAAATAATTCTTGCAGCAGTGGTTCTCAATAGAAACCATGTTGAAAATGACCTATGCAATTTATGGGTGGGGAAAGGAGGGAAAAAACTGAGAGAGAACAAAAGAAGGGATGATATTGTCCAAAAAATTGTACTTATTACCTGACTTATGCAACAGTAACTTCTGTATATTAACTTTATAATAATAATAAATAACCTTAAAAAAGAGTAATTCCCTGCAAGATCCTGTCATTTCTTCAGAGTATCACTCCATAGTCTGTAAGCTCCAGGAAGATAGGGACTATGTATACCCTTTTGTCAATTAGGTTGATTAAACTTGCACAGCTAGGTAGCTGATACAGCTAGTCATATCCTAAGATTATGGCCTTGGTCATTATCCTGTGTTACTCTCCTTGGAGGAGCCAGTCTGTCTCATGAATGTCCCCATCCAAAGAGCTGAAGATTTTCTTATGCACAGGTATGCATGAACATAAGGCACATATATTCACACGTAGATCTATATGCAAAGTCATGTGACTTTTACTAAAAGTAAATCTGTGGATTCATTTACACTGAATCACTATAAACTCTCTAGATACTTATCCTCTCCAGACTTCCAAAGTATTAACACAGACCATAATAATGGGTAAATAATACAAACAGTACATCGATTTACAAATCTTGTTCACATTTATTTTCTTATTTGGTGTTCTTATTTGGTGGTATATGTTCAGAACATGTATCAGACTTCTGAACATATATCAATACGTGATGAATTCTCAAGGGCCCTAGAACATGGGTCCAGAAAGCTTTTCCCAGGGATAGAAGACCTTCCTAGGACTAGAGATGTGATAGTGACAAGAGCAGGATAGAATTTGTGTGGGGTGTTAACAACTGATCCTTCCTTGTCAGATGCTGAGAAATGGAACTTTAACCTCATGAATTATCTGGGATGAGGATAAGAATTCATGGGATGTGGTGATGTCTCCATCATTCCTGGCATGCATGACCATACTCTTCTCTTTCCCTTGTTGGCATCATTACCACCACCCGTTGTCCTCTCTTCTAGTCAAAAATAAAGTCATTCCATCAATCTGACAACAATCCTAGGGCCTGCCATTTATTGATCCTTACCTGTGTACCAGATACTAAGGACTGTGTGTCCATTATCCCTGCACATTGTCCCATACCTCCTTCACAACACGCATCAGCAACCTCATTTTCCATGTGAAGGGATAGCTGCCATGAGATACGACAATAGTCAATGTTTGGCTATCTAGTTGGTGAGCAATAGAATAGAGATGGACTTCTGACCCTGGTTCTGTGTAGTGCATCAGACTGCAAGAAGCAGCAACCTTCTTCTCATGAGTCAGCAACACTGTCCTTACAGAGGTGGAAGACAACTTTAGAGGTCATCTTATCCTGCCTCCCTCATGTCCTCGGAGCTCAGAATAACCACAAGGTCTTGCTAAGCACACAGTGAGAACAGACCCTGGGATTGGACTCCAGGTGCCTCTACACCGCCCTTCTTTCAGTGGAAGTAGCCTGGCTGGGTTCCACACTAAGGACCGTTTAGGAAGGCATATACTGCCTCCTTAAAACTAGCCAGGCCAAGAGCTTCCTTGGATGTGGGAAACCATAAATTGTTAAGAGAAAGTCAGAATAAGTCTAAGTCTTATGGAGGAACATGATCTTGATGGTGAACCCTTTCTAGGACTATCTGGCAGAGAAGAAAGGCTTGTCAGGATGCGTGATGCAGTAGATTTCAAGTTCATTCTCAAATTCCTGAATGTAGGGAGACATAAACTTTTCTACCTGTCCCTGAAACTTTGCGAGCCCTGTCCAGCTGTGTAGAAGGGCACAGTCTCAGTTTCCCACCCTCGGAGAGGGAAAGATCCATGCCCCCTGTCACCCCAACCTTTCCCCCTTCAATATGCCACCAGCCTTGGAAATGGAGAAAAGTCATTAGAACAGTAATTCCATACTCCTTGCTCATTGTTCTTAGGGGAGGAAAAAAAAAACCCTTTATTATAAAATAAATGGAGTTAAAAATCTACCTATTAGTGCATATTTAAGAAGCAGAGGGAAAAAAGAGAACCCGTAACATTAACTTAAATCATGAATACTCTCTGAAGTGTATATAAAAAAAAAGCAACTCACTTTTCTTTAAATCTTCTTAAAAGGGTCTATGAATAGTCCTTCAAATAATCCTTGAAGTATGCAATTTTAATTTGGACACATGGTAATTTCAGTCTACCTGTTGGAAGAGACAAGAGAGAAATCAGTCATTTTTTGATGAGGATTGCTATTCTGACAAGCAGCAGAGAAAATTCCAGCAGCTTGGGGGTGGGGCAGAAATGGGGGTGGGGCTGAAATGGGGACTGGGCTGTAGGAGCTGCAGTATTAGCTTTGCGCCAAGCTGAAAGATAGATTTGGACCCTCAGAAGAAAGAGGCAAAATGGGAGATTTAGAGCAAATGCTCAATACATACTGAATGAACAAGATAAAAAATAAATGTGAGGTTGAGGGTATTTTTATTATTGTTTTGTTTTGTTCAAGCTCTGATCCTGAGGCACATTCAGTGAGGGTCTTTGTGCTATCCCTGAGCTTTTTTGCTCAAGGCTGGTGCTCTACCACTTGAGCCACAGCTCCACTTCCAGCAATTGGCTGTTGTTGTTGTTTTGGTTGTTAATTGGAGATTCAAGCCTCAGACTTTTCTGCCTAGGCTGACTTCAAACTGCAATCTTTAGATCTCAGACTCTTTAGCTAGAATTACAGGCTTAAGCCATTGCTCAGACCTCTGATTCTTGGAGGGGCCTTGTATACTTGATGGGCCTTATTCTTGCTAGGTGGGTGCTCTCCCACTGAGCCATGACTCCCACTCTGTGTTGCACTGACTATCATTAAGATAGAGTCTTGTTTCCTGCCCAGGTTTATGTCTAGGCTGTGATCTTTCTCACAGCCAGACTGGAACATGCTACTGTACCTCCATTCTTTCACTGAGGTGTCTTCAAGGCTTATTCTACCTAGCACCATTTCCCAATCTCAGCCTTTCATGTAACTAGGAAAACAGGCCCAGCTATTGTCTGAGGAGGTCCCATGCACATTTTTTTGCTTAAGTGTTGGCCTCAAACCATGTTTCTAACAATCTCAGCTTCCCAAGTAGCTAAGATTACAGACTTGAGTCATTGGTGTCTAGCTTGACTTTTTTGACTCTTAATAATAAATACAGCCAGGCACCAGTGCCTATTCAGGAGGGTGAGATTTGTGGATCACAGTTTAAAGCCAGCTGCAGCAGGAAAAATCTGTGAAATTCTTATTCCTAATTAACCACCAACCAACCAAACAAACAAAACACAGCAAAAGGCCATAGGAGTTGGAGCAGTGGCTCAAGTGGTAACCTTAAGCATAAAAGCAGGGGTAGAAAAAAAAAAAGCAGGGGTAGTGCCTAGGCTGAGTTTATTTATTGTGTCTCAGCATAACAAATAAATAAATAAATAAATAAATAAATAATCATAAATGGAATTTCCAGGCAGTGGTCATGATATGGAATATATCACAATGACAGGGAGGTAGTGTGGTAAAATGAGAGAGCTTTGGAGCTAGCTATATAGTACTTAAAATTACACAACTCTGATCTGGGTTATGTATTTATGCTCACTGTTGTTCTTAAATTGGATACTTAGTCCATTCATTAGTTTTCAGCCCTTCTTTTTTTCTAATATAAGCATTGAAAGTCATAAATTTTCTAAGTGCTGTCTTGGCTGCATTCCATATTTTTTGACATTTAATATGTCTTTCATTACTCATTTATAAGTATTTATAATTCCTATTATCACTCCTTTTTGACCCATGAGTGAGTTAGGAGTGTTCTTGTAAATATCTTCCAAATAGGGTTTTCTTTTTAGTTTTTGTTTTTACAAAACTCATCTTTCTGTTATCGATTTCTAGCTTAATTGCATTGTGGTAGGAGATTGTGGTCTGGAGGAGTTGGATTCCTTGAAATTTATTGGGACATGTTTTATGACCTAAGATGTAGTCAGTCTCTGTGAATGTTCGCTGTGCATTCTCTGGCTGATGGATGTGATCTTGGGCGACTTTCTCTGAAACCTCTCTGCCTTTCCATTTCACCTGTAAAAAGTATTTGAGCAATACATGTCCTGCCACTGACAATTATAATTACGGACACAGAGATTGTCCTGACAGAAACAGAGAATGAACACTAAAGATTAGTGTCAACACAGATTGTATCTTGCTTATAATAATGTTTATTAAAAGGCCTTTCATTCATAAGACATCTGGAATTTTCCAGATGAGGACTTGTCATTTAATCTTAAGCATGGGTAGCGTCACTAAGCAAAGACTACAAGTAAGAAGTGACCTTTCCTGGACACACCCAGAAAGTACCATTATCCATTCTGCCCTCCGCACCAGAACCTCAGGACCGTTCCCCCTCTGACTCTCCTCGATTCCTTGCTCTCCTCTTGCCTGCCTTAAATATATCCTACTATCCTTGGGACCCATTCTTCCTGTTACCTATCATGCTGCTGTCATTTTTTACTTTCTTCCAAGATTATTACATTTCTACCATGTGTAAGAGACAACGGAGGAGGTAACTTCAGCTGAAATCTCTTTGAAAGTCCAAGAACAGTGCTCAGGCCCTGAGCTCAAGCCCAGGACTGGCAAAAAAAAGGGCAGAGAAACACTGTGATATCTGAGCTCCAATATTCTTCAGCAAATGTCCCTATGATCTTGTCCCCAGCCCATCCAAAGTTCTCCTCTCCTGAGAGTTTTCTTAAAGAACCATCTATACCACTATCCCTTTCAAATTACTGAGGTATGACCTTTATCTCCCACCCTGCCCTAGATGGTTTCCTGTAAATTGATAAAGATGATCACTGCAGAGTCTAGCCACTTATACCACCAACCTCTTCTGACTCTTCTTTGCCTCCAAAGTCTTTTCCTGCCTCATCTTTAAATTCTGTGGTCTGAATTGACATTTCTAAATATTCAAATTGTATCAGTAGAATAATAATCCAAAACTACAACTTATTAAGCACATGCCAATTGCCATGTTTTATTTCTCTTAACCTTCACAATATTAACCCCTGAGGTAAGTGGCATAAACATTCCCATTATACAGATGGGAAAATAGAAGTTTAGAAAAATTGCAAGTACACTCAGCCACGGTCCTTACGTCTGTTACCATCCTAGACTAGCCCCTACGCATCTCCATCCCCACAGTGCTATGTATGCATCTAGCTTTCCTCCAAGTGGAGAACATTTATCCAAACTATATGCTGAGAAAACCTCATTGTTCAAGGCTCTGCTTAAATATTGCTTTCCTATAAAGTTCTGCTAATGTCTAGTCAGAGTTTCCACTCTCATCCTCAATGTGGAAACTCTCTAATGACACCAAAACATCCATTCACTAATCCAGCCACATACCCATCTACCCACCCAGGAGTTGCTACACAGACATGGTAGTTAGCTATCACGGTGCTTGGGGAAGGGAGGGGCTCTTCTTGGCATCTGGGACTGGGTCAAGGTCAAGGACAGTCATCCATGTGATCTCACTAGGACAGTTTCCAAGGTTAATAATCCAGTACTGGCTGATTTCCATTCCCCATTCCCCTACATTTTCAGATTCTGTTTATACATCAAGCCTGGTTTATACACTGTTTCATCCTTGAAATATTTGGATTTTTCTCCCTGAACAGGTGTGAGTGAACTAGGCCTGTACCCCAAAATATCAGTGCTAACTCTGCTGGTACTTGGTATTTTATCATTCACAGCTACTTGCACTTTAGAAAGATTTCCACATATTCATTTTAGGCAGTGTCTTCCTTTCTATTCTTTTGGAGCTCAATGTTGTACTCAATTCGCCTGGTTAAACCTAGTGCCTGACAGTGCCTCAAAAGGCTAAACATAGAGCTCCCCTATGACCCAGCAATTCCACTACTTGGCATTTACCCAACCATCCAGAAACAAGGACATACTAAACCCACTAGCACAACAATGTTCATTGCAGCACTATTCACCATAGCAAAGATATGGAACCAACCTAGATGTCCCTCAGTTGATGAGTGGATCAACAAGTTGTGGTATTTGTACACAATGGAATTCTATGCTGCTGTCAGAAAGAATGACATCGCCCCATTTGTTAGGAAATGGAAAGACTTAGAAAAAAATCATATTAAGTGAAGTAAGCCAGACTCAAGGGAACTTAGGCTCAATGGTTTCCCTCATTCGTCATAATCAGTAGAAACCTTGGGCTCTACTAGCAGAGATTTGCAATAGAGCAAAATCTTGATACATAAGGCCATATAATGTGAAGCTAATTGAAAGGACCTCCAGGATATTGAAACAAAAGCCATATAATGAATGATTGTTGTCCTTAATGTACTATATTGTCTCTCATCTCGTTTGCTGTCCCTTGGTTATCTCATATTGGTATAGTATCTCACTTTGTTATCTGATATATTGAATTTATTTGTATTTGGATATTTGAAATTTGATAGGGAAAGGGGGAAAACCAAGACGGATGGGGGGTGTGGGGGGGGAGGGAAACGGGTACCAAGACATGTGAAAGGGTATCAATGTATGTAAATTAATGCACCTTCTATCTGGCAAATATCATGTAACCCTTTTACTAATTACAATTAAAAAAAAAAACAACAAAAAAAACCTAGTGCCTGACACACAAATGGTCAATGAATGGTAGTCAGAAACTACCATAGAGAAGGTCATCAAAAAGCCACTCATCGAGCTGTATATTATGTAAATGGTAGATGCTAAGTCATTGTATCACCTTGCATCTTCTCTCCATCCCCCAAAGAGATGATGACCAGAAGAGGGGAATACTGTGTCTCCCAAGCACAAGGATTCTCAGAGCTTGTGTTCCATGGCTCACATACATGCTGATGTGGTGGCTTTTAACTCAGGCTTTAGAAGCCTATGTTTAGATATATTCTAGTTTTAAGATAGACAAGTCCTTCAAGAACTACCCAGACCTCTCCCTTTTACATAGAAGGACCAGAGAGCCAGAGGAAGAGTGACTCCCAATTCACGAGGGTCAAGAGGGACTGTGCAGATGTGTGTTCCTGTCTTCCTCCTAGACTTGCAAATGAAGCCTCTAGGAAACCAAGTGCTTTCTGACTCACTAAAAATAAACTCCCAGAAACTTCATTTAGATAGATCATGCTGCAATTTACAGCATCTAGAAATTCACATGGTATAATTAGCAAACGGATTACAATAATTTATTTTTGGTGTAAAAGCTCAAATGCTCACGACCTTCTGGTGGAATGTGCTGGGAGGCAGTCACATGCCTCTGTCCCTTTCCAGTGGCACGAGGGGAACGCTGGCTGGCATCCAACTACTGATGTCTGGGTGGACGTCAGCCATGATGAGGGGGGACTACAAAATGCTGGGTTTCCAGTGAAGTCTAGCTTGTGGGTGAAAGCCCCTAATAGCATCTATATTCCTCCATCTGTGATGAAGAAGATATCCAAAATGACCCGGTCAAAAGAATTTCAAAAGGCATACACCATAGAAGAAGAGACCTGTCTTACATGAACAAGGAAGAAGGCTGTACATTGAAGTAAATATGCCAAAGTTTCATTCCATAAGAGATTTTTCTCTCTACAAATGTTGGGCACATTTTTAGGATGGCTCTTATTTGCTTCAGCACAGAAAGTCTTTGTTTGATGCTTCTGAGCATATATTAAAAAATGGTACACAGAGATGCACTGTCATGCAGCTAGGAGAAGATAGGACTGAGGTCAGAGAGGGTTTGTATTCAGGTTTTGGCTTGTTACACGGGCTATGAATAATGTTAGGTCTCCCAGTCTCTTTTTAAAAATGTCCATCCTGAATGACTACCTCACAAGATTGTTATAAAGACTACACAAGGAAAATGGATGAAAGGGGTTTTGAAAATGAATATTAGAGATTTTTATTGAGTAAATAAACGTAGCTCTTTCCACTGAGAAATTTATCTGACCAAAGCAGTGCAGAAAATGGTAATGGTGGTTTGGGTGTAGGAGCAGAAAAACTGGGAGGTGTTGTCTTCAGTTCCTTTGCTTAGTGTGGGGCAGAGGCAATTCTTTCCCACGGCAAACGAGTCAAGAAGGAGACCACGTGTGAGTGGAAGGAAAGCGGCCAGAGAGAAAGGAAGACCAATGCAAAGCGTCCTCCAGCTGATAACAAGGAGAGACATTTTCTAGGCATGTTGTATGAGCCAGGCATTAAGTGCTGGCCTTTAATCACTAGGCTCTTACCAAACCATGCCGTATTAATTTACCATATTGTGCCTTGGGTGCCTATGTGAAGCCTGCTGTTTCTCCAATCAGTCCCTGAGAAGGAGCACTTTGGTTTTTCGTTTCTCTTTCGGTGGCCTTCATACGTCATTCATCTCGGGGAGAATGTGAGTGTTCTGGTCTTTTCAGATGCAACAAGCACCCCAGGCCTTTCTGCTTTGCCAGCTGTGTGAAAACGATGGGTGTGAAAAGCTTTGGAGATGGTGCAAAACATGGAATGAGTGTGTTTACCCCCTTCACACCCATCAAGAGCCTCATACTGCTTTTCAATAATCATTGCACTTCTACTTTGTCCCCTTCCTGCTTTATTGACCTCATCTTCCTGGCAGCCCCTAGTCCCTGGAGCTCATCCACCCTAGTCTTCTAGGTCCTTCCAGGTGAAGTGCAATGCTTAGGAGCCCCACCCCCACCTTCCTAGCTCAGCTTCACTTAGATTAACCCTGGAGAAGACTTCATCTGCGCCCCCCGCCACCCCAACACACACATAGTTCCTCTAGCATAGATCTTCCAGCTCCAGTTCTTCAGAGTTGATGGCATTTCATACCTATCCACATGATTCTTCAGTTAATGTCTATGTCTCCAGATTTGGTTTGAACATCATTTTCTGGGACTGGTCCACATTTGACCTCCAGAAGCCAGATACCTAATGAATGCTCACCATTATTTGTCTCGTTCACTAGACTAGAGCATTGCATGACACCCAATAGGTGCTTGATAAAGGCTTCTTGAGTCCATTTTACTCCAGGTCAAGTCCCTTCTCTTGGCTAAAGCTGATTCTGCGTGTTCCTCCTGGCCTGGCTTCCTCAAGCTTTCTGTGGGAGCCCCACCCTCTACAAACTTGGACCCATGGCTTAAGCATTACCCAAGTGGATAGCTAAAAGTCCTTGGCAGTCCTCAGGACAGACTGGAAAGGAATCTGGTAGGGATCCAGGAAAGGGGAAGAGTCTGGATGGATGGTGAAGGGGAGAGGGAGCATTTAATAGAGGCTTCCAGAGGCTTCCTTGAGGCTTCTGCCTCTCAACCTGTTTCTGGGGCCAAGACCCTGACTTCAAGTCTTTTTTTTTTCTTTTTGGTGTAAAATAAATGGTTAACCATTAAGATGTAAAATGTAGTTGTCACAGTCCACAGAACAACAGACAAGTTAATATAGGCACTTAAGAATGCTATTTCCTCATATTAACCCTAGAGCAATGGCAGTCTATGAAGATAGACAGTGGAGGGGGTCCGGAAACTGGCTATTTTGCTCCTTTAATAATATGTGATGTTTAAACAATATTTGATGCTTGTTTCCACGGAGAGCATCAAGTTGCTTCCTTCCCTTCTCCCACCCTTCTTCCTTTCTCTTCTCTTTCTCTTTTCTCCTCCCCTTCTTCATTCCTACTTGGCCTTGTTTTTCTTTCTGAAATCTGCAACTGTGTTCACTGATTCCCAGAAAGGCCAACAGGTGGGCTTCGGAGAGATGGGCCAAAGCTAGTTGTAAGGCTTTGCTGGACTGACAGCTTGGAAGGGGTGTGTGTGTGTGTGTGTGTGTGTGTGTGTGTGTGTGTGTGTGTGTGTCTGACTTCATAGGCTTTATAGCTTGCCTTGTCCACAGGCTTATTTGGGGTCCTCCAACATCTCCATAGAGCAGTTCTGTGTGTCAGAGGCTATTTGCCAGGATGCCAGTCAGTCTAGACAATATGGTCCACTCCACCCCACTGGGGAATTTCTGGAGAGAAAGGTTTAAGGGCGAGTAATTCTGGGGAGCTTTTCATTGACAAGACTCTCTCAGGCCAGCAAGTTGTGGGTGTTGTCTTCTTGGTCACTCATCATCTTCTGAGTAATTCCTTCTTGTCCTTGAAGGTTTAGTACAAGGTCGCCTTCTCCTGAAACCATTCCTCATCCTCTGGCTGACTCAAGAACCTATCACCCAGCCTGTCTTAGTGGCTTGACTGTCATCCTGGCTTGAGTGTCATCTCTGCCATGATCTGTTCTGTGAACATCTCCAGGTGATGTCTACAGGGAATGTTGGTCTGCATAAGACACATGGGTACAAAGAAGAAAGAGTTGATGCATTAATTAATCTATGCATCGACTCTCTGCCTGGCTCCAGAAAGAATTTAAGGAAGCACATAGATCAAATATGCCCCCAAGGAGTTCAGAGTGCACAGTATTTTAAAAGTACGGTATGCGCCATGCTAATGGGGTCTGGTTGTGGGCTTGGCTTGGATGGGGCCTTTCTCTCTGGTCTCCCCCAGGATCAGTGGGTATTTACTGAACAGGAAGGACTTGGAGGAACTAAACATACAACCCAGTGAAGGAAGTGAAAGCTGGAGAAGTCAGAGTAAGTGGCTGCCAGCAAAGGGCCAAGGTGAGAAGGTATTGAGTCCAGGCATTGACTGGGAATTATCAATCTGTTTCCCTGAGGACATAGAAAGGGAAGCATCTTCCCCTCTCTGAGCCTTAGTTGTTTCACCTGTAAATGCAGAAGGATGGAGAGTACCACCATGGAGCATGGCTGTAGCTATAGGATTTCGTGAGACTAGGTTATAACTACAGGCTGTAGCAGGATCATCAGTGATGAAACTGTCTCATTTACATTCAAATGCATGGGTCTTTTCTCACCCAGGATCCCTGCATCTACTGAGCCAGTGGTCAGGCCAGGCCTGGGGAATCACCACAAGACCCCAGAGACTCAACTTCTCCCTGGACGTGTTTCCATGTCTCTATTCCCTGGATTGTGCTCCAATATCAGCTTTGCAACTTAGAATAAACTATGACCTCTTTTGTCTTCTCTACTCCCTTGCTTTATTTGTTACTTTTTTTTAGTTTTCTTTTTTTATGCCAGAACTGGGGCTTGAACTCAGGTCCTGGATGGCATCCATGAGCTTTCATGTTCAAGGCTAGCCTTCTATCACTTGAGCCGCAGCTCCACGTCAAGCTGTTTGGTGGATAATTAGAAAGATAAGAGTCTTACCAATTTTCCTGCCCAGGCTGGCTTTGAACTGCGAGTCTCTCAGATCTGAGCCTCCTGGGTGTCTATGATTACAGGGATGAGCCACTGGCACCTGACTTCCCTTTTGTAGTTTTTATTCTTTTTTCTTTTTTTGCCAGTCCTGGGGCTTGAACTCAGGGCCTGTGTACTGTCTTTGGGCTTTCTTCAAGGCTACTGCACTACCACTGGAGCCACAGTACCACTTCTGGCTTTTCTATACATGTGGTACTGAGGAATCGAACCTGGGTCTTTGGGCATGCTAGGCAAACTCCCAGGCCCAGTCTGGCTTCTCTTTTACATGTTTATTCAACAGATGTGCACAAAGTCCCATAAGATTTCTGGTTCTGTGCTCTCTGTGCCAGATCAGTATTGGAACAGTGATAGAATTCACTGCAACCCTGCTGTAAAGGCTCCTGATACTCAGGCTGGTGGAACTCAGGATAGCTAAGGGTCTATTTTCCCATGATCTGCTCATGTTTGTGTCTGCCTGGAATTCTCTCTCCACTGTCACCAAATTTCCACCCCTCTGAAACCCTTCCCCACAAGCGATGAACACCTTCCATGGAAAATCTTCCCTGATGTCAAGCATGGTGATACACACCTATAATTTTAGCTCCTGGGATGCTGAGGAGGAAGGATTGAAAGTTTGAGGGAAGCCTGAGCTACACAGCCCTGTAGCAAGTTGCAAACCTTGCCCTTTCTTCTTGGGAGATCCATGGCCTCGTGCTTCCTGTGATGATCCCACTAGGTGGTATTGGGTGGTATTGGGTATCTCCTGGCTTGTACAACTGTGAATTTGTGAAGGCCTGGGATTGAGTAATGCATCATTAAACCCCAGCACTGGGTAACTCAGTGAGTATCACTGAAATCTTGGTTGAATTAATCTGTGGTCAAAGCTTCCTGCCTAGGGCTTTCTAACTATCCCTAGTCCAGAAAAAGAAAAAATGGTGCCATGTTAGCACTCACTCAACCAACAAAGCTCATACTAACTCTATCCTTGGCAGCTTGCCCTCTGCTCTCAGTTAATTCCTGGTTCACACAGGTTCCAGGGACTCTGCTTCTGGCACATTCCCTCCTGATGCCTGTCTAATCTCTTCTTAGGATGTTTTTGCTGAGAATGTGTGCAATCCAAGGTAGGAAACTCCTCCTTTATATCATTTCTGCAAATAAAAATGAACTTCTAGATTCTTAAGCTGTTATTTCTATACCAGATAATCTTGTTCAAGTTCTTTAAGGGAAAGATAGGGAAATTTTTTCCCCTATAAGATTGGTCAAAGCCCAGAAGACCACCAGGGCTTGAACTTGGCTCTCTCATGCCAACTACAAGGCCTGGGCAGTTCATTTATTGTCTCCTCTACAGAGGGAGGCAGGGTGCTGACATAAGTGGGAACTGAGAAAACCATACTTCTGTTGTTGCTATGTAGCTCGACACGATACTGTACTCTTGGAAAGTGTTAACTGGTCTGACTGGAAGGAATTGGGATGGTGATGAGGATGAAGTTTATACTTCTGAGGTTGATTCTACACCCTCTTCAGTGAGGCCTCCAACACGCAGTAGCAAAGCATGCTACTGTCCTGCTTTATTTTATTTGATTTTTCTTTGGTGGTACTGTGGTCTGAACTCTGGACCTTGCGTTTGCTAGGCTGGCATTCTATCCCTTAAAGCCATTCCTTCAGCCCTTTTTGTATTAGTTGTTCTTGAGACAGGGTCTCCTTTTATGCTGGACTTGGCCTTGATCACGATCTTGGTTAATTATGTTTTCCCTATAGCTGGGCTACCAGGTGTGAGCCACCATATCCACTGGTCCACTGGTCAAGATGAAAGTTTCTGACCTTTTCATGTTCAAGCTGGCTTTGAACCATGATTTTCTATATTTCTACTTCCCAAGTAGAATACATGGTTGGACCACTTGACTCTATTATCCTTTTTAAAAGAGAGGATAATGGAGGTTCAGAGATGTTGAATATCTTGTCCTCAAATCACATACCCAGGAGAAAGGAGGTTTTCTGGATTCACCAATTCTCTGAGCCTCAATTTGGAACCAGACTGAAATAGACTCAGTCAACTGAGGAAGCATGAGTCCCCAACTGAGGGAGCAATGTTTGTGTGCATGGCCACCCCCACAGAAGCATTATCACACCCTCCCAAGTCACTCTAGCATGGTACAGCTGCTCTGTGCTCACTGCCCAGCTGTATCTATCTGCTTTACTGGAGAAAGGATTGGATGGAGGAGATCCCATCACCCCTGGGTCATGGAAAGCAGGAGCCTCACTGTCTCTTCCTCCACCCTGGTGACTTCAAGACTATGGAAGTTGGCATCAGTTTGTGGCTCATCTATAATGTGAACATCATGTGTTGCATGCACCAACCCCACTAAGTCTATCCTGAACACTGTTTATAGGTTTTGGTTCTTCATGAGAAACCAAATCAATACCATAAGGAAAACAAGCATGCATAGGACACCTTATTTTATCATTATTTTATAAATAAAGAAAATAACTTGTCCTAGATATTATATTGTTTCTTCTTCTTTTTCTTCTTCTTATTACGACTATTGCCAGTACTGAAACTTGGGTACTGTCTCTGAACATTTTTCCCCCGCTCAGGGCTAGCACTCTACTACCACTTATACCATAGTTCTACTTCTTCCTTTTCTTTTCTCTTCCATTTTTCCATATATTTTTATTGCAATTAATAGAAGGGTTACATTATATTCACCAGATACAGGGTGGATTACTTCACATACATTGATACCCCCCCCCCCCCCCGTCTCTGTCTCTTTTTGCCAGTCCTGGGATTGAGCTCAGGGACTGAGCTCTGTCCTTGGGATTTCTCAAGGCTAGAGCTCTACCACTTGAGCCTCAGCACCACTTCCGGCTTTTTCCTATGTATGAGGTACCGAGGAATTGAACCTGGGTCTTCGTGCATGCTAGGCAGGCACTCTGCCACTAGGCCAAACTCCCGGCCCCTATTGATACCCTTTCTCATGTCTTGGTCCCCATTTCCCTCTCCCCACCACCGCCCCTCATCTTGTTTTCCCCCATTCCCCATCCGATTTCAAATTTAAATGTGTATTTGGAGTCTGACTGACTTTCCTGCCCAGGCTGCTTTTGGACTGAGATTCTCAGATCTCCACCTTCTGAGTAGCTAGGATTACAGATGTGAACCACTGGTACTTGGCTCCAAATGTATTATTTCCATGCTTGTTGTCTCTCATTTTTGCCTCAGTTTCCCCATCCATGCAATAGTGGGGTTGGAATGAATGAGATGTTTCTAATAATTCCTGGGTTTCTGATAATCTCTATCTATCGTCTCTGCCTTCCTGCTTTAGGACCTCCATCTGTTCTGGAACCTCTAGCTAGAACAACCTCCAGGCTGTCTACAACTTCAGTCTTTCTGCCAAGTGACAAAATGTATAGTTTTTTCAGTTATTCATTTATTCACTCACTTATTCGCTCATTATTCATTCCCTGCTGATTCATTAACTCACTAACTCACTCATTCACCCCAATGTTCTCATCTTCATACTCAAAATCATATATTTATCCATCTAATCTATTAGCATCTGTACTTACCCATTTGCTTATTCATTCATTAGTCCCTTTTTACCTACTCATTCATTCATTCATTCATTCACCTCAATCATTCAGCTTAGTCATTCATCCCTCCATTTGCCATCTACACCCTACTTCCCAGCACAGAATTCTACCAGGAAGCAGATCTTTCCCTCATGGCGGGGCCCATTAGCCCTCACTCGCAGAACATTCTCTTCCACGTGAACATCCAACTTTCTGAACTGTGCAGGCATGTCTCCTGGTGTGCAGGGATATGCTCTCCACTCAGGAACAGATGTTCTTCTAATTACTGTTTTGACTTTCACCCCCTAATGCCAGAACATTCTTTCCATAAACTCTTCCAGAGTACATGAAGGCAACCAGGCAGAATGGGCTGAGCGTGCAGTGCCTGGGGGTTTAGATTCCCGGACATGGTGTATTGCTGGCAGTCAAAGAGCTCAAGGGACTTGGAAGGCTTTCCTACTCTGGGACTCAGTGACCTGGGGCCTAGAGCTGAGCTGGAGAAGGGGCAGCAGTGTGCAGGAAGGGGCCTCTTTATGGTAAAGGAAGCATGGTCAGCCTGAGCTTGGGTTACCTTAGTGAAGGAAGACACTGTCAGAAAAGGACATAGAGGCTGTGGCTGGCTGGGACAATGTCAGCAATGTCATGGTGAAAGTTGATGCTAATAACTTTCTGATCGTTTGTGTATGCTCAGTGTTACCAACTGCAGTCTCCCCAGCTTTCAGTGATAAAACAATTCCCCAAAGGTGGCTGGACACATGACCTTTAAAGGCTACATTTCCCAGTATCCCTTGCAATAAGCTATACCATACTCTTCTAAGTTCTGGCCAGTGAGAGCACACTTGTTCAGTGCCACTTCTTTTTTTTTTCATATATTTTTTATTGTAATTAATAGAAGGGTTACATTTTATTCGCCAGATAGAAGGTGCATTAATTCACATACACTGATACCCTTTCTCATGTCTTGGTCCCCATTTCCCTCCCCGCCACGTCCACCCCTCATCTTGTTTTCCCCCTTCCTTATCCAATTTCAAATAATCAAATACAAATATATCCAATATATCAGATAACAAAGTGAGATACTGTAACAATATAAAATAACTAAGGGACAGCAAGAGAAGAGAGATAACGTAGTACATTAAGGAAAACCATCACTCATTATATGGCTTTTGCTTCTATATCCTAGAGGTTCTTTCATTTAGCATCATACTGTATGGCCTTATGTATCTAGGTTTTGCTCTATTGCAAATCTCTGCTATGAGTGTCACTTCTTAATTGTGCGCTTAGAAGGAAGGTGGGTGGGGGCGCTAAGGGCACATTCTAGAACACAGAAAAACAATACTGAAGTTGCCTTGGTCTCTAAGACCCATAGGGAGGAGAACTGCTCTGCTCTCCAGCTGGGATTTTAATGTTGGGCTTGGGCTTCAGTGATTCTGTAAACAACTTATACCATAAAAACAACTTGCCAGCATCTACCAATATCTGCCATCAAAGGAAGCACCTTCTTTGCCTTCATTGCGTTTCCTGGTGGAGACACTTCCTTTGGAGACATGCTTTTGTCTTTGCTTATTCCCTTCCTTATGTAGTTTTCTTTTACAGTTGAACTTTGCCCAGTTTGTAATCCCAGAATGAGACTTTAATGGCAAATATGGTCTTTGCAGATGTAAGGACTGAGATAAGATTGGACTCTATATCCAGTAGCAGGGTCCCAGGGCTCATAAGGACTCAGAGGTGAAGCTTTGGATGAAGATGAAGGTGGAGATAGATAAGACACGTTTACAAATCAGAGCGCACTAGTAGTCTTTGGCAGCCACAGGATGCCGAGAAGACCCAGGATGAACACTCACAGAGCCTCCAGGAGAAAACTTCCCTGCAAACACCTGTCTTGAGGACTTGGGACCATGGGAATATACATTTTGTCATCATGTTTGTCAACCTTTGTCATGGGGATGGTAAGAAACTAATAGTCTTTGATAGGAGTGGGCAGGCTTGAGAGAAAAAAAAGTGGAACTTGCCTCATGTCCATATGACCTTGAGAAGGTAATATGATCTCCTACCCTCTCTTCCGTTTCTCTCTTGTCCTCTTTTGCCCATTACTCTCCTCTTTTCTCAAGGGGATTGCCAAGGCTCTTCATTTAAGACTAAAGTGTTAGCTTTGGACTGAAAGCGGAATATGGTGGCTCATGCCTGTAATCTGAGCTTGGTGGGAGGCAAAGGTAGGAAGATCATCTCCAGTAAGATGCATGTGACCCTATCTGAAAAATAACTAAGGCAAACAGACTGGTGATATAGTTCAATTGGTGGAGTGTCTGCCTAGCAAATGCAAAGCCCTGAGTTCAAGCCCGATGACTGACAGAAGATGTAAGAGCCCCACTGAGAGCTTTCCCCACCATAGTTGGTGGCAGTGAAGCTCATGATTGTTGAAGCCAGGCCACCAAATACCAAGTACTGAACAGGTGTTAGTGCTCAAGTAGCAGGGATGATGTTAAGTAAACAGAGCTAAAACATGGTGGACATAGCACATGGCAAATAACATGCGTCTCATCATAGCCTTTCCAGCATTTCTTGTTCCTATAGTGCCTCATGCTCCTGCTCAACCACTTCAATTTCCCACAATGCCCTGGGTGCCTACCCATGGAAAGAGCCATGGCACACATAAACCATCAAGCAATCAGTGTAAAAGCTCAAGAGGAGGCATGGCAAAAGCCTGTACTATAATAAGTGCCCTCCAAGAGCACGCCACTGGATTCCTCTTAGGCTCCTCACCAGATGGAGAGTTTCACTACTTTCTTCCAGGGATTTCCTTTTATTTCCAAATGAACTTACTCTGTTTATCTTGAAACACTGTCTTTTAATTCTTTAATGGGCAGAGAAACAAATCCATTCTCCTGGATAGTATTATCAATGTTATTACTATTATCTGCTTCCTGGTGAGTTTCAACTCATTTTGAATTTAGGCCAATTAGTGTTATCTTCTGATTCCTCTTGAAACCCTTCTACATAGTTCATTTATGTTTCAGTCTCCTCATTTTGCAGATGTGGGAACTTAAGTCTCTCAGCGATGAAGGGCAATACTTCCTCACAGTCATCTGGGTTCTGGGTGCCAGGATTCCAGATCCTGCTCTTTGGTCCTGGCTGGTAGGCCTGTCCTAGAAGTACTTCCTCCTGGCCCCAGCCAGTGAGTGGGCTGGGCTTCAGTGGGAGGTGTAACTCCAGTAGCTGTAGTCTGCCATGCAATACACAGAGCCATGGAGCCTGGTCAGGTGAGCCCCCCTGTGTGTGAGGACCAGAGCCTGGGCTCCTGCAAGACTGTCTGTAATTGGCATGGTGGGAGCTGTGCTTCAGAGGAAGCACATTCTCTTCTTTCTCTGCCCAAGGAAGTCTCATCTCTGCCCCAGGACTCCCAGCCTCATCCCTGAGTGAAGGCAGCTTGTTTCAGCCAGGAAAAGCTGTCTGCTATCTTGGTGGGTGTGTGTGTGGGGGGGATGTGTGCAGTGGGGAAACCTATGGAGAAGGCAGAATTTCCTGTCCACCCAGCTGCACAGAAGGCTGATAGGAAGAAATGTAGGAGAGAGTGCAGGGATGCAAAGAGAAAGGGCATTCATGAATGCTTACTGCAAGCCAGACAGTGGGCCAGGTGCTCCACATGATGTTAGATTTTCTCTTTATCTGAATCCTGGCTATAAACCCATTATCACAGAGGCAGAAACTGAGTCCCAGAGAGTGGGACTCAGAGGCAGGAAATATCAGAGCATCCAAATCAGCCCACCTTTTTCCTTGACACCAATTTCCCTGTGAATGGAGAGGTCCAGAGAATTCCTGCGAAGCTAGAAGGGACTGAGTCAGAGTCCCTACATGACATGTACCCCTACATGTCAGCCATGGCAGTGGTGTGGAAGGTCCTGAATGGCACTTGACACCTGTGGAGTGCTTGCACTTCATTCTCTCTTGTGATCTGATCCTAATTAAGAAATGCCCTACTTTAGATTGCTCCAAGAACCTCCCAAACCCCTCAGCTAACGGGAATGCAGATGCCAAGACATGTGTGGCTTTTAAGAGGTCTTCCCAATTTCCACCCTGTGCCACACGGTGTGTGGAGGGAGGCCAGTGCTTCAGAGATTATCACACAAGCCTTGTCCTCCAGAGTTTTGTGCACAGTGAGGGCCACAGACCTAGAGGAGTAAGCGTGCTATAGATGCTGGGAGTGATAGCTAATGTATTAGGGGGCTGTGCGACTGATCCTTAGCATCTTATTCATTCTTTTAACCTTTTGGCAATCGTGAGGTATAAGCTCAAGGCCTTGTTCCTGTTAAGAATGCACTCACACTGCGCTAAGCCACTTTGGGGTTGGGTATTTTTGAGATAGGATCTTTTTTCCTGCTTAATGTACCTGGATCTCGAGCTTCTTATTTTAAAATAAGCTTAGACGAGAGGCACACATCACCATGCAAAGCTTCTTTCCATTAAAATGGTGTCTGCCTGTGCTGGCTTTGAACCCAGAATCTCCCAATGTCAGGCCTCCTGAGTAGTTAGGATTCCATGGATTAGCCACTGGCACCCGGCTTGCTGTTTCATTATTCTTCATCAATGCTGTTGTTTCCTACATTTAATTCATGAAGGAACTGAGGCACAGAGAGGTCTTGATCAAGTTTATAAGCCAGGGAATGAGATACACTTGCACTGAAGAGTGAATTTCAGAAAAGGATTTTGAGGATGGAATAGGAGTTTCCTAGGCAGAAAACAGGGAGAGTGGGTGAAGAGGAAAAGGAGAAAAAAAAAGCATAACCAGTGGTTGAGAGGCAGTGACGTGCAGAAGGAATTCCAGACAGCTCAGTGCAGTTATATAAATATCAAATTGGGAAGTAGAAGGCTGGAGTATGATTTTGGAAGTGCAGCTGCAGAGGGAACCAGGGACCAGCCCTTGGCGGCTTATGAATGCCAAACATAGATGGTAGGGCTGTTTACTCATCCATTAAACAAACAAGAGGGCTTATTTGTTCTGTGCAATAAGTGGTATGGGAAAAAGGAGTTCCTGATAGTAGTTCAAAATTGTCATCAAGGCCCCAGGCTCCTCTTTACACTCCAGCTCTGTCATCTGTAACATGGGGGGCAAGATGGCTGCCACACCTCCAAGCATTTCATGTTGAGTTCACATCAGGGAGGCCAGAAGAAGGGCCATGCTGGCTCCTGGTAATAGAAGCCCTAACATTATCCTGTGACACACAGGGACACACTATGGGCAGACTGAAGGACCTGAGGCAGGGATGTTATGACTACCATGTATTAAACACTAACTCTGCATCTGGGGATAGTCAAGCACTTTATACATATCACCTCTGCTGATTCTCAGAACAACCTGGCGACAGGGCTAGTATCATTATCCTTCCTTATAAGCGAAGCTGATGAGGAGACATGGAAAAACGTTACTCAGGGCTTCCCAGCCAAGACAGAAGGAATGGATGGCCTGGGCCCTGAGTCTTGCTTGGAATTCATGGTTGTGTGGGGTTTGAGTAGAGGAAGCCTCCAGGTGGGGCCTGAGCAAGGGTGGGAGCTACAAGCAAGGAAAGGGGCAGGGAAGGAGAGGACACAGAGAGACTTGACATGGGGTTACAGAAGAGGCATGAGTGAAAGAGGACCCAGAACCTCCTGACTGCCATTTTCTAGACTAGGCCTCTGTGTCTGCATGGCCAGAGGATGGTGGCCGGGGGTACCAATGCTTGTAACATCCAGCGACTCTGGAAGTAAAACTAGAGTCCCACCAGTGGCAAGCAGAGCCTGACACCCACGTCATTACTGTAGACTCATGCCAGATGGTGCCAAGAGTCCCCCAAAAAGCATCAGGCAGCTTGTAGTGCTGTGATCTTTGATCATTGTCTTATGCCTGGCAAGCAGGAACAGGTAATGTTCTCATCTGCTTCCGGAAGAAGCCTAGAGCCTGAGGAGAGGGGCAAGACAAAGTCTTTGGAAATTCCATTCCAGCATGATCTCAACAAGTTTTCAATCACTTACTATGTACCATGCCCTCAGTCAGGGCAGGCATGCAGAAACAATCTTAGAGGTCCAGAAGCTATCAGTAATGCACAGAGACACCCTAAGTCAGAAGCATGCAGAAGAGGGGAGATAAACCACCATGGAAGGTTAAGGTGAGCTATCTGGGGGAAGGGACTGAGTGCTAAGGCATCTTCCCAAAAGGAAGAGTCTGCCAGGCAAAGTAGAGGGTTCTGTGCAGTGGAGCCACAGGGGCTAAAAGGGGAGGGGAGAGAGCAAGAACCAGAGAAAGGGGTATAGAGGACAAAGGTCAGCTCTTGGCTCTTGGTGGCCAAGGAGCTGGCAGGCTTTGGCATCTCCTTGTTGCAGAAGTGGAAGCTCTAAGTACTTTCCACTGAGGGACTGACCCTACTCTTCTCCTCATTTACATCCCTTTGCTGTGGGGCTCTGCCGTTCATCCTCTAAGAGGTGGGGTCCCATTCTGTGTCAGCCATGTGACTTGGCTCAGCCAATGGAATTGGGGCAAAAGTGTTGATGAAGAAGTTCATGAGAATTCCCAGCTTTGGAACTCGGTGCTTCTTGGAACTTTGTTCAGCCCTTGTGACAAGTGAAACTTGTCCCAGATGCCCCTCATCTTACTCCTTTGCTCCATATGACAATCAGGCTCTTAATTTTAAATCTAAGAGTCCAACGTGCCAGTAACCCATTTGGCATCAGACAAGTGGAAAATAACTGGCCACCTGGGCTGACTTCTGGGGTATGACAGTGTCCAAGCCAGGGTCATCTGGTTCTGCAGTTTCCTCCCAGGACCCCCAATACCTTCCTCCTGCCCCTAGCTGTTCCATAGACCAGAAAGCAGTGCACAGCATTGAGCAGGTCACATCAGGAAGGCACAACTCCAGGATGGTAAGGAACCTGCCTAGCATGACAGAGCCAGTGCTGAATCTGGAATGCAGATCTGGGGCTGAAATCCTTCCCCTTCCACCCACCAAGCTGCCTCTTTCACATCTGTACATCTGTGCCGCTGTAACTCAAGCTCCCCCAGAGACGGTTAATTTAACAAATCTCTGGCCATGCTCAGGCTCTTTGAAATGGTTTGCTATACAAGATCCTGTGTCAGACCATGTAATAGGATGCCTCTCCTGAAGGGTGATGAGACCAATACTTAACCACAAGCCAACACCAATTCTACTGTGGTCAGAGACCAGGGCAAAGGCAACTGTTTGTCAGTTAGCAAGACATGTGCTCAGAACTGCCTGGTAAAACGTGTACTCCCTGAGCCCTTCAGGCTGCAAGCCAGGGCCACAGTTAGGGTGTGACAGACAGGGCTCCAGTCCTAATTCTGACATATACCAGCTGCATGGCCTTGGGCAAGTCCCTCTCATTCTCTGGTAGATCGGGTGTCAATTAGTTGATGAAAACCTGGGCCATTCATTGGGAATTCTTGGAAGGCAGGAACCATGGCCTGTTCAACTTGGAATCTAAGATCCAATATAGTGCCCTATAAACAAGTATCTATTAAATACAATAGGGCAGGACGTGCTATGTGGACGTGGCTTGTGTCTAATGCTGGGGCTTGAAGTCAGGACCTGGGCACAGTCCTTGAGCTTTTGCTGCTTAAGGCTAGCACTCAAACATTTGAGCCACAGCTCCACTTTTAGCATTTTAATTGAAGATGAAAATTTCACAGATTTTCCTGCCCAGGCTGTCTTTACCACTTACCCTCAGATCTCAGCCTCCTGAGTAGCTAGGATTATACGTGTTTTTTGTCTTGCTAAAAAGGAAAACACCAGCCATCTTAGGTAAGACAAGAGATCTGACAGACTAGAGAAGACGGGAGATTTTTTTTTCTTCTTCTATTTTCTAAGGAGGAGTGGGACTGGACTTTGTATTTCTGCTAGCTGAGCATCATTGGCCCTAAAGGCTCTACTGCATTCCTATGAGCTCTTTCCAGTACAGCTGTTATGAACACACTAAGAGATAGTGGGACCATTTAGAAGAGAGGGTTCAGGGTGGTCTCAAGAGTCTAGTGGCAAACATCGGGCACAGGAGAATTCCTCTCTCACCCAAGCGTCACTCAAGCTTGGGTAGGAAGCTGGGCATGAAAAACACTGCTACACTCAGACCCTAGCACAAGGACAGCATGAGCAAGGACAGTTATGACCATAGCAGAGGCTGGAGCTATAACTGAGCTTCTCTATACTGGAAAGTGTCCCAGGGACAGTTGTTCCCTACCCCAAATGTGTATGTTGATATTAGAACTCTTATTTGGACACAAGAGTCCTTGCAGAAATAGTTTTTTAACTCAAATTGAAATCAAATTAAACTAGGGTAGACCCCTAGTCCATGAAGGGTGAATTTGGGTGCCAGTGTGACCCCAGAGAAAGAGTTCTAAGAAGAGAGAAATTGAGATCAGGAAGCTGTATGTCCCAGCCCAGGAGACAGTGAACTTCCAGGAGTAAAAACAAGTACAGAGCAGATGCTGCCTTGTGACCAAAGGAGGAAACACCCTACTACACCTACTCAGTGCTGCCAGCCTCCGGTGATGTTCTATTTTTTATTTTTATGCCAGTACTAGGGCTTGAACTCAGGGCCTGGGCATCGTCCCTTAGTGTTTCCTCTGAAAGCCAGTGCTCTACCACTTGAACCATAGCTGTACTTCTGTATTTTTTTTTTATTTTTGCTGGAGGTAAGTGTTTGGATTTGTCTGTCTGAGCTGGTTTCAAAATTTGAACCATGATCCTCAGATCTCAACCTCCTAAAGTAGCTAGGATTACAGGTGTGAGCCACCAACATCTGGCCCCAGTGACATTCTGATGCAGAAACCACCACTGCAGCAGCCCTAGGAAAGTAATATAGGAAGGGACTCGGGGAGACCTTTTCTATGGTTGCAGTTTCTTCAGTTGGCAAGACAAGTTGGAAACAGGGAAGCAGGGAGAAGACCACAAGAAAACCATAAGAACTTGCATTGATCACTGTGCAAAGACCCCCTAGTATGGGGAATTGAACTCAGGGCCCTGAGTCTGCTTAGCAATTTTCTACCACTCAAGCCAGGCTATCAGCCTGGAATTTTTTTGGTTGTTTTTGAAATAAAGATGAGGATTTTACTGCTTGTGGATTTACTGGATTGTGGATTTTGGCTTCCTGAGTTACCAGAAATAAAAGTACAAGCCACTGTTACCAATCTTGTCCTGGAGCTAGAGCTCAGGACAAGCACTCAACCACTTGAGCCATGCCTCCATTCCCCAAGTTAGTATAAATTTGGCCTAAGAAATAAAGGACTGGGGCTCTCGTCTTCTGGTTCCATGTCAGGCCAAGAAACATGTCTTCCCTTTATCTCCCTCTTTTTTTCTTACTGTACTGGGAACTGAATCCATTGTTCTAACCTTGGGGACCATACTCCAAACTCATTTTTAAGAATTTTGTTGGTTTGTTTATTTAGGTTTGTCATTGGGCTTGAACTCTGGGCCTGGGCATTGTCCCTGAGCTCTTCAGCTCAAGGGTAGGTAGTGCTCTACCACTTAAGCCACAGTGCCACTTAACTATTTTGTATTTGAGAGAGGGTCCTGCTAACTTTACTAAGATTGGCCTGGAACTTATGGTCTGCCTCTGTCTCCCAAATAGCTGAGATTACAAATGTGTGCCACTATGCCTGGCTCATGCTTCTTCCTTTTACCCAGTGACAAGTAATCAAGGCAGAAGCAATTACAGAGACAAGGCACTGTGGAGTAGAGGTAGAGCTGACATTGGAACTTGGAACTCTACAAACATCTTGCTCCAAATATCACCACACCTCACCCAGCAAACATACAGAGCTGTGCCATTTACATGAAATGCTACAGCCTCTGTGAGCATAATTGTGTGTATAGACATTCTCAAAAAAGGGAGGTGGTGGGAAAGTGGATGTTTCCATTTTCACAAGTTATTTTGAGAGGACAAGGGAGGAAGATTTTCTTCCAAGGTAGTAGGAAGTGGGGAGGGGAAGTTAAGTCTTGAGAAAGCTCTATGGAGGGAGGGAGGCAAGTGGCTAATACATTAACCACCAGGGACCCTTTAATAGAGAGGCCCCAAAGACCCATTAGGTGGGATGTTTTAGACATCAATAACAACTACAGGGAGGGCTTGAGAGAAGCGGGGTGAGGGGGAGAGGACACAGAGCCATATAGCATGGAAGAGGAATGTAACCCAAAATAATGGTAAAAGTTAATGAGTAAAGAAGATTGGGCTTCTAGACAATGCCTCATCAATGTGGCTAACCACTGATGGATGCTGTCCTTTTATCTGGTGCTCTTCACATTTCAATACACTTTTCTAACAATTCTCTCCAAGTTCAAAATTCTTTCAACTAGAGCAGCCAAGTACTTGATCATCCCAAGCCAATCATTTTAGAACATGAGTGGAAGCATTCTTAATAAATCTGTAAGCCAGGATGGCCAGAGGTAAAATAGGGGTGCATGGGCATCCCATCACAGTCTCTGAATGGGCTTGGTTAACCGTAGGCCTCATCTTTCATTTATTCACCCAACTATTCAATGGAGTCCCTACACCTTTGTCACCATCCTTCTAGATGCTCAGGTAACAATATAGATCTCTGTCAAGACTCTTCTTCACAGATCTCCCCCTGCCCCACCCATTCATTAGGAAATCCACAGGATATGTTGGCTCCCATCTGCCACTCTTCATCTTCTCCTCCACACATCTAAACTGAGGAGGAGAGAGAGGATGCTACTTATGCCCCTTCAAAGACTCAAACATGCCTTGGGGAATCTGAGAGCCTTATTGCATAAAGCCTGGAACAGAGCGCTGGTAACAAGGGCCAATCTGGGACTGGAGAGATGAGCACTTGAATAGTGAGTGCAGTTGCTGCCTGAGCAGGCATTGTGTGGGATTCAGTACAATCTGAAGTGCAAATTTAGCAGCCGCATTTAGCCCGGTAGAATGTCTTCAGGAATGAATCACACAGGGAATATTGTCACGTGAACAACGATACAGAGGGCTAGATGAGGAAAGAGTGGCTAGAGAGTCTCCTTTATGCTTTATGTTGATGAAACAGATTGCCTTTTTGGAGAAATAGAAAGCCCAAACGAAAGCATCATTTATTCAAGGAATGAGAGATTTTTCCACTGATATCACATCAAAATCCCACTGCTGGGCTTTTTAACCCTCCCCCTGCCAACAAACCTCCCCTCCACCGAAAACCTCTAAAAGCATTCATAAATAGTACTTCTTAAAAGCAAAAGGAGTTTGCAGAAGGATGCAGTTACATAAGATTGAATTGGTTTCCCCCCTGCTCATGTTCAATTTGTCTTCCTTTGTCTGGATGTGTGTGATTTAGATGTGGTGAAAACATTCTGCTGGGTGTAGTGTCTATCAGGTGGCAAAAGTGCAGCTTGGTTCATGAACTTTGGGGCGTAGCGGGGGTGTACAGTGCCTTGTGTCTCTCATTCCATTACCTCAGTGGAAAGACTGCTGGGATTTTTATTTCATCACCTCATCATCTTTCTTTCTATGCAATTCATCTTTTCACTTTGTCTTCATATTTTAAAACAGCAACAACAAAGCCAATAAGAAAACCTCCTAACTACTACTACTCCCTGTGTTCACCAGCCTTTGGGGTCATTCTCATTCCTTGCTTGATTCTCCTCAATTGCATCTTCTGACAACATAGTTTTTTCTTGCCAGGACTCTGATTAATGTACTGTACCTCTGTATCAATAGCTGCCCATGTCTGTCTCCACTGGACTTCAAACAGAGCTTGATTTCTTTCTTTGCTTTCCTCATCCAGCTTCTTGAACAAATGACCTGGAAGCTCTGAGCTCAGAAGGGGTTCCTTCACTGTCCAACTTGGTAATAACTAGTGATTTTTTGGAGCTCAATTCATCAAAATATGGCGACACCCTATAAAATATTAAATTTCTATAACTATATTCCAATAAGTCTAATTAAGTATCCCGAGGAATCCTTGGATTTATATAAAGGTATTAAAATTTTTAATGACTGGTAAGGAGACCTAGTATTTGAAATAGGGCCGGATGTATTATCAGATCAGTGTTGACCGACTAACAGAGATGCTGTTTGATTCAATATTGAGCAAAACACTGAATGAACAGGAAATAGCCTGATTTTCTAACAACTGGAGAAAATGAAATGAATCTAGCCTTTCATATGATAGAATATGACACAGCCTTACAAAAGATTCTGTAGATCAATATTTACAAGGAAATACATTCATTGTATATTGTTAGCATAAACATTATTAAATAAACACTACTAAATAAAAGTGATCACAACATTCAATGAGGGTATGGAGCAATTTAAAGAAATTTAAAAGTAAGCATTTTGTTAAAATATATAGAAAGCCATTCACCTGAGGCTTTCAGTATTTTGAGTTACTATCTAAAAAATCTTCAGCTGAACTTGCAACCTAACATTGACTATGTTATTACTATTTAAACTAATTGGCACATCATTTAGAAATATGACAGTCAAGTTCAAGCCAATCCTAAGCAGCTAGAGTCTCAGTCAATCACGGGTGCCAATCTACCACACCAAGTCCAAAGAAGGCTATGGCCAATCAGATGCTTTTTCTCTTGGCTTCTGATTCTAGACTCTCAGATCTTGCCACTCCTTTCCCAGATAGAACTGTCTGACTGGCTTCAGATTTAGAGTGCTTTCTGAATCACAAATTGTTCTTTGCTCAAATAAACTCTCTTAAATTTAATTTGTCTAAGGCTTTTTTCTTTTTAACCATCTGTGTATACGTTTATAGATCAGAGCGATCAGTAGTGCTGCTTATCTTAATGTGTTAGGGTAATAGATTTTTTTTATTCTCTTCCATTTGCTTATCTGTGATTTCTATATTTTCAAGAACAAATGAATATAATTTTACTCGTGAGAAAAATATCACAAGAAAATGGTTTTTGTGTGTGTGTGTGTGTGTGTGTGTGTGTTTTGTTTTAAATCACCTAGCATAGTTTTAGAGATGTGTTATTCAGGAAACACTATGAAATGGTGAGAGTCTCTGGTTATAAACTGTTTGCTGACTGCACTGTAGATAAAGCCATCCTTGAAGAGATGGCTCCCCTTGGAGGAACCTGGGATAGACAGGCTCTTCAGGGTTTCTGGGCCATCGAATTCCCTACCACACCAACAGAGTTCTGGATAATATCACTGATTCCCCACCAAGATAAAGATTGGTCCCAATCTGAGATGGTTGCCTAATTCCTTCACAGTCCTTTTTCCATGCGTTTTCTGCTGAACACTTAATATACTCCTCACAGATTGACTACACATTATTAATAACTATATAGACTGTCAATCAATACCATCTTCTGAGAGAAACTTCCTAAGTCAGTCATATTAAAAACTCAATGAAAAAAAGAAAACTAGTTAAAAGGAATTCTTTCTCAATAGTACATTTAATTACTTGACACCTAATTATTTACTTCTTCACTTGGACTCCACTTTTGCTTCTAAGGGATTCTATGAAGCCAAGCAAACAACTAAAGCTCTATACATACTTATGTATATGTGAAGTTCTTGTATACGAGTAGTCATTGTAGTCAGTGATACACACTGTAGTGCATGCTGGGCAATAGCAGTATGACACTGAGCATGTGTAAACCAAACCCCATTCATTTTATTAACATAGGAAGGGAAGGCAGAGTCCAAAAGGAAACTATAAGCATCCATGGATCACAATGGAGCAAGTTCTGTTAGTTCCCTATTTGAAAGATTCATACTTCATCACCCCTGCCTGATATAACTCTACCACTCACCTGCTTCAAGCCTCTACTAACTTGGCAAGGTCTAGAATGGCTTTCTTTCACAAACTGCTGCAGCATATCTTTTTAATTTTTTTAAAAGCAGTGAGGCTTTTGTTCACCCCTCCAAGATAAAACTTACATCAGGTACTCAGTATCTAGACAGATAAAATTAGCACTTCTCTTGTGTTGGGTGAAGGAGTGCAGCTCCCTGGGGAGATCACACCCACTGCCCCCATCTGAGCTCCCCCAATACACTGCCTCTTCTGTCTTTTCTTTCCTCACTCCCTTTCCAAGGATCCCTTGAGCACTTGTGGGTTCGGGGTTGGGGAACATTTTTTTTTGCCAAGGATCATTTAAATATTTTATCCGATCATTCATGATCCATACAAAATTAGCAGTACAGAAAGCTGGCTAAGGGCAGCCAATGATGAGCACACAGGAAGCTTATTTGTCTGTCCTGTCATGTATCAAATGATTTCATGAGCTTTATAAGGCTCACAGACTGGACATTTCCCACTTCTGGTAGGCTTAGGATCTCAAGCATCAAACAAAGAAGGCCTCTATGCAGAGCATTAGGTGTAAGGTGTAAGTCAGGGAACAAATAGATGACAGGGCAGGTAATGATGAATGTTATAGAGACAGTGAGAGCACAGCATAGATGGGAGTACTCTGTTAGGTAAGAAAAGATCTAGGGGTTAAGATGATTGGGGCAGCAAACTCTAGAGTTTATAAGACAATACCTGGACTCCCTTAATCCTGCAGGATCGATGGGGCTATGACAGAAGAAGGACTGGGGTATTGGAGGAATACACAGGGCTGGGGCAGCTGGACTCGGATGAACTGAGGTTCAGAGGGAGGAAACGAGTCAACGTCATCAGGAGGGGTCACTGGTGACAGGTGTGTGGAGGCCCGTGAGATGTTAGACAGACTTTTGGCTTGGGCTCTGGCTTTGAGATGGGACCCTTTGGAAAGCTTTAAGCAGAGGAGTGATATAAACAGACTGTAGTGAAGCAGGAAGAAGCTACTGGCATAATCCAGATGAGAAAGGCCCGGGTGGGGCTGTGAGGACAAGGAGAGATGTCCCAATTCTTCATTAGTTTGGGAAGGTAGAACTTGCAGATATTTGAAGGCAGCTTGTAAGTAGGATGTAAGAGCAAGAGAGATGATAGAAAGATACTGAGGTAGATGGCCTGAGCAAGGTAAGGGAAAGAGCTAGTGTAGGAAGAATAGGTTGGTGAATGGGAGGAAGAAAATCCAACCATAGGCTTTTGCCCATATCAGATTTGACCGAAGAGCTCTTTCTGGTGTCAGAAGATGTACAGACCTGGAGTTCAGAGATGGAGGTATGTTATCTGAGAGTCATCTACTCGCTGATCGATTTCAGCCATAAAGTGGAACGAACCCCCCGTAGTAGATGAGGTGAAAGAGAAGACGTGTCTGAGTGCTGGGATCCCTGAGTTTGAGATGGCAGAACCAGGAACAGGTGCAGACAGAAAGCCCTTAAGGAGGAACATGAAGTCTAGTATACAAAATGCTGTGACTTAACTGGGTACTGGTGACTCACACCTGTAATCCTAGCTACTCAGGAGGCTGAGATCTGAGGGCTGTAGGTCGGAATCCAGTTCAGGAAAAAGAAAATAAATAAAAAGGTCCATGTCATCATGACCTGCTTTCCCTAATGATGAAGAGCAGAGCAGGCAGAGGAGAAAGAAAAGAAAAGAAGGAAGAAGAAAAGAAGAGGGAGAGGAAGATAAAGAAAAAAGGAAGAGAAGAAGTAAGGACAAGAATAAAGAAAAGGAAAAGAAGGAATTGGAGAGAAGGAGGAGAAAAGGAAAAATAGGAAGAAGAAAAGGGAGAAGGGAGAAGAAGAAAAGGAAGAGAAGGAGAAAGAAGAGGAAGAGAAGTATAGATGAAGAGTGACATACACATTTCATTCCTCTGTGTCTGGTATTATTTTTAAAGACGGAGAAACTGAGCCTTACAGAAATAATATAATGTGCCCATTTATGGTAATTGGTAAAGGTAGGATTTGAATCCAGATCTCTCTAGCCACAAAAATGATATTCTTTCCGTTATCCTGCACTGTCTGTAATAATATTCTGATGCCCTGCACAAAAAAAACCTCAACATCATTTTGCCAAGTCTTGTGCTTGCTCCTGGCCAAGCTAATTGCAACCTTGCTTTCTAGATGGGCACATGTGGCTTGGAGGGGAGCTGCCCTGATCAGAACAGACAGATAGATGATGCTTCCCTGAACATGTCTTTTGCAAGTCTCAGCTAACAACATCATAAGAACAATCACATGTCTCCATCAAGCATCTGTTTATAGCAGGCACTATAATGGAGGCTGGACAGACTATCTCTCATCCCATCATTAGAGAAAGACAATGCTGTGCTCAAGGAAAGAAGCTAATCAGTAGAAAGCTTTTTTCTTCACGTGGGCATATCTAGATTCAGCCTACATACCAGAAGAAAGCAAAGGGGGTGATTGACTGTTAAGTTGCCCTCCACTAGACAGCCAAGCTTGGGAAATTAAACAAACACTGGGAGAGAAGGCAGAAAGGTGAGGGCAGAGAGACCCTTACTATCTCAAAATGTCTTGCCTAAATTGCCGAGGTTCTACCCAAACAAATGGCATGGGTCATTGCTCCTGGAATTAGCGACTCTGAATCTATATTTGAATGCACTGTGATTATTGCTTCTGTGCATCCAGTAGATATTATTAAGCACATAGCTCTAATTTATTGCATCAGAAATAGCCCCTAGGAACTGGATTCTCTGGCCATTGGCCCTGGGGGAAGAGATGCTTCTGACTATGTATTTGTAATGCAGATGAAGTTACAGAGAAGATTGTGTTAACAAGCTCTCATAACACAGTGGTGTTATTTATAAGAGGCCTTTAAGTGGGTTTTCTAGTCTCAACAACACCACCTCTGCCAATTTTTCCCTTCCAACCTTGTCCTGAGTGTTAATGTTCCCAACATCTCAGTTTGATATTTATTAGTTAATCTGCCCTGGCTCTTGAACCTAGGGGCTGTGACTTTAGCCCCATCTATTAATTTCATGACAAGAAGGGTTGCAATGCCAGTGGTTACAATAATCCTTTGCACTAGGCATAAAAGGAAAAGTTCAAGACTAAGAATAGCTACATATATAAATAAAACACAGCTTCTTCCTCTCTATCAGGCAAACCACATGAACTTGCTGCGTGCTAACGTGGTATCCACAATTGCCTGGCCCATGGAATGGGTCCTTAATAATTAATCCTGGACCCACTCAGCCAGAAAGTGCTTCCTAAATAACCCTCCATCAATAGTGGTTTGGATGAAGACCAAGTTCTAAATGCAATCGTTTTTCAATGGATTGGCTTTTTGCACTGTCCCCCTCCTGGATCTGGCTCCTCAGGCAGGGCACTAATGAGACTATGTGACTTTTTCAATGCTGAATGGTGTCCGACCATCAGTTTGTAGGTGGCTGTCTGAATCCCCATTATCTCAGGATGTAACTGTATTTGGAGACGGGTCTTTTAAAGAGATAATTTGGGTGAAAAGATGTCACATGGGTGACTCTAATCCAACAAGACTGGGGTCCTTGGAGGAGGAGATTAAGGAACATATACACCTACATTCAGCTTATGTGAAGATACCACATCCTGGAGCACTTCCAGGCTCCAGGACTGAAGGAAATGAGTTTCTGTTGTTTGTGCTTTGAGTCCATCATGTCTTACAGAGGACCCAGCAAAGTACATGCAATTCTACTCATGCATGAAGAGCAAGGATCCAATAGAAGTTGGGAGGAAGGGAACTGTGATTTAGCATTGCTAACATGCAAGACATGTACCCCTGAGAAACTCATTTAGTTCCCACACTTGCTAGGAGACCATACTTCCTGACAGCAAGTTCTCTGGGCAGAGGGCTGCTGTGGGCTGCAACTCTTTGAATCAGTTATATGGGATCTTATTGTAAACTAGGGAAATATGAAGTGGAGACTTGGAATTGAGAAGAGAAATGAGTGAGCAGAAGCCTAGAATCAAGGAATCTGCTAAAATATGAACTTCTCCACAGAAAAAAGATACCGATATCCTTGAATCTAGCCTGATGGACTCCATTTCAAGGGTTTATAAGCTCTGTGTTGAAAGGTCCTCAGAGTGTAGCTTACAATTCTAGAATAGAGAGTCAGTGAAACCTCAGTAGACATAAAATGAGAAGAAAGGAGGAAGGGGAAAGAGAGGGAGGAAAGAGGAGGATAGATGAGGGATATAGGAGGATGAGAGGAGGAAGACAGAAGAGAGGAAGGTAAAGAGGACAGAGGAAGGGGAAAAAGAAACAGAGGAGCAGAGGAAAGCAATGGGAATGAGAAAGGTGAAGAGAAAAGAGTTGAGAGAATCAGAGATGTGTGTGTTTGAGGAGGGATAACACTGTGGAAGGGGCAGGAAGGTCAAGAAAGGGCTGCAATTTGTCCCCAGCTGGCCCAGGTAGAGCTGAAGCAGGATAAGATCTGTCAGGCGCAGAAAGACCTACAGATACAGGGGAATGGGTAGCACATGTTTACCAGAGAGAATACAAAATAAATATTCAAGTATGACACTGAAATTGTTCAGGGGGCCTAAAGAGTTCCCAGTGTGTGTGGAATTTAGGAGCATGAAATGCACAGGTATTAAAACAGATGTAATTGGCATCATTTCTTAGGTAGATGTCCTTTGTGTTAAATGTTAGGGAGTGTTAAAAAATGGCAGGGCTTAGCAAATCACTTTCAACACTATTTTATATAAACATAATCATAGGTATATTATGGGGCAGAATGCAAAATTTCATATACTCATAATTCGGAATCCTGGGAAAATGACTGTAACACTCTTAGTTCCAGTGTTCATATTGCTAGAGAACAAGCTCCATAAAGAGAAACTAGAAATGATGTATTACATGTGAATTTCCAGCCTGGGTTTCACAAATTTTAAGTCCTGGTACTTAGGAGGTGCTCAAATGTAGCAGATGAACCAGCCATTCTCTTTTAGACACCTCTGAGATGCCCGAGCCTCCTACACTATGACTGAAGAATCATTCCCTCCAAGACTGGGCACTGTTCATGTTCAAAGTGAGGTCTTAACTATCCGTTCATGCCCAGGGTAAGTAATGCTTGTGTAAGAAACTGTAGGGCCTCAATAAATATTTGCAAAATGGATTTCGCTTTGATTTGAAAAGAACCCAGAGCTAATATTGACCAGGCTCCACAGCTGGCACGAATAATAGAGGAACAGCCTGACAATATAATGCCAGAAATCACTCACTCCTATGGGTTCAGTGGATGAGACCCTGTCAGGTAGGTAGATAGCCTCATTCCTAGGGTCAGATCACAGAGCACGGGGGATTTGTAGACCACTGAGGATTAGAAGAAATAGTTTAGGGAGTTGAAGAGTGCCCCCTCCCCTAAGCAGGATTTAAATAGCTATGGTTTGAATTCTACTAAAACATGCTCCCTCTGGGCAGCTTGTGTAAAGGCTGGTTCTTGCACCATCTAGCTCTCCCTTCTTTCTGCTCCAACCACAGCTTGAGAGAAAAGAATCCCACAGCTTCAGTCCCATTAGGAGATGGTTACATGCTTGTGGTAGAAATCACCATGGCATTTTAGAAGATGCCCACAAGCTCCCATTGCTGTTGCTCGCAGATTACCAGTTAAATTACCCTCAGCACTGGCTTTACCTCCAAGTCTCTGCTTTCTCATTCCTAAAATGGAAATGAGAATACGTGCTCCACAGTTGGCAAGAGGCTTGAAAGAAATAAAAAACACTGTCCACAAGGAATTAGTCTCTGTGCCTCTTGACGGCAATTTCCTTCATTTTCCCTCTTCTTCCTCTTTGGACGGCAGGACCAAGATGAAAATGATGATGATGATGACAATAACAACAATAACAACAACAACAACAACTACAACGACTACTTTTCTTCTTTCTTCCTCCTCCTTTTTCCTTTCTTTCTTTCTTTCTTTCTTTCTTTCTTTCTTTCTTTCTTTCTTTCTTCCTTTCTCCTCCTCCTCCTCCTCCTCCTCCTCCTCCTCCTCCTCCTCCTCCTCCTCCTCCTCCTCCTCCTTCTTCTTCTTCTTCTTCTTCTTCTTCTTCTCTCCTCCTCCTCCTCCTCAGCCTCTTCCTCCTCCTCCTCACCCTCCTCTTCCTCCTTCTCCTCACCCTCCTCCTCTTCCTCCTTCTCCTCCCCCTTCCTCTTTCTCCCCTTCCTTCTCCTTCCCCCTCCTCCCCCTTATTATTATTATTATTATTATTATTATTATTATTATTTTATTTTGTGCTAGTACTAGGGCTTGAAACTCATGGTCCCCTATTTTCACTTGGCCTTTTCTGCTCACAGCTGGTTCTTTACCACTTGAGCCATATCTTCACTTCTGACTTTTTGTGGGTTAATTGGAGAAAAGGGTATCACAGACTTTTCTTCCCTGGACTGGCTTAGAACTGTGAGTCTCAGAATTCAGCCTCTTGAGTAGCTAGGATTGATTACACGTGTAAACCATCAGCACTCAGACTTCAAGATATATTTTCTTTATGACCCTCAAATCTTGCCAGACACAGAGCATGGCAAAGGGCACATGCTTACCATAATATACATATATATATATACATATGTATGCACATATTTGCATTGTTTGGTCAGTTGTGGGGTTTGAACTCTGTGCCTGGGCAACTGTCTCTGAGCTCTTCAACTAAAGGCTACTGCCCTACCCCTGGAGCTTCAGCCCCACTTCTGGTTTTCTAGTAGTTAATTGGAGATAAGAGTCTCACACTCTTTAGTGCCCAGGCTGGCTTTGAACCTTGAACCTCAGAACTCAGCCTCCAGTGTAGCTAGGATTACAGTCATGAGCCACCGCACCCAGCTTACATTATTTTTCTACTCAATAAATGAGTGCCAGAATTGATCCAATGCTGTTCCCTTTTCCTAATAAGGAGAGTCCTGAGGACACTCATGCACTCAGGACTCTCCTGCACATGCCCTTTCATACCAAAACATAGTCTGTGATAGAATAAATACAGAAAAGCTCACATAAAAATGTAAATAGTCACTACAAATAGGTACTGTAATTTAAATGGGTTTTTTTTTTTTGGTGTGCTGCAAAGCAGTTTTGATTATAATTGCAACTTAGAAAAGGATTTTCAGTACTGAGGTTGCCGTGGAACATCTCAGGATATGTGGCATATCATACAGGGAGATTATTTTCCATGCAAGGGAGAGGGGCATGCCCTTCTCCAGCCTGAAGCTCTGAATGGGTGACCTGCCTGAGAGGATTCCCAGCAAAGCCAGGGACAGGCATGGGTTTGCAGAAGGTACGGGGATAACCAAGGAGACCTGCTACCTCGGTGGATCTACTCTCTCAAGACCCTGCCTGCAAGAGGAAGAAGGCACCCAGTGAGGCTTCCGTCCTGTCTTACCACCAGGACCACCATTGCCATTCCTTTTCAACATTTGAGGACTACTCCCAAAGCCCAATAACCATGGATACCATTTCTAGAGCAGGATCTTGCTCTACCAGGCCAGTCATCCTCTCCTGTATTTTACAGATCTGGAGCCTGAGCCTCAGAGGGTTGAAGTCCTCCTAGGCAGTCAGTGAGTCAGTCAGTGCCAGGAGGCCTGCAGCTCAGGTCTGATGAAGCAACACTGGAAGCCCCACTGTTTTAAGCTCTTTCCACCTGAGCCACAGAAAAGATCCAGGTTCATTTTTGGAATCTTTTTTTTTTGTGCCAGTCCTGGGCTTGAGCTCAGGGCCTGAGCATTGTCCTTGGACTTTCTCAAGGCCAGAGCTCTACCACTTGAGCCTCAGCACCACTTCCGGCTTTTTTCTGTGTATGTGGTATGGTGGAATCGAACCCGGGTCTTCATGCATGCTAGGCAAGCACTTTAACCACTAGGCCAAACTCCCGGCCCCATTTTTGGAATCTTTTATGCTCTGCTCCTGCCTAGGCTCTCGGGCACTATACGGTGTGAGACATAGACATTTGGGAGATAAGGGGTTAAAACCATCAGACATCATCTTGCCAGGTGGTCCTGTGTGCAGCTGCACACAGCAGGGTTCTGGCATTGACCGAGTGGTGACACTGTGAGGTGCAAGGCCACAGACAGTTGCTTGGTTCATGCTCATCAAAGCCTGGGAGATTGGCCCATCTCTTGCAGAAGATGAGCTGACAAGGAAAATGAAAGCTCAGGGAGGTGGAAGGATAATCAATCTACTAATGTCATATAGCTAGAGAGTGGCAACCATGGTAGATTTCAGGAAAAGCAAGAAAGAGAGGAGTGTTTAGATATGGAGGTGGTCCAGCAGGAGAGGCAAGGGAAGGAGGGTTGATGAAAGTGGGCAGCAAGTGTCAATCTGCAAGCTCAGGAAGAGGGAGAGAACAGCCATCTGAACCTTTTTACTGTGTGCCACTGGAGAGATCATTGCATGTCTCTGAACCTCAGTTTTCCTCATCTTTTCAATGGGACAAGGAGCCCTCTTCTGCCCATCTCACGGGTCTGCTGAGATGACCCAAAGATAAAACAGGTCCAAACCTATTACTTAAAATTCATCAAAATCACTCTCACTGTTGGCTCACACCTGTAATCCTAGCTACCCAGAAGGCTGAGATCAGAGGACGGGGTGTGAAGCCAGCTGGACAGGAAAATACATGAACTCTCCAACAAACCTCTTTGAAAGACAGAAGTGGGGCTGTGGCTCAAGTGGTAGAACACTAGCCTTGAGCACAAAGAGGCTCAGAGAAAGCACCCAGGACCTGAGTTCAAACCCCAGCCCTGCACCCCTCCCCCCACCCAAAAAATCTCCAGAATATCAGCCTCAGCTGTGGTTCTCTGGGCCTCAGTTTCTCTGCCTGTGAAATGGGGGCCCTAACCCTGCTTCCCAGGGCAGTTGGCTAGCACTGGCAGTGGTTGGTCCTGCTGGTGCCTTGCCAGTGGTAGGTATTGCTGTCAGGGACACATGCAGGGCAGCCTGGGAATTGGCTTGCCATCACATTTCCTGAGGGCCATTTCCAGAGAGATATGTTCTCTTCCTGACAGGACCTTGGTCACACCTTTTCTCAGGCTTCTCAGCATCCCAAAGAAAGTTCTGAGGCTGGAATGTTTGTTTCCTCTTCAAGGCTCCTGATTTCTCTTTCAGTGGGTGGTGAGATGCCTGGCTCAGAGCCCATGTGACCCACATTTCTAGAACATTCCAGCCAGCCTATTTGGCAGCATGAGGCAGTAACCATGACTGAAGGTTTTGTGGGTTCAGGATCGTGGATATAAGAGATGACCCTAAGCAGGTGCTACTGGGTGATAAGAAAGAAGGGTTTTCTACAAACAATAATAATAATAAGGTTTGGAAATCTCATGCCAGCCACAGGCCCTCTTCCCGCTGTGTTTGCTTGTGCCAGGTAGAAAACATGGCTGGCACAGGATCCTTTTGGAGGCAAAGGTATGACTGCATACAGGCAGGGACTGTTCCCACCAGCCCACTACAGTTTACAAAGAGCAATTTGTCTTTCTAAAAGAGACTGGGGATTATCTCCTCAAATACCTTGGTGCCCTGGTGCAAGGAGGAAGTGACCCCATGGAAGACTGGAAGACTGTGTTGGAGGGAGGGGAAAAGGAGATGGAGGCGGAGATCCTACTTATCCCAATCACCTAAGCTGTCTCAGGGTGGGGGCTGGGTGCCCGCACTTTCAGAATCCCTCCTCTGCCTGGGGAGCTCTGTTTTCAGGAACACCACGGCTACACTGGGTGCATGGGTCACATGTGACTGAGGTCTGTGTGACCCCTCAGCCTGGGTTTACAAGCACAGTTCTCCCACGGTCCCTCCAAGCATCCCAGGTTCAACACGCAGCCCACACCTCACAGCCCACGTAATCTTCCCCACTTCCTCCCAGCCTCCTGTGATTTCATTTTCCCATTTGGCATTTTGTTTTGATGTTCAAGGCATAAAGGGCCAATAGCTTCCCCCAAGCTATTTCTCCTCCGAAGCAGTGAAATAGCTTCGCAATTTTGGAGCCATTTAAAATGCATTGTTTTGCTGGGGGACTTGGGGTGGGGGTGGGGGTGGAATCCTGGCTTTCTCCTAAATCCTAGTACAGAATGTAGCAAGCTTCCAATCAGGCTTTCTTTTCCTTTGCGGATCCTTGTTATCACAGAGGCAGAATCCTTTTCCACTTATGTTATGGAAGGAAAAGAGATGTGTGCATAATGGCCTTGCAGCAATCCACCCAGCACAGACTTGGGGTTCCTTGCAGAGCTCCTGCAGTGGGATCTTAACTTGGGTCCCCCCATGCCGCTTTCAGGGGCACCAACCCATGGGAACTGGCCAGGATGGCAGCAAAAGGCCGGGTACACTGTTACTCAGCAAGTAGTAACTGCTGTCATTAACTGCGTAGCTGCATCTGGGACAGGGTGGTTATCAGATATCCGTCCTCATCTAAGGCCAGCCTCCTGTGTGAGGCTTCTGGTGTGTGCAAATCACTGGGGAAAGACTGGATTGCAATTTCTTGACGGGACTCTTCCACTTGGGTAGTGTTGATTCCAAAACATAAGCTATAAAGACTAAGCTACAGAAAACAAGAACAAGGAAAAGAATTTCAAGCCCCAGCTGTACCTCAGAGATTCTCACATCACTTCAGCTGCAGTGGAGCCCAGGCAGGGCCATTTTAGGTTTCCCAGTGGTTCTGAGGAACAGATCAACAGAGAAGCTCTGCCCAGCTCCTCTCTTTCCTCCGTCCCTCCCTCCTCTCCTTTCCTGGGATGGGCTGTTGTAGAAGGGAATAATCCCTAGATGGGAAGATGCAATCTTGCTTTCTATAAACTGAGGGTGGAAGTTGGGAATGGGCCTGGTACACATACACCTTAGCCTTGTCAATATGATTTCCAGCCTTGATTCCATGAGTTTCTGAGCCTAGAAGCTCTTATGTTAAGTGCTAAGCAGTACTCTGGGCAGGCTCGGGGAGGGTGGTGACGCTTTGCTCTGACAGCCTTTGCATGAGCAGTAGGCACTGGTAGAAAGAGGAAATCCAAGTAGGAAAAAGGATGTGAGAGGTCAACTTAGAGTGGAAGTGACTATGCCACTGCAAATGGAAACAGAATGGCAGGAGGAAAGGAGCCAGCACCAGGGGAACCATGACAGTGGTAGGCAAGTTAGACCTGAACAAGAACCACAGTGTGGGGAGAGGGGTGAGGGCAGCCAAGAGGCAGGGCAGTCGGGGACATTCTCCCATTCTCTATTCATGGAGAAATAGAATGAAGTGGTGGTGGCCAGAAGCAATGTGATTTCTGGACCTAGAGTACATCAGTTCAAACACAGCCCCAGCCAGCTCTGTGGATTATATACTTAATCTCTCTGTACCTCAATGCCTCATCTCCAAATTGCGGCTGATAATCTGTGTTTTTGTAAAGGTTAAGTTAAATTAATTCATGCTCAACATTTTTTGAAGTGTCTGAAACAAAGACACGCTAGTTATCATTATTATCACATGCCACGCCTTCTTCCTGAGCCTTAACCTTAAGAAATTTTTACACTCTACCTGATCCTGGAGGAAGGAGCAAGAAACACACATTTATCATCACCTTTGTATATGCTGGAGAAAGGGGTAAGACCTCTTGTAGCAAACTTGCAAAGAATCAAGCATCCAGCAATGGAGGGGCTCCGTGGGAGGAACAGAACTGCAGGTTCTTCCATGTAGGTCTGCACCCAGGGCAACCCCGGAGGGTAGCTGAAGGAGGCACCTAAGCAACCTCAGAAGCCAACTTGCTACCCAGCTCTGATTTCTATCAATTACTGTCCATTTCTAAAAATTCTCACACATATGTGGTGGGTGGGGGGGTTGTTCCCTGGGAACAATAACCTTCTCGTGCTGGAATGAGGTTAGGTTCAGACATCTCCTCTACCCAGGAGTTGCTGGTACCTGGAACAAGGCTACCATACAAAGGAGAGAGGCCCTGGACATGGCACCCCAGCCTCCTCCTCAGCCCTCATGGCAGGGCAAGGCCTCATGGTGCCAACCAAAGATGCAGTGAGGTCTGTGAGCAACTTCCCAGGCAGAGGCTCTGGACCCACAGGGTCTCCAGAAGCATCCAGCCTCTCCTTCCCTCCTCTTGTTGGGTGCAGTTCACGGGCGCCCTCTAAAAATAACGGTGGTTATTCAGGGAAAGACACAGCACTGTCTCTGGGGACAGCAGCACGGGCCACCTTTAAAAATAGAACCCCAGTCAGTTGTGTTCCTAGTCCTTGTCTCTCACCATCTGCCAAGAAACCTTCAGGGGAACCAGAGGCAGGATGGGTCCATGTTGGGCCTCACACAGCTGCTGTGAGCAAGGCTCAGGCATTTTCAGCCACATTTATTTCCTTCCAAATACCTGTCTGTGTCTCTGCTCACAAATAAACAAACGAACATGTTCCCTTATTCTAGGTATTATGGAAAACGTCAAAATATAATAGCACCATCCAGAAATAACTGCAGATTTTAGCCTATTCTTTCTTGCTTCTATTTACAACACACACACACACACACACACACACACACACACACACACACACACAATTTACTTATAGAATTGAGATGGTGTATTTTATATCTTATTTTATAACCCTACCTCCCTGAACATGATATCAAAGTTATATCCCGTTATTCATTTGAGATTCTTCAATATCAGGACATGTGTGTGCGTGTGCATGCATGCGTGCACGCACACGTGCCAGTGCTACAACTTGAACTCAGGTGTATGTGTATGTCTGTACTAGGACTTGACCTCAGGTCTTCAAGCTCTCACTTGGCTTTTTCCCTAAAAGCTGCTCTTCTTCCACTTGAACCACCACTCTGGCTTTTGGTAGTTAATTGGAGATGAGAGTGTCACAGATTTTTCTGCTCGGGCTGGCTTCAAATTGTGATCCTCAGATCCCAGCCTCTGGAGTAGCCACAGTTACAGGAGTACACTGCCAGTGCCTAGCTACAAGGCAACTATTGGTTGTGTGAATCCTGGGGTTTGACCTTAGGGAATGGATGCTATCCCTGAGCTTCTTTTTGTTCAAGGCTAGTACCACTTGAGCCACAGCTCCATTTTTGGCTTTTAGTAGTTTATTAGTGATATGCATCTTATAGACTTTCCTTTCTTGGGTTAGGTTTAAATAGTAAACCTCAGAGTCTAGCCCCTGAATAGCTAAGCTTACACGTGTGAACCTTGGGGCTCGACAATATTAACACGTTTTAATGACTATGGTGCAGATATTAAGTAAGTAAGCTGAGTTTCAGAAAGGTCTGTGTCAGTGTCTTGACTGTGTAATCTACAGGTTTTATGGCAGTTTCCTAAGTTCTTTGAGCCTCAGTATTGGTATTTATGAAATTGAATCAGTAACAGTGATTTTCCTCACGGGGTTGTCATGAAGGTAAAGCATTGTACTTTGCTTGGGACTACTCAGAAGATAACTATGCAAGAATAAATAATGACAAATTTGTAACATAGAAACTAATTCTCCTACTGATGGTCTATTTCTTAAGCCCCCACACTCCTGGCCCTCTCTCTATCATAGCTGTCACTAATGGAACAGAAGGTTGGCTAGTGAATGGGGGACAGGCTATGCAAGCCAACAGAGTGCCACTCCCTGGTTAAGGGTTCTTCACCCCCTCTGCCACACAACTCATGCAAAGTTCTGGAACAACATGACAATGCACTGCTCTGCAGACCTCTTCCTGGGGTCTCATACCTGCCACTACTGGTCCTGGACCAACAGGAGCCTCCTAGTCTAACTCCCAGCAAAAATCCACGCTCATCATCCTCTCGACTCAACTGCTTAGAAAAATGGCAATGTTTCTCTTCACTATTTAGACCCTTCTGAAGTGTAACAAGCAGGGTCTGATGAGAACCAGGCTGAGAAGAGGTGACTTTTCCATAGTTGCTCAGCTAGTCATTAATCAGACTTCAGTTGGACACTAGTTATGAGTTAAACTTTATCCCCACCCTAAACTCATATATGAATGTTCTAGCCGATAGCGTCTTAGAGCACGGCTGCCTTCAGAAGGAGGCTCTTTTAAGAAGGAACCGGGGCGTGTAAATTTCTAAGAGTAGGTACCAATTTAATATGGGAAATACCCGTAGAATAACAGACTTGGGCACCAACAACTCATGAAACCAGAGCTGCGTGTGAGGTCACAGCCCGGAGGTGACCGTGTGCAAGCCAAGGACACATGAGAGAAGCCTCAGGAGGAAACAAATCTGCTGGCCTTGGATTTCCACCCTTCAGAACTGTGAGAAAATGACTATTGCTAAAGCCACCTGCTCTGTGGTGTCTCATTACTGTAGCTCTAGAGAACTAATAAAAAGCTGAAAAGTAAGCGTAAAACTCAACAATACCTAAGGTTAAAAATAATTTCATATTTTTATAGTAACCTTCAGAAGTAGTATCTATCTATCCATCTACCTACCTACCTATTATCTTTTTATCCTTCTTTTTTGGTGGTACTGACATTTAAACTCAGAGTCTTGCACTTGCTAGGCAACTATTCTACCATCTCAGCCTCATCTCTAGCCCTTTTTGCTCTGGGTTATAGTTGAGTTAAGGCCTTGCATTAATACCTAAGATGGCCAGAAGAGCTGGGATGACAGCTCTGTGCCACTAGACTCAGCTTTTCATTGATTGAGATGGGGACTTTTGAACTTTTCCCCTCCAGCTGTGATTATCTACAATCCTTCCAATCTCCACTTCTAAAGTAGCTAGAATTATAGTAGTAAGTAAGCCACTGTACTCAGCCAAGAATATATTTTGTTCCCATATGAGTGGAAGTAATCAAAAAGATGTATGTAAAGTATTTAATCCGGTGCCTGGCAATTGTAAGTACTCAACGAAAGGTCACAGCTATTATCCTTTCCTCTAGCATTTAGACCAGCTCTAAGTGTATGGACAGTGGGTAGAAATCACAGGGAGATGGATTTTAGACCCTACCTAAGGGACAGCAGTGCAAGAGGTGAAGGAGCTAGCTGGTAGGGGATGTGTCTCTGCTACAGAACACCTAAGAGCAGAGGTAGGGCAGCCACTGGGGACTGAGCAGCTAAACACTGGCTTTCTTCTGGGTCTGCAGCAGCAGCAACGGCCTCAACAGCATGTGAGAGCATGTTAGAATCACAGCGTCTGCTGGCTTATCCCAGAGCTACTGAAGCAGACACACGAGGGATGTGGCTCACAAGCCACTTAGAGCACAGTGAAAAGTTGAAGAACTAGCGGGCTAGAGAAAATTGGGCAGACTGGAGAGAAAGTATGAGATGAACTTTAATATCCTCTTAAGGCCAGAGGCACAATCACAAAAGAATGCTGACTTTCTTCCTCTCCTTTTGTCTGTTATGGGCTACACAGGTATCCAAAACTGCTGGGTGTTAACATATTGAATACCCATCCATCCCTAAGCTGGAAGAAATGTGGGTGGGAGCCATTCAGAATTACATTGCATCTAGTGCTTCTCCCAGCACCCTCTGAAGAACATGCCATAGGTTTTCATCTCAATGCCAGGTGCCATGGCCAATCTGGTGCAGAGAGGCAAGGTTCATCCAAGGCCACATATCAGAGTGAGAAAAACCAGGCCTTCTAGGCTTTCTCCTCTTTTCAGTGTGTCTCTGTTCAGTGCCCTCATAGGATGTAGAATGTGGACATCCATCACATGCACTGGGGGTGACTTCTATTTTCATCATATATTACTTTGGCTCAACTGGCACTGGTTGCCTTTCAATTCCAGGCTGATCATTCTTGACAGAATGTCTCAAAGTCAGTGTAGAGGCAGTAGAGGTCAAAGCTATTGCTTGAGGCACAAGCACAGCCAAGAACTTTTAGCTTGTCACTAGTCGTTTTTGTCCACACTGGGGGAATTATTCTGCCTTGGAAACACTTCTACCTGGGGCATTACAAATGTGGTTGCCTCAACACCCAGAATTATTCAGGAGAAACACTTGTCAGACTTCATTTACTCAGGCCTGGCAGGGAGCAGGCTTCAGGGATAGGCACATTCTGCCTCACATAGCCTTTTGCTCTTACTGGGAAAGGTCATGGTGCAGGTCCTCAGGAATGAATGCATATTTCATTTGATCTAGCAAAGCCACCATTGACACTTAAGGACAGGAGTAACTTTGGAGGTAGGACCATGGAACAGCTCAGAGGATACTTTCTGGGCTGGGAGATGGCAATTAGGATGCTGGGATGTTATATACTAGCTTTCCCACTGTGCTGAGTGTGGAGTCACAAACACACATTTCTTTTCTTTTTTCTTTTTTCTTTTTTTTTTCTTTTTTGCCAGTCCTGGGGCTTGAGCTCAGGGCCTGAGAACTCTCCTTGGGCTTTTTCCTCAAAGCTAGTACTCTGCCATGCCACTTGAGTGACAGCACCACTTCTGCCTTTTTCTATATATGTGGTGCCTAGGAATCAAATCTGAGTTTTTGTGCATGCTAGGCAAGTACTCTACCACTAGGCCAAATTCCCAGCCCCAAAACACACAATTCTTTTGTTGCTGTTGTTCTTTTTTTTAAAAAAAAAATTGTAATTAATAGAAGGGTTACAGTTATATTTGCCAGATAGAGGGTGCATTACTTCACACACATTGACACCCCTTTTCATGTTTTCATCCCCATTTCCACCCCCTACTCCCTCCTCTCATCTTGGCACTGTAGAGGTCAGTGTTCCAGGCAGTCCACTTTGAGAACCACTGGAAAATAATATGCAATGCCTTTCTCATGGGAGTCTTCAAAGGATCTATGGGCAACCTTGCTCTTTCATTTATCTGCTGTGTAGGCGGCTTGGAGAGTTATTTATCATCTTTGAAATCTTGGATTTCCTATTTGTAAAATGCAAATGAAAACTCCTGCTATGTGTTACTCAGAGTGATGAGGGTCAAACAGAGAAAAAAAGAAACTGGGCGAAAATTGTCAGAATAATTCAAATATAAGAGGAAAGTAAATGTTTTATTGGGTACTTGCCAAGAGTTGGAAGTGGTATTAAATGCTTGGGATACTGTCACAAATGAACTCAAATCCTTGTCCTTAGGGAACCTAGGAGAGACGGGAATGAACCAATGGTAGTAAAGTAGATAGAATCACAGGAGGCTGGAGAAGCATGGACAAGGGGTAGGATAAGTAGCTCAAGGCCCTCTGGCTTGGTCCATGGCACAATGAGAAGTCACTGTAATGCTTTAAGAGAATCTGACGTGATTACATCAGAGTGGGCTACCGTAGAAGCAGGAGAATCAAGGGTAGAGGCAATAAGACAGGAAGACTGTGAGAATGTGGCCAGAGTGAGCTACTGGTGAGAATTGGTTGCGATTTCTAGGATGGAATCCAGACACATGGCAATTGATTAGATGTTAGAGAAAAAGGAGAAGGCAAATTCAAGATGGTGCCCAAGCTTCCTAAAAAGGGGAGGGTTAAGGAAGTGGGAAGGGAGATGAGATAATGCTAAATCTATTTGGGGGAGCAATGAGCCTAAGGTGGGTAGATAGTATGTGTCTCTTAGCTGCCTCCTGTATGCACTAACCACTGTAATGGTTACCTGTCACCTACTGTCACCTTGACTGCCATGCCTCCTCACGCTAACTCCACCCTTCTTCTCTGTGGCCTGCACTGTGGAACCATGCTACCTCTGTCTCTCAGACACACAGCTGTGTCCTTCCTACCCAGAGTCATCTCCAAAATGAATAGCAGCAGCAATCCGCAAGCAATCATCTTTTCTTCCCCTGCACAATGGCTGGGTGTACAGATAATGTTTGTGATTGTTGCAAAAATGATGGTGTGAGAAATGGGGCTCCCACCGAAGAAAAAAGAAGGGGGGAAAAATCCCCATTTAAATACACTCAAGTGGCTCAGAACCAATTTGAGGATTCCAAAACAGGCTTGCTAAGGATTTCTGCTTCTCTGCTTTCCCTGGGGCATGGAGAGAGGGAAGGGCTGTGCCTTGCAGATTTTGCTAAGATGAGACCCTACCCCCATCCCCTCCCCTATGCACAATGGTGGCCCTGGAAGCTTTTTAGGATTGAGGTGATGGTGAGACTGTGCTGGTTCTATTCTAAGTTCTGGCATAGATGAGGGGCAACTCTCTAGGCTTGCCACTAACACACAGCTCAGCAGCCAGCCAGTTGACAGAAGGGTGTAGGTAGCTCTGTGTGCATGCCAGGCAGCTAAGCCACAGGATAGCTGAGGCCCATAAGATGTTGGCCCTGGGTTCCCTGGAGAGCCAACTGAATCCCACAGCAGGGTTGCAGGTGGATGCTGGCAGTCTCTTTTGATAGAAGGAGCAAATGGAAGGAAATGTTCATTGTTCTATCAGAGGTGGTAAATAGCAAAACTGGAATTCTAATTTAGATTGCTTGACTCACAGGCTGATAATACCAATATTGGTGATGATGAAGAGCCTGGAAAACCCCATAGACTGCTTGTAGGAATGTAAACTTCTCAGAACATGAAAATAATTGGAGAGTTCCTAAAGAGTTAATACTTAGGTATAAGCTCAAGAGAAACAAAAACATACACTCACAAAAATTTGCACACAAGTATTTATAGTAGTATTATTCATCACTGTAAAAGAGATAATGCAATCCAGATGCCCATTAGCTAGTGAATGAATAGATATCATGTGGTAGGTCTATACGATGGAAGATTATTTGGCAATAAAAAAGAATAAAGTACTGAAATGTGCAACATGGATAAATCCTACAACATGCTAACTGAAAGAAGTCAGCCACAAAAGAATGCTTTTGCCAGCTATCATGCTGAGTGTAGGGCTCAGGCCATCATCAGGTTTATACCTAGGAGCAGGGGCTATGTGTGCACTTGCTTGAGTTTCCAGGCCTCACGTGGGAATGAAGGAGCCTGTCTGAGTCCTTTGGTCTCTCATGTAGTGTTCAGTCTCCTCTTGTAGTGTTACCCTTTCCTCTGCCTATATGTATGGGCTGGAGGCCCCAAGATGGAAAGTTGCAAGGGAAGCCTGTGAAAAGTGGATATCTCTTGGTGGGGAAAGAAAGAAATGTGGGGGAGCCAGGAGTGAGGCCTAGTGGCAGAGTGCTCACCTAGCATGCGCAAAGACCCAGGTTCGATTCCTTGGTACCAGCCGGAAGTGGTGCTGAGGCTCAAGTGGTAGAGCTCTGGCCTTGAGAAAGTCCAAGGACAGTGCTCAGGCCCTGAGTTCAAGCCCAGAACTGGCAGAAAGATAGAAAGAAAGAAATCTTGGAGAGATGCCCTTGAGAAGGATCCAGAGCCTCAGCAAATGGCTTCCTGAAAGTATTAGACAATGCCAAGTTCAAGGGTTAAGGACTTTCTTCTAACACCAGGTCAGTGCTGTTTGGGGCTCTTGTTCCTGGAAAGTAGCTAATGAGGCCCTGTACTGTGTCTGCCAAGTGCAAGAGACAAGTGGAGACCTGACTTCCTATGTATCTCCCCAAACCCTCCCCAAGTGACTTTAAACTTCTTTACCTAAATCCTTGCAAACATCAATTATGGATTTCTTAGTCCTAGGAAGAGCAGAGGGCAGAGACAGAGTCATGCTACAAACATCCCCTGGGGAACTGTTTCAGGCTGATACCTCTCTGATCACCAAAGCTCTCCCTGCTAGGACATTTGCAGCGGAGAGAGCTATGGAGGTGCTGTGACTTCCTGCTGAGGTAGGAACAATACAACCAGATCAGAAGGTAAGAAGAATGCATGCTCACCATCTAGGGAGCCTGGGAAGAATAAGCAGAAGAGCATTGTAAAGGTCCAGAGCTCTGAAGTAATGCTATTATAGGTATTACCACCAATACCATCACATCACCACTGACATGGACAGGGGTGTGAGAGCTCAATGGATCCTAATAAGAACCACAACAGCATTATTGGATTATGTTCATTATTTGGTGACATCCATCTGGCCCAGAGAGCTATCCAAATACATTGTGATGAAGTGACTTGCTCTAGGTAACTGACTTCAGAAGTAGGAGATTTTGAGCTTCTTCCATTGATTATAAATTCTCTGGGAAAATGACAGCCCAGGACCTCTACAGGACACACACACACACACACACACACACACACACATACACAGAGAGAGTGGGGGGGGGGAGCTTCCTCTGGGGCAATGGGAAGCCTCTCACAATTACACCAAGGAGAGTTGGGTAGGTCCAGATCTCAGCTGGAGGAACAGAGGCCCTCATTCTGAGCCCCTCCTCAACAACTGATAACATACCTTAATTTTATCTTCCTTTTGTATTCCCCCCACCAAGAACCTCTTCATTTTGGATGTTATCCTTTTGACAAACTAAAATAAAGCTGGCTATAGAGAATGAGGTCCCTATCCCATCCAGAACTAGAGGTATCCAGCAGAACAGCTTAAACAAGTACTAGGTACAGCCTTTCTCCAGGGTTCCTGAACCATGCCATATTAGCTTGTCCACTTCTGCTCTATTTTACCATGTTGACTCCCAAGGAACAAGACAGGCTTAGAGTCGACCCCATGGCCCCAAAGACAAGACACAGCTTTCAGGAAACGTACTAGGAGGTGTTTCTCCAAACCTGGTGCTATATTTTGTGTGGCTCTCCAAAGGTCTACCTCTAGGTAGACCATTCAGGGCCAATATCCTCCCTTCTCTGAGATGTCACCACCCAGTGGAATGGAACAATGGTGACCTTGGAAGTTAGTGGGTTCTGAGTCCCAGCTTTGGCTCTGCTATTTGTCACCTGAAGGAGCAATGGAATAATACCCCTTTCCTGGCCTTGGCAGAGGAGGCTGGGTAAGAATATGTCAAAAGCTCATTGCATTGCAGCACCTCCCACAGAACTCACGGTGCCTGGGCCCAGTTAATGCAGCTGCAACCCAACCCTTCAATGGGCATAAAGGTCAATGAGAAAACGCAAGATAAACACTGGTCACCTGCAGCATGCGTTACAAAGCAAAACAAGATTCTTTTCTCATTCTCTAGCCCAGTTTGCCTCCAGCATCTCTGGACTCCCTGTCTTTATATGTGCTTTTCCTCTGAGGAAAGTGGGAAGAGCGAGAAAGAGAGGTAGAGGATGGAGGATGGAGGAGGTAGAGGGAGCTCAATGTGTTCTCCAGGCCACATTGGATCTGCTGAGCCTGTGTCCTCACATGTTCTATGCAGGCATAATGAGGAGCTCAGACTCTGCTTCTGGCCACAGATGACAGGCCTTGTGGGGAAGCAGAGCTGGTGTTGCCCAGGCCTCCTCTGGGCTCTGCTAAACATCACACATGGAATGCACACATTTCACATGAAAGGACAAACTGCCAGGGAACAAGCAGCAGCAAAAACAGTGACCCAAACAATCAAGACTTCTGAGTGCTAGTGACCCACATCTGTAAGCCTAGGTATTCGGGAGGTTAAGAGATCACAGTTGGAAGCCATTCATATCTGAAACATCTACCAGACTCCATCTCATTAATCAGCAAAATGCTGGACTATGAGCATAATTTAAATGGTAGCATTCTAGCTATAAGTGAGCAAGCTGAGAGTGAAAGGCCCTGAGTTCAATTCCTGATCTCCCTCCCTCCCCCTCTCCCCCCTGCTCCACACACACACACACACAAACACACACACACACACACACACACACATCAGACCTTTATAACATACCACAGGCATTGAATTGATCAGACTCAGTAAAGAAAGTAGATATGGACAAAAGTGAAAGCAATAATTTAAGGATAGTGAAAGAATAAGCAAGAGCAACAAGCTGTTGAATAAAGATAAAGCACATTGAAAATTTACCAATTCAAACTTTTATGAAAATAAGAGTGTATATGGACCTCTCAAAGGCTGTGTTCTAAATGTGATTTTCTGTATCTGCACAAGCCTTGGTGTTGGAATTGGAAGACTGAAATGATGTGTGTATCAGGTCAATCACTACCTTAGTTTCTTCACCTGCCAATGAAAGGTGGAAGTAGACCATCTCCTCATGAATCACCTTAGAAGATAACATCTACTGGGAACTTGTTTTTTATGCTATCTATGGTTCTAAAAAGTCTACATGTTGGTTTGTTTATTTTGGCCTTGAAAGAGTCTTATACTACTCACTTTACATACTAGGAAAGTGAAGGGTGCAGAGAGAAAATAACGTGCCTAGAGTCCAAGTTGGCAGGCCAGGATTGTAGTTCATCGGCATTCTTCTATAACCTGCTCTATCACGATATTCTATGCCTTTCTACCATGATGGATTCTGAACTGTCTGAGATTCCAGCTCTACAGTGCTACTTTAACCCATTAGGAACCTCCACAGGAGGAGAGAGCTTGATGGCAAGAACAGGTTAATGGTAACCTGAATATCCATTCCAAGGGATGTTAAGAAAGCTAGTGAAGCTGGGTTCCCATAGCTCATGCCTGTAACCCTAGCTACTCAGGAGTCTGAAATCTGATAATCACTCTTCAAAGCAAGCCTGGGCAGGAAAGTTCGTGAGACTCTTATCTGCAATTAATCACCAAAAAACCAGAAGTAGTATAGTGGCTCATAAAGTTAGAGTGAGCTGGGTACCTGTGGCTCATGCCTGTAACCCTAACTACTCAGGAGGCTGAGATCCGAAGATTGCAGTTTGAAGCCAGTCCTGGCTAGAAAGTCTGTGAGACTCTTACTTCCAATTAATCCCTGGTAAGCTGGAAATGGAGTTGTGGCTCAAAACAGTAGCATGCTAGCCTTGAGCAAAAGAGCTGAGGGGCAGCTCCTAGGCCCTGAGTTCAAGCTTTATGACTGACAAGAAAAGAAAGAAAGAAAGAAAGAAAATCTATTATCAGTCATCAAATATAAGTATTGAGAAGGCCTTGCTTATATTACACAGGAGAAATTATTTTATTCATTTATTTGCTTATTTATTTTGTGGTAGTAGTAGGGCTTGAACTCAGGACCTAAGCGTTATGCTTTAGCTCTTTGTTCAAAGCTTGTACTCTTTCACTTGGGCCATGACTCCACTTCTGGCTTTTCAGTGGTTAATTGGAGAAGAGAATCTCCCTTCTTTCCAGGTTGGCATTAAACCTCAACCCTCAGATCTCAGCTTCCCAAGTAACTAAGATTACAGGCATGAGCCACTAGCTCCTGGCCAAAAAGAGCCATTTATAGCAGAGCTGCAGGATTCAATGACAGATTGCTAGTGCTTATGGACAATTGTTCCTTCTGAAAGCACTTTTCTCTAGAGTGGTCTTCTCGTATGTAAGATTGGAGTGACTACAGGACCTAACATCACAGGGCTGTTGTAAGGTTTAGATGCGATAATATAGGTTGGCTCTACAAGGATCACTCCCCCGCCCCAATGTAGTTCCTTGTTATTGTTCACCCAGTGAGAAGGGGTTGGGCTCTGCTGCAGATAACCTTGATCTGATCTTAGCCCCCCCTCACCCCCGCACACTTCCAGCTATGAGACTTCAAGCCATTGACCCTCTCTGAGGCTCTGCAGCCCCATCTGTGAATCAGAAATCACAATGCTTACCTCGCCTGGGTAGTTGGGAGGGTTAAATGGACTGTGAAATGCTTAGCACAGTGGCTGACATCTAATAGGTCCTCAACAAATGTCTGTTCTCACCCCTGGAGCGTTTTCTGCACACTTGGCTTTTCCACTATGGTTGGAATTCAAACAGGCAAAGGATTTTGTTCCTCTGGTTCACTCATTGCTCTTTTCTACCGGAGGAACTTTCAGGAAAGTGAGGGGAGGTAGAAGATGTCTAAAAACATCCATCACACAGAAAGTAAATCAAGGCAATGCAGGAGCAGCAGTCCACAGCTTTGGAAATGGGCCTTTAGGCCACTACCTTGGTTCCTTTGGTGAAAGTGGCCATGAAGGTATCCAATTAGCAATGGGATTTGATAAGTTAACCCATCAAGGATAATGGCACTGACCTTCCTGTTTGAAAATAAACTAAGGATGCAGCTTGTAAATGGCCAAATGCATCATGATGGTTCTGATTACATATCCAGCTCTACTCAGAAGATATGGCACAGGGTCATGTTCAGGCATTTTAGAAGGGTAGCAGTGTCTGCAAAAGTAGCTATGCTTACTTGATGGGGAAGGAGTCAGCATTCCACACTGGGTCTCTACAGTAGAAAAGTCTGGGGAACTGTGACCAGAAGGTGACTCAGTCATGGCCATTCCTTGTTTGAGCAAATGCAATTGTTGGGTTTCAAGCTCTATCTGGAAACTTGGGGGCTTCATGCCAAGTTAACTTCTTCCCTGAGAATACCATGCATGTGTTCAGTTGGTCCAGGCTCACTGACTAAACAAATACTGGGTGTTAGAAGGGGAAGGTAGTCTGAGGGGAGAAGACCTTTCAAGTGCAATGAGTGAAGACTGCAAATGCGTTGGATTCAGGGATGGAAAAACAGCCTCTCATGGCGGATGCAGTTGGGGGAGAAAGAGATTAAAACTAGTACGATGTAGTGTTTCCGAAAGATGAGATGCATAGGTCTGACTCCTCACTGTGTTGAAGCTGTTTGTTTCTGAACCTAAGCAAGACATTTATGTTTTGTGGGATGATTACTTGAAAATGCACATATTCCTACCTCACAAAGCCAAGAATATACAGCCTTTTATAGTGAAAAAAAAAAAGCATGCAATGTGCCTCACACCGGTATTAGCCCATAGTAAGAGTTCAATAAACGTTTACTTTTCCTTGCTCAGATGATATCATTGGTCCCACATGTGACAGACAATACAGTAAACCTCATGAGGCTTATTTACATCATTATTTAGGCAGTAACTAGATTGTACCATTTGGAATAATTTCTCCTCACCCTATGCAGGAATATATCTGTTCCCTTCTCTGACTTCTCAGGCACCCATCACTAAGCAAGACAGAAGGCTGTGTCAGGACCTATCTATCCATTCACCCAAGTCACTAGCTCTTGAAGTTAATAGGAACGTGGGTTTATATCTTACATGAGAAAAAGAGAATTGTTGATGGTTGCATCCATGGAAGTTGCTATAGGGCACACCAAAGCGTAGAACATAAAAAACATTATTTGGTTTCCTGATTAACTTTCCAAGAGCTAAAAATTGCACATATACATTAAAAGCACACGTTTTCAAAACAGCAGTATTATTGGGCACTGGTGGCTTACCACCTGTAATCTTAGCTAGTCAGAAAGCTGAGATCTGAAAATTTCCAGTTCAAAGCCAGCCCAGGCAAAAGAGCCTGGGCGACTCACTGCTAGTTTACAAAAACTGAAAGTGGCACTGTGGCTACAAGTGGTAGAGTGCTAGCTTTGAGCAAAAGAGCTCAAGGACAGTGTCCAAGCCCTCAATTTAAGCCCCGTGACTGACCCAAAACCCCCACCCAAACACTAACAACAAAATCCCTGACAGTACATAAGAGTAAACATACAAAGACAAATCAATAATGCCAAGGCTATCGCTGTAGAGTGGTGGGAAAAGCAGGCAGACTTAGTTGAGTTGAGTTTGACTCCTAGCACCGCCATTTACTATCAAGCTATCCTCAGTGATCATAGACTGTGTCTACACATGCGACCTATGATAATAAGTTCTCAGTTTAGTTGTTTGACTCTTTCCTTCTTTTGCTGATGCTTTCACATGCCTGTGGTCACTATGGCTTCTGTGTATACATTGCACCTCATCAAGGAGTTACTTGTGCAAAAACATTATATGACTTCTTATTTCTTAGAAACAGTCACACAAAGCCTTAACTCCCCTGCCTGTCATCCCAAGCTTTCCTTCGACAGGCCTCAACTCTTTCTGGAACGCTGTCTCCAATCACTCTACCGTCGAGAGGGGAGGGTATAGAAGATGCTTAAGGATGGCATGAAAGCTTTCCCAGACTCATCTAAAAGCAAGGAGAGGATTTTGTTGAATGAGCCAGGTTGGGACAAAGTGTCCTGGGCTAGGAAATTATCAGTACATTAGGCCAGGGCCTCCCTGAAGCAGCCAGACTTCATTCTTCACTCCAACACTCCTTTGCTGAGTATAGGTGATGTACCAGGCATCACAGCAGACAGAGCACTCTGTTCTCATGGGGAATGTTTGAAAATAAACGTATCTAGACTAACCCTCACTTCCTTTCCTCTACTGGATCCACAGCCCTGACTTCTTCCACACTTTCCACAGTTGTCAAAAGGCAGTCTAGGGATCTCTGAGGATTCCGAAGACCCTTTCATAGACTATTTGTAATAATACTATAACATCACTTCCCCTTTTTCCATCTTGATCTCTTATGAATAAGATACAGTAGAGACCTCCAGACTAAATGGAAAGCCATTATCAAAAGAGATATGCCACAATGTAAAACTCTGCTACTCTGTATATTTTTGAGTTTAGGAAATATCAGATTTCATAGACATGTATTCTTGATGTTAAAGTTGGGAGTTATTATTCATTATGTTAAATGGGTTGTAAAGGGGAAAGATTTTAACATTTGTGAATGCTCATTATTAGTATGACAAATTTTTGTAGATACAAACTATGTAAATAAAAAACACTTTGGGGCTGGGAGTTTGGCCTAGTGGTAGAGTGCTTGCCTAGCCTGCACAAAGACCCAGGTTCAGTACCTAGGTACTATATACATAGAAAAAAGCCAGAAGTGGTTTTGTGGCTCAAGTGATAGAGCTCTGGCCTTGAGAAAGCCTAAGGATAGTGCTCAGGCCCTGAGTTCAAGGCCCAGGACTGGAAAAAAAAAGCAAAAAAATTGTAGGAATAGAACAAGAGTTCTGAAACGAAGACTGTATGCCTTGAGGAAGTGCTGTGAACAAAGTGGTAGAGAGCAAAGTGTGTGTCTCTTCTTGGGAAGGTAGCTAAGCAATTTCTGCCCTTTCCTGGGAAAAGAGCTTTGGGAAGCCTGTCCTTGGCTGAGCACTTCTGTCTTTTCCCACTACTCCTGCCTTTCCTGGGGAAACTTCCAGTGGGAGACCAGTTCCCATTGCTTCCTTTCTCTTAGCTGCAACCCCTTCCCTAAGCTCAGGGAGGAATATGGTCAGGAAGTTTTGATTTCCGAGAATCTATACAAATTACTCAGTGACTCTGCTTTGCATTTTCTATTGGCTAAACATGTTGAATATCAGCTTAGGTATCTATTAGTCAAATTCATTGGATATGCTTAAAAAGATATTATTGGTATTTTTTATTTTTTATTTTTGCCAGTCCTGGGGCTTGAACTCATGGGCCTAAGCACTGTCCTTGGGCCTTCTCAAGGCTAGAGCTGTACTACTTGAGCCACAGCATCACTTTCAGCTTTTTCTGTGTATGGGTTACTGAGAAATCAAACCTGGATCATGCATGCTAGGCAAGCACTCTACCACTAGGCCAACCTTCCAGCCCATTGTTGGTACTTTTGTTGCTGAGTTGTGTTCTTTATATCCTGGATACAGGTCCTTTATCAGACCTAGGGTTTCAAAATATTTTCTTCCACTTCATGGCTGTCCATTTACTTTCTTCATGTTATTTTGGGACATAGAACTTTTTAACTTGTAATTTTTGTGTTCCAGAACTAGAACTTAGGGCCTAGGTACTGTTCCCTGAACCTTTTCACTCAAAGGTGATACTCTATCACTGAACCACAGCTCTACTTCTATCTTTTGGTAGTTAATTGAAAATAAGAATCTTAAGTAATTTCCCACCTGGTGGCTTCAATCAACAGTCCTCAAACCTCAGCCTCTCAAGTAGCTAGGATTATAGGCACAAGCTTCTGGTGCCCAGCTAAGAATTAACTTCTAAGAGGTCTCAGTTACCTATTTTAATTTCCTTCTCCTCCCACTTTGAATGTGCCCAACCACTGTCTAGTCCAGAGTTCTGAATGATTATATCTATGTCTGAAATATTTTCAGCTTTAGATCTTGGAGTTATGTTGATGGCTCATTCTGAGAATTTTTATATCCATCGTAGTGTGGGGAAGGCCCCAATGTCATTCTTTTGCAGGACGCTCTTTATGTCCAAGCATTATGTGCTAAAAAAGTAACTGTCTTTGTGCCTTGGTAACTTCACCTCTAAAATGGGAGTTTTGGGATAGCAAAATGGTTTAAATGATTGAGTGCCTGCTGAGCAAATGTGAAGCTCTAAGTTCAAACCCCAGTACTGCTCAAAAATGAAAATGCAATTTAATAGACTACTTTGTATACTGCTAAAAGAATTTAATGACATACAGAGTGTGAAAACAACAAAACCCCAAATAATAACCCTACTTTGTAGGCACCTTGCCACAGTGCAATCAGTTTCCCTAACTGAAGGAATGAACGGGAGATCTGAGAGAACTCTGAAACACCCCAGTCATCATTAATGTTATCTAATATAAGCAGTTCGTTCTGAAGCTACTTTGGTTCATGTCCCTGTTAGCTTGTGACATTCTCAAGGCGCTGATTTGCAGTCACTTTCCTATATACCTGTTCTGAGCAAAAGACCTGATCACCTCTCTTCCTCCCTCCATTCCTTTTTACTTCCTTACTTTAACCTTAAATTTTGCATTGAATTCTTTTGGCCTTAATTAATTAATTAATTAACTAATTAATGGTTAACCCACTCAAATCCTTTTAAGCAAGGCATGAATAAATGAGTCTTTTTAATTGAAATCTACTCTCAGATTGAAAAGCGACGCTCCTGGGTTTCTTACTGGTCACCCTGCCTACTTGCTGTGTCAGAGGCAGGCCTACATGAAGCTAACTGGAGGCTGCTTGCACCCTTCTCCCCGCCCCCCCCCCCCCCAGCTCCTCTTCAACCCTGTCTCCCTCCTCCATGGTGTTTGCAACACCTCCAGATTTAGTTTTCTCTCTGCATCTCATTAGTGTCCCATTTGCCTCCTTTTCCTGGTCTCGAAGGCAGGTGGGAAGCAGGCGGGGACCAAGCTGGCTCCCGTCACCTGACTGGGGTGAGAGGGGGAAAGGGAAGGGGAAAAAGGACATGGGGAGAAGTATGGAAGGGGTCTGGACTGAAGATCTAGATGGAGTTTATTCAGGTCCATGTGGCTTGAGTCAAGAAACAGCAGCTTAGGTCTTATCATGTGGCTGGCACTAGGGGCTCAAACACAAGAAGTGCTTTGGGTTCTTGAAACTGTGGCCTCTAGAGATGGGTGGTTAATGCTTGTAGAATGTGTGCTACAGGGAAGTCATCCTCCTGGAAAGCAGAGGGAGTCATGGGGAGAGAGGCAGAGTAGATGAAAGAGTAGATAGAGCTGTTGCTCTCTCATTCTGCCATTTGCTGCTTGTGTATTGCGTTCTGCCATTACTGTAGACACAGACGCCTGCAGGAGTGGTACCGAAAAGACCCTGCCCTCATGAAGCTCATGTTCTAGTAGAAGAAGTCCAAAAGGAGACAATTAAGCTCATTTAGAAATACACAATGCACCAGGTGGAGATAAATGTAAAAAATGTTCAAAAAGCAGAGAGACCCAGAAAGGCCTAGGCTGTGGAGTGATAATAACTCCCCGAGGGAGCCTCTGCTCCCATCTCTACCACTTCCTGCTTCCTCTTTGGGCCCCTACAGCTGCAGGGGCGTGAGCCAGCCTGCATTCTTAGGTCCAGCAGTGCTCTGCTCATTTGTATGATGGCTTCCAGCTCTGCTACTGTTAACTCACCCAGAAGCTTTCTCCAAGACTCGAAGAGGGCTCTGTGCTTTGTGCCTGGAAGCCAAAGTCTGTTTCTGGTTCACGGAACAGCAACAAGGTCCATGGTAGGAGAGACAGGTGCACAGAGGGCTGGGGTGGGAGAGGCCAGGGGAAGTAGGGAGTGTCAGATCATGTCAGCACTAGTAGGTGGTGTGTACTGTGTGACATGGGAGGACTGGAGGAGTGGACTGAGGTGACCTGAGAGTTGCTGTGACAGATGCCTCGGTGCTAGATGACAGAGGGAGTGGGATACGGAAGGCAGTGAGCAGGCTGCTGCCTTCAGCCTGGACTGTAGCTGTGATGGGAACCAGTGTGGGGACTGGATATGGTGAGAGGGGTGAAGGAAGTGGGAAAGTGACTTGTGGGTGTAAGTGCAGCACAGGCTACAAGGGGTGGGATTGAGTGCAGTGATGCCAGAGAGCAAAAAAAGAACATTCCAGTTAGGGAGGGGAATCTCACAACAAGGCACAGATCACATTTCATCGAGCCTGACTCAGGTCTAGCTACCTAATACTTCATAAGGTATCTTCCTTCCTTCCTTCCCTTGATCCAGATGAGTTCAGCCACTTCTTGCTCTGGGTCTAGCCTCCATGGATGGCAGTAACGTAGAAATACACAAGCCAGTGTCTGGGCTCCAAGATATTTCCTCTGTCAGAGGTGAGAGCTTTGTCCCTAGGACTGCAGCATACAAAGGACATTGAGGAAACCAGAGAGAGGAAGCCAGGACAAAGAGGGACATAGAGGAGGAGAGAGAGAGAGGAAACCAAGTTTCTAGAGTTTGCATGGAGTGGGAATGAAGTCCAATTTCTTTTCCATTTTAGCTTTGTGCCTGGACCCAGATAGGGTTGGAGGGTTGACCTTCAACTTTCCTTTTAACCTTCTAAGGGGACAAAAAACATTATCTTAAAAAAATAGAGCCCCTAAAGAAGTGCCTTATGGGGTTAGGGTAGTTGAGTGGAATATGCAAATCAAGTCTTTGTCACAATGCCTCAATAAATGTGACCTCCTTTTACCTTGCTTTTTGTAAGAAAAGCTGAAAATCTTAGAGGATCTCTTCAGAGAACCATCTGTCTACTGCAAAGCGTTCAGCTTGGTGTGCAGTCACGCATGCTTCAGGCAGGAAGGTGAGGCTATCTCTATTTTGTTCTTGGCTGGCCTGAGGTAGCTATTCAATATGCCTTTGTGGAACAGTGAAATAAATGATTGAAGCAGAGGTATATAAAGTCCAGGCCTTCTTAATTTTTAGTTGGGAAGCTTTGGACAAGAGTTAAGTCTCTGAGTCTGAGTTCCTGACCTAGGAAATAGAAATAATAAAGTCTACTTTGGCAGAGACAAGCGCAGGGTTTATCAATAATCCATGTTTTTCCCACACTCTCGGGAACACTGGAAATCAGAGAGGACTATGGGACTAATTCTGACCAGTGAGCAGCTCTGTGTCACTTCTGGATTGGAAGCACTTAACACTTTAGGTCTTCTAGCTGTTTCTTCTCATGCTGCAGTGATCAAGATGGCCACATGCCCAGGTAGTCCTACTTACAATATGACAGACCTTTCACCAGCCTGGTCTTCAGGTCACTAGCAGAACAGGGCTCACAGCCTCTCTGGATTAGCACAAGTATGAAATAGGACTTTACTCAGTGAAAATGCTGGGATTGTGCCGAGAAATCATCATGACAGCATAACAGAGCCTAACAGGACTCATGATTCACCTTGTAAGCTTGTTCATAGGATATGAAACAGGACTTGGTACAAGTAGGCACAGACCCCTCTCTATGAAAGGCCTTCCTCTCCCTGCCCTTGCTCTGGCTTCCTCCTCCATTGTGGTCAGCCTCCACTTATGATTCTCCTTCATCAGCTTGAAACTGCCTCCTACTCCCCCACCCTCACATAACTTGGGTCTTTCCCTCTGCTTTTTTTCATTACTATTCTGCAGGGCAATGTGAAGAATTTCCAGAAAGCCCTCTAGTCCTCAGAGCAACTACCTTCTGACAGCCTCCCACTACTTTCCCACTATGCCTCTGATCCCACCTCCGACTCCAGGCTCCTTTGACCTGGTCTCCTGCTGCCCACCACTGCCTCTGTGGTCCTGACCTGACCTGCATATGACATCCTTTTCTGCCAGCACCATCATCATTTCTGCTGGATGCCTGTCCAACTTGCCCTCTGCCTTGTTGCTCTCAGCATGGCTCCCAGCAGCCCTTGTAAGTCTTCCAGCTGCCACCTGCTCCCTGAGAAGACCACCTCCCTCCCCCCTGACCTCTGCCCCTCCTCATGAAGCCTAGAGGCAATAGCCTCTATCAAAAAGGTAGGCACATTTTCGGATTCCAAGATATAGTTCTCATCAAGGCCATAGTTAGTATAGATTTTTTTTTCCAGAGCCGGGGACCGAACTCAGGGCCTTTTTTGCCAGGCAAGGGCTGTTCGGCTGAGCTAAATTCCCAACCCCAAGGCCAGTTTTGAGTCGATGATGGAACATGAGAGCAGACAAAGGGACTGACCTGGCTCCATGTCAGCGTATTGGGAGAGTCAGCAGTGTCCTTGGGCCCTGCAGCCCTCTGGTCAAGGCCATTGGCTCTTGGAAGACAGGGCAGGGTCCTTTCTGTCAAAGGAAAGAACAGAGATTGTCTAAGATTGCATGCAGAACACCCACGTCTCCCTCATAGACCTCCCTCACCAGCAGGCACTGCAAATGCATGCCAATGGTGACTCTGGGCTTGCTCCTAGTTCCATAGCACTGATGAAAAGCAAATGGGGTTCTTATTCCCCAAAGTCCCTACCCAAATCAGTCCTCTCTGCAGCCTTCTTGGAAGGCTCCATTGTTCTCCTGCTATGGGACTGATGGGCTTATCTTGTAGCTGTTGCTTTCATGCATGATTCCTCTGGCGCATCTGAACTCTCAGAGGCAGGCAATATTGTGTGATGCTATTCAGGTGCCCTTCACAGGGCTTGGAACAGAGGAAAACTGAGGGTTTGATGAGCAGAGGATCAGGCATTTGTTGTGGCTAGTGGAGAAGGAAGAGGACAAGGGGCTGAGGCCTAGAGCAATTTCATTCACTGAGAAAATAATGAAGGTTCTTCAACTTTCTGAGCCTTGGTGTCTGACCCTGAGGAATGAGCCAGGCTTCCCTGTGATTTGACATGAACAAAGTTAGAATCATCTGGACCGGAGTCCTTGCTCAGGAGACTTCTGTTCTGAAGAAAGACACAATGATTATGTACAACTGATCATACAAAACCATGTCTATCAGAGTGAACTCCAGGAAATGAGAACAGTCCTTTTCTTTTTTTTTTTTTTTACACTTTTTTTTTCCTCTTTCCTTTTTGTTCTGTTTGTTCATTATAGGTCTTTACGGGGGGGATCATGAGTGAATAAATACAGCAATGGTACTCACTAGATACTAGGTTGAAAATTAACTATCCAACTTGAGGGTGGGAAGGGTCCAAAAAGAAATATACTCTTTACCTGACTTACATGCTTTGACCTCTTTGTACATCACCTTTATAATAACGATAATTTTTTTCAAAAGACTTGTTATGGCTTTCTTGATTATGGCAGCATCTGATGCTTCCCTTCTTTTCCCAGAACTTCAGTTTTCTTATCTGACCTGAGGAACATGTGAGGTCCTTTCTGTTCTGAGATTCTTTAACTGTGACTCAGCTCAACATCTCTCATAACTAAGGAGAGATATTAACACACTGATACCTGGTCAAATAATAAAAGAAATCCTATCCCACTCGAGAGAAGGGTAAGGAGATTCTTTCTCTTTCCAGTCATTTACCAGAAGTCATTGCCAGAGAGGAAGTATGATTGAAACATTGGATCTCAAAGGCTCAGAGCCACCTCCTTTCCCCTGTACCATAATACCATTAACACACAAATACTACAAAGTGTCTTGAGGAAAAGACCCACATGCTTAAACACAAGATAAAGATATACTTAGGTATTGGATTAGAGATTTTGTTTCTAAAAGGTATCATTTAAAGAAGTTGTCTGACTACTGTATTTGCCAAACATAATTAGCAAACTAGCTAAGAGGTCTGTGTTGTCTCTTAGGAAGTGAGGAATTACCAGTAATTCCCATTAAAAACAAAAGTTTGCTAGCTTCATCTGCATTTCAAGTGTTTCTTTATAGGAAATTCTCATTATTCTAAGAATGTATTAGACTGGCACATTCCTTGAGCTCTGTCTAAGTGCAGACCCCCCCTTCCCTGTACTCAGGGGCTGAGCTTCTGACACCCCCACCTCAGGTTGTAGACCTGTAGGGCTTCCACAGAATGATGAGACTGAGTCTGAAAGTAAACTCAGAAAAGACCTTTCAAATCAGGTTACTGACATTGAGATAAGAAATACAGCACAAAGCAGGATATGCCTACTATTCTCCGTATCTCAAATGAGCGACAAGTGCTATGGCACCTTAAATTCCTATTTACCGTGGCTCATTCTTTAAAAATTCAGTTTCCGAGGGAAGAAAACTGTCTTGATCTGTCTAATCCTGGCAAAGTGAGAGGCCTTTCTCCTGTGTTGAGGTCTCTACTAAGTGTCCTGCCCCTTGCAGCTCTTATGACTTAGCTCTGTCCTATAGAAGCCTAATCGCATCCAGTGACTTGGATGTTAGATGCATAATTAAAACACATGGACCAGACCTGGCACTAGTGGCTCAAGCCTGTAATTCTAGCTACCTAGAAAACTGAACTGCAGCTCGAAAACCAGCCTAGGCAGAGAAGCCCATCTGACTTTTGCATCTAGTTATCCAGTAAAAAGTCAGAACTGGAGGTATGACTTAAGTGACAGAGCAACAGGCTTGAGTGAAAAAGACCAGCAAGAGCCTGAGGCCCTGAGTTCAAGCCCCAGTCCTTGCATGAAACAAAACAAAATAAAACCTGACCAGGCCATGTGATCTTACTTAATCCCTGGCTGCTTTAGGCCAAAGCTTTGTGCTTTGCTTCTCACTTGGGCCATTTTTTTCTCCTCTGGAAGGTGTTATGAGTTGCAGTTATTTTTTAATTTTAATTTTTAATTAGCATATATTAAAAGAAGAAGTTTCCATTACAATAATTCTATGGCCATTCATAATATACTCTGAGCAAGTTCACCCCTTGTATTATATTTTGATAGTCCCCCTTCTTCAAACACTGCTTGGCAGGATTCATTATTGTTGTCTTCATACATATGTATGTTAAGACTTCTTTTGTGTGTGAGTGTGGATGTGTGTGTGTTGTGGTAACACTGAGGCTTGAACTCAAGGACGTGAATTCTTACTTAGTTTTTCCACTCAAGTCTGCCACCCTAACACTTGACCCTTACTTCTAGTTCTGGCTTTCTGTTAGTTACTTGGAAATGAGATTCTTCCAGATATTCACTGACTGGAATGATAAGCCTTGGTCCTTCCATCTCAGCCTTCTGAATAGTTAGGATTACAGATGTGAGCCACTAGTGCTCAGCTTGTATCATACTTCTAGACTCTTCTCACCTCAGTATTCTTTCCTTTCCTCTTCTCCCTCAGATTCATTCCCCTCAATTCCTCTTATATACCCATGTCTCACCATCATCACCATCACCATCATCACCATCATCATCATCATCATCATCATCATCATCATCATCACCACCACCACCATCATCATCATCATCACTATCATCATCATCCTAGGTCTAGATTCCACACTAGACTGAAAACATATTTGCCTTTTGGGAGCCTGGCTTATTCTTACTGAATATGAGCTCCAGTTCTATTCATTTTCCTTCAAATGGAATTTAATCTTTTATTTTCATCTTGGCTGAGGCATAAGGGAAAACTTCAACTTCTCCTTTTTATTTTTTTAGATTATTTTATTAAAGAATTTATTAATACTGATTTTTACATCATATTGAAATATGATGTAAACTTCTCCTTTTTAATCTGTTTATTCCCCGTTCTGTTCTCTTCCTTTTTTTTCCCAAAGTATCTTTGGTAAGCATCATGCTATCTAGTGAGAAACCAACATATTCAGGCTGATGAAAAGGTTTTACAAGTATTCACACACAGGCATGGCAAATCCAGCCAAGGAGTGATACACAACATCCATCCATCCATCCATCCATCCATCCATTCACTCATTTGTGTATAGAGCATGGGGCCCTATACAGGATCCACTGGCAACACAGAAGCAGAACCTGCCTTCAAGAAGCTCACAGGCACTGGGCGTGGTGGCTCACAACTGTAACCCTAGCTATTCAGGAGGCTGAGATATGAAGATCATGGTTCAAAGCCAGCCAAGGTACTAAAGTCTGTGAGGCTCTTATCTCCAATTAACCACCAGAAAACCGGAAGTGGTGCTGTGGCTTAAGGGGAGGGCAGTAGCCTTGAGCTGAAGAGCTCAGGGACAGCACCCGGGCCCAGAGTATGACCACAAAGAACTACAATGCTTGGCAATTTAGAAGAGCTATAGGCAACAAGTAGTAGATGTTAGGGCTGGAGCAGTCAACGGGGTGGCCAAGTTACTGATGACTGCTGGCCAACGTGCCTTGTAAGCTCAGCCTTGTACCAGAGGGACTTGCAGTGTGGGGATTAGACAGGGTGCTCTATAAGAGGAGAAAGCATAACAAAGAATGTCCTTTCACTGCAAAGAGTGTGGCTGTGCACAGAGAAGTGGGGGACATCACATTCAATGGCATGACAGCTTCCCTAGAATGTCAGGAAAGAGACTGGACACTATATGGAAAATGAACTATACAATCTGTGGGTGGGGGATGGGAGGGGAAAACTGGGTGAAAACAAGGAAGGGCCGACACTGTCCCAAAAGAAACATACTCTTTACCTGACTTATTTAAGGATAGCCCTTCTGTATATGACTAAACAATAAAATAGAACAAATAAACAATACAATTAAAATGTTTTTAAAAGAGAGCGGCCATTATTTGGTACTAGGGGGCCACTGAGGGCTATGGAGCCGGTGGTGTAATATTACTGGCGCTCTGCTATACACTGACAAGTCTGGCAAGTTTTGTGCAGTATGAATTGGAAGAGCAAGCACCTGAGAGGAAGCTCCTGATTGGATTCCAGGAATTCAGCAGGCGGTTAGAGGCCTAGATGGTAAGGAACCTTCTAATCAACTGTCTCATGGATTGTTTAAGAAAGGAGGCTTTGAAGATTCAGAGCTACTTGCCCTAAATCCCCAGTTAGGAAGTTTTGGAGACAAGAGTTGAACTTTCCCTGGGTGAGCTGTGATGTATGCTTAGACCCTAGACGCACCTCTCTATCGACTGGCTTGTCCTGTTCCCAGAGAACCTCCTGCCTGGGGGTTCACCACTTCTTGGGTTGATCTGAGCCCCAATAGGATTGACCGATTCTGTTCTTGTCCCCCAAAGAGACCACAGACCAAGGAGATACAATGATCTTAGAGTTAGGTACCAAGCAACACCCAACAAAGCTCCTTGCAGAAAATTTCAAAGGTGGAAGAAAACCACCCATTAGCTAGGCAAGGAGAGCTTGTTTTTATCTTGCCCTTTTCAGAGAAGCCATGGTGACAGAATGAGGGGACTTCAGAACACACACCATCTGCTAGATACACTGGAATCCGCAGTGCAAGGAAAAATGTCCACTCGGAAGCAAGCATTGCTACGCTCTGAGCTGAGCTTGTTTATGAAGGACTTCTGGGAGGACTCCCTAGCCACTTAGACCTTATTTCAAGACTTTATTTATTTATTTGGCCATGACAAGATACATGAAAAAGTCAACTGAAGGAAAAGTTTCAAAGGTTTCTGTCCAAGATCAACGGATCCATGGCTCTGGGCTTAAATGAGACACAGCTTCAAGATGGCTGGAGTATATGGCAGAGTTTGCTTACCTCAGGAGGCCAAGAACCAGACAGGAGTCAGAAAGGGGCAAGGACAAGATACCCTTCCGAGCTGAGTACCCAGTGACTCCCGTCCTTCAGCTAGGCTGCTCCACTGTCTCAAATTCCATCACTTTCCAAAATTAGGGCAACCAGCTGAGGAGGAAGTACACATGAGCCTGTGGGGACATTTCAGATCCACGGGATCACAGGTCACAGGTGTCAGCCTCACACCTCTAGCCTGGGAGTGGTGACAGTGACTCACTCTCATTGAGACATCTGCTACTAAAGCTTGATTTCATATCCTCATTCTAACCATGGGATATGTGCTATACACCCAGATATTAAGGGTATTGACTTTGGGAACAGAAGTCCAGGGCAAAAGCAGAGCAGGTATGAGTTGTACTTCAGCCTTGGCCAACTCTGCAACTTGGAGCAAACCTCCTTACTTTTTATTAATTGGGAAGGAAAGTAACAAGTTAGAGAGAAAAATAAGTAGACCCTTAGCACAAAGAAAATAATTAACAGTATAATTATTTCTTCTTCTTTTAATGCTCAGTATTATGGGCAGTATTTTCCCAATGAAGTTGCTCTCTTCCTCACAAAGTTACCAACAGAAGAAGAAATGGATTGGGGAAGAAATCACAGCAAGTTATTATATCCTAATATTGTTTTTAGGATGAGTGCTCCTTCCTTTCTCCCCCGCTCCCCTTCTCTTGCTTTCTCTCTGTAGTTTTTCTTTTCACTATTGGAAATAAAACCCAGGGCCCTGTGTATGTTAAGTAAAGTCTTCACTACTCTAGTCACACTCCCAACCCTTTTATTTTACATTTTGTTTTTTGCCAGTCCTGGGGCTTGAACTCAGAGCCTGAGCACTATCCTTGGGTTTTCTCAAATCTAGAACTCTACCACTTGAGCCACAGCACCACTTGCAGCTTTTCTTCTATGTATATGGTCATGAGGAATCAAACCCAGGTCTCTGTGCATGCTAGGCAAGTACTCTACCACTAGGCCATGCTCCTGGCCCCTCTATTTTGTTTTGGAGATAGGGTCCCACTAATTTTGCTTGGGCTGACCTTAAACTTTGCATGCTCCTACCTCAACCTCCCACATGGCTGGGATTACAGGGATGTACCACCAGGCCCAGCTTAAGCAATGTCTTACAAGCATGTGGCTTCATGTCTTTACGCCAATGGACTGGGATGTCTTTTTTAAGATGTCCATTGGTTCCCTACTCAGCACACTGTGCTTTTTTGTTTCATATTAGCTGCATTCTAAGACTCAAACAAACCAGAGTCTGGAGCTCTTCTGGGATTTTCTATTTCCAGCCTGATTTGAAGAATGACTTTATGCAACACCTTGAAGAACATCCAATCCCCTGAAAAACCATCTCATTATCATGTAAATTATTAGCACAAAATACTTTACCTTGTTACTTGCTAAGAGCTTTGGTTTGTAATCCAAGCCAATTACAAGTGCCAATGTATTCAATAACATCTTAATAACACCAATCCTCCTTGCACTCTGGACAGAATCAGACCAGGTTGAGAGATTTGGGGGCTAATGGGGTACCAAGAAGACAAAGAAGTAAAGCATCCAAGGGGATTTAAATCATCTCATGGGGTTGGGACAAGCCAGTATGGTGCCCGGGGTCAGGATAAACGTTCAATAAAGGTTAATTCCCTTCTCTCCCACTGACTGCAAAGAAAAGCAATACCATAAAGCTACTTGCAAATAAACAGGGAGAGGAGAGAAGATCTACCACATTCCTGAGTTCATTTACAATATGGATTTTTTAAAAGCATTTCTCCCTGAGGACGAAAGGAAGCAGGTTATTTCATTTTAATTACGGCAGCTGCAGCTGCTGTGTATGGACTCCAAGACCAATTTTCAGATTAAGGAGTAAAAACACACAGTCAACACCCCACACACAAACTCACCAACAGACCCAACCACCACAAACACAGAATGGAGCTTCTGTCAGAGAGCATGTCAACAGAGTGGAAAGATCTAGAATGTCCTGCTGGAAGTGGAGGGAGACCCAGTGCATATGAGCCCTGGACCCTTCCACCATGCCTCAGCTTTATCATCCTGATCTGCAAAGCCCAGCTCCTGAGGCCTGTGTGTAATGGAATGTTTCTTGGTAAGCAGCTCCAAGACTTTAATATACACAGGGGGAAATAAAGGCAGCAGATGGCTTTGTGCAATTGCCCCATGAATTTTTAACTGGGCATCCTCACTCAGGAAGGCAGAAAAGGCTTTGCTCTTTCATTTCTTTTTTTTTTTTCCCCCGAGGTCCTCAGTGGGCTGAACCAGCCAGCTTTGGACATGTCTGTTTGCTGATTAGTATCTGCCAGGCTGGCCCAGGAAAGCTGGCTAGATCTCCCTTGCCACATTCTGGCCTAGATGTCATCACGCCTGTTTCCATTCAGAATGCTCTCCAGTGGTCCTTCCTCTGGGTGCCCACAAGTGAGTCTCAAGTCTGGTAGGCTCTGATGTATAAATCCTCCATAGAATTGACCCTCGCCACCTCAAATCTGAACCAAGGAAAAAGACAGAAGTAGAGCTGGGGCAGGCTTAGCTGTCAGAGAGAAGGTCATGTGGATGAGGTAGGGTATGGGGTCTGGGTTAGGTACACATTGATGGCTTGGGGGGGGGGGCTTGAACTCAGGGCCTTGTATAGTTGCTTGGCTTTTTCTCATAGGGTTGGCACTCTACTACTTTACCTACACATTTGGCTTTTTGGTGGTTAATTGGAAGTAGGAGTCTCTTGGATTACCTGAGTTGGCTTAGAACCCCAATTTTCAGATTTCAGCCTCCTGAGTAACTAGGATTACAAATATGAGTCACCAATACCCAGCAGGACTGTAGACTTTAAATAAGAAAAGACTATGTGTTTACAAACAAGGGAGGGCTCTGCTTACAAGAATGGTCACTCAGGAAGCTTGGCAGGCTCTCAAATAGCTGTAAGTGTTAAAAAGCAACCAGAAGAAGTTTGTAGTGTCTGTAGAAATTTATCATCTTGAAAATTGGTCATTTATTTATTTATGATTTATTTATTTATAAGTACTGGAGCTTGAATACATGCCCTTGAGCTTGCTCAACTTGCTTATTTGGTTGGTACTCTACCACCTGGGCCATGAATCTAATCCTGTTTGCTTTTTTTTTTTTTTTTGGTGTTGTTAAAAAAAAGTTATTTTGAAGCTTAAAATTTCATGAACTTTACTATGATGACTGGCTTTGAACCAAGATCTTGTGGTTCTAAACAGCTAGAATTACAGGTGTGAGCCACCAAGCCCAGTAAAAATTTATTTTTATTTAGTGTCCACCCTTAAACTCTATAATGACTAAAATTTCTGAGATTTTTTTATACTTAACTTCTTTTGGGGGGTTATTGGTAAGAGTTGGACCTCAAAATTTCATGCTTGCTAGGTAGATGCTCTAGCAAGTGAATCACAACTCAGGCCTTTTTTATTTTGGTTCTTTTTCAGATAAGATCTTGTTCTTTTCCTCAAGTCAGCCTTGAACCATGACCTTCCTACCTATGTTTCCTCCAAGCCTCTGCTTGGCTGTGTCTTCAACCAACAAAGGCCATCTCCTTTGGTGGCCTCTAGACCCTCTTCCACCACCAACAGGAGCCAATGGGAATACTAGAATGCTCCCATGGTTATCAACAGTGCATTCTCCTAATCACCAGGCTGATTCTACCTCTTGGGATAACATAAACTATGCCCAGGACTAGTGCTTTTCTATTCTTCCCTTCATGCTAGCAAACTGCTTAGCTCCCTGGGCCTATCTACCTCTGTAATCTATTACAAGGCATTCTTAGAAAAGGGGAAGCTTTTGAAACAGAGGTAGATAGGCCCAGGGAGGATCAGCTGATCTAAATTGTTCTTTCTGCTTCTAGAAGTTCCTTGAGTTGTGGACAATCTGGATAAGCTGATTCTCTAGCACCTTCCAGTGAAACTGGATCCTAATACCTCGATCTGAGACTTTTTACTTACAGAACTGTGGGAGAGACAAATTTTGGTTCCTTGGGTATTTATTCACTTATTGTATTTTCTTCTATCCGTCCCAAGAAACCCAAGACAGTAGAAGAACACTAGTCTTCAGTGAGAGAATAGCGAGCACAAACCCAAGAGAAACAGACTAGAGCAGGGGGAGGCACAGGAAAAATCTTATAGAAATAAACTCCCATCACAGTTTCATAGCATCCCTGCCTGTTCTCTGGCTGGAAGAATCAACTACTTTTTGGATTCCATGAGACCACAGGAAGTCGCTCTTTTCTAAGTGGAGAGCTTGGAAAATTCAGACACTGTAACCCAACAATCTTAACTAACATTGTTAATGAAATTTAACAGCTATCATTGTTGCTACAGTTAAGAAAAGGAGTAACATAAATGGCTCTAAAGGATGCTAAACCTACTGCTCTGTGATGGAAGGCCAAACTAGATCCCTGCTTTCTATGCTGTCCAAACATGTCCTGAGAAAAGATGGGCCCCTCCTGTCTGGGTGCGACTTCCTCTATGAGCAGTTTAATCCTCTGGGTGCTTTCTTTAATCCAGCAAGAGCCAGAATAAAAATCTTAAAAGGATTTTCTACTATGAAGTTATCCCTCCCTTTCCAATCCAAACAAAACTCTATGACTGGCCCCTGGAAATGCTCCAAAACAAAAAAAGAAAGCCCCAGCCCAAATCCTTTCTCACATTTTATGCTATTTTCTTGGCTACACAAACTTAGGGGCCTTTGTTTATTCTCTTCTGTCCTTGGACTTTTCCTTTCTACATTTGCCTCTGTCTAGAGCTTCCCTGGCAGCAGCAAGGGCTTCCAGCTAGCAAAGGAGCAAAAAGGCAATCTGAGAGAAAGCAAGCTGAAACTGATTAACTGTTTTGGACAAGAGCTGGGTGCCTTTGATGCAATTTACCAGCCCTCTGGACCAGCTACTATGCAAGGCCCTCCTGGGCAGAATATGGCTACATGGTGGGGTATGGCTTATAAGTATAAGCAGCAGGTAACTGCTCAAGATACAGTTAGGCAGCTGGGGTGCTTTGAGCAGAAGCATCATACTATGAGTGTGGGGGGAAGAGAAATAGAGGGAGAGAGAGGAAAGAAAGGGAGATTGGGAGGAGATTGGGAGGAGGAGGAGGAGGAGGAGGAAGCAGAGGAGGAGGCAGAGAGAGGAGTGGGGAGGACAATTACATATAACAGCCAGACTACGGAGTGTTTACTACCATCTCAAAGTAAAAGAGGATTCTGATCCTTCCTCATTTTTTTCTATCCAAGAAACCTATATAAGACAAAAGCATGCAAAAGCTATATATATATGTCCACATAGGATGAGACTAAACAAAATGAACTCCAGGATATGGAAACAAGAGATTTATCTTTGTGATTGTTGTTCTTAATGTACTATGTGAAGCTATTTCTTTTTTTTTCTTCTTTTCCCCTTAAGGTTTATCTCATGGTGTTTCTGTATCTGACTTTGGTGCTTGATATATTGTATATATGTGTATTTGTGTATTTGAAAATGGGAAGGAAAGAGAAAAACAAGATGAGTGGGAGGAGGTGGAGGAAGGGAAAGTGGGAGAAAAGCATGGGAAGGGGTACCAATGTACAAGAAGTAATATACACACTACCTGATGACTATAACTGTAACCCCTCTGTACATCACCCCAACAATAATTTTTTTAAAAGACATCAATAGGCTCAGAAAAAAAAAATCAGACAAGTGTCTGGCACCTGTGTCAAGATACCAATTACCTTAATCAGAGAAACTAATAAAAGTGCCGGAGGATTTTCGAATGACTACGGACCAGTCAACTTTGAACGAAGTATGTGTGGAGGTAGAAAACGTGAATGTCCACTGTGCCAATCATTTATCTGTTTGCTCCTGGATCTATTACTCATGCTACCCTCTGTGTAATATTTTATTGAATTCTATATTTCTCAGACTCTCTGATGACTGGATCTAGGCAGCTTTAGTGAATCAAAGACCACTGTAGAAAATTGGAGGTAATAGTGCAGACAAGGTCTTCTCTCTTTCTTTCTTTGTCTTAGACAGCATGTCCAACAATACCCATCTATGTCACTGTTACTTCGGGTCCTGACAGAGATCCTTCAAATGGTGGTAGCTTCTGCTGAATTGTCCCAGTTTCTGAGATCTGGAAGTATCAACTCTCATTGTCACTCTAGCCTAGAAGTAATGGCAGTTGGCTGCTGTTTCTGATTTCTGAGCTGCCAAAACATGTATTGTTCACGTCCTTAGTTTCATCAACTAAGATCTAGAGTGGTTTCTGCTTTTCTGCCTGGACTTGGCCTAATAAAGATAACAAAAAAGTCCAGTGATGGTGGCTCATGCTTGTAATCCTAGCCACTTGGGAGTTGAAGATTGCAGTTCCAGCAGAAAAATGTTTCCAAGACCTTTTCTCAATGAAGAGTTCGATGTGGTGGTACACGCCTATTATCCTTGCTATGGAGAAGCCTAAACGAGGTGGATTGTACCTGGGCAGGAAGCAAGACATGTCAAAAGCAAAATCAGGGTTGGAGGTATGGCCCAGTGGTAAGAGTGCTTATTTAGCAACTGTGAAGCCTGAGTTCTGTGTCTTCAAATGAAAAGCAACAGCTAAGTACCAAGGACGAATCTGCAAGTGGAAGCTTGGCAGGCCCCCCAAAGAAGCCCAGGTGCTTGAGGAGGCTAGGATCACCTTATACAACCCACCATGTCAGGCATGCCCCAGAGGAAGGAAATGCCTTTGGGAAGGTCAGTAGAAAGTATTGGAAGGAGGGGGGGGGGGAAACATCATCAGGTGTGTGTGTGTGTGTGTGTGTGTGTGTGTGTGTGTGTGTGTGTGTGTGCAACTTTAATTTGAGTTTTTGTGCCAGTCCTAGGGCTTGAGCTCAGGGGCTGGAATCTGTCGCTGAGCATTTCTGTTCGAGGCTAGCCCTCTACCACTTGAGCCACATTTCTACTTCTGGCATTTTTTTGGTGCTTCATTGGAGATAAGAATATTACAAACTTCCCTGCCCAGGCTGGCTTCAAATCACAATCTTCAGATCTCTGCTTCCTGAGTAACTAGGATTACAGGTGTGAGACACTGGCACTGGGCTTGGATTTGATGCTTAAATTTTATTTCCTTGCTGTTGGGTGGTCTATGAGCACAGGAAAGACCATGTAGCTCCATTGAGATGCTTTTTATCCTCTGGCAGGTCCGGGTGTTCTGCCTTACTATAGGAAAGCCAGGAGTATAAGGAAACTGAGACAGACCATCAATGGCTTCTCCCCGCACAGTTGGTGACATGTAAATGTTCACAGGATGAGGTTTTTTTTGGGGGGTCTTGTCTGTGTGGACACTTACCATTTGTCATTTGGTCCTTCCAACATCAGAAGGGTAGAGAAATAATTCCTCATTGAGAGGATGGGAACACAAACACAATGAGAGGACGTGTTAGTGACTGCAGAGAAACAGGGCATCCTTTGTTAGTAAAGAGGAATTTGGATATTTAAAAGAAATTGTATCTATACATAGACACTGGTGGGACTGAAAAGAGACAAAGAAATTAAAAAAAAAACTTACTAGAAATGAAGGGACAAAGCTTTATAATCTTTTCATGTGAATGAGTCCCCCGTGGTGGGCAGTTTCACAGCAGAGGTCGGCTTCCCACAGTCAGGATGGGGGCTCTGGGATCTGAGACGTGTTTGTTTTCTGTCTCTGTTCAAGCCCTTGTCACAGGTGGCCTTTTATGGACTGACCCAAGAGTCCCAGACCAATGTCCCCCACAGGAACAGAAAGGACCACCAGGTGTGGAACAGCAGGGCTGTTAATGAACTGTCACATACCTCACTTCCCTGGAAACCTCCACTGGTCCCAAGGAAGAAGCCAACGTAGAGACCTGAACATAGGCTTTGTCTGGCCTTCAGACCCTCACCCACCTGCATAGCCTAACTATGCCCACCCAGGTGGACAAGCACAGAATTTCTGCCATTGTAGGAGGAGAAAGCAAACTGGATAAAGAAGAGTTCTTCCCAAACAGGGGGGAGTCAAGAATATTTGGGGGCTGCAAATGTTCCCTTATTGTATTGCTAATTCCTGTGAAAACATGTCTCCAATACTTTTCAAACGGAAGTTTCAGAAAAGTTACAGATTTGCTAAAGAAGGGAAGATAATACTCCACAGCCAATTTTTTTCTCACAATAATACTTTATATTAGTGCCATTTATTTGTTACAAGCAAGGATCAATACTGACTCATTATTCTTAATATACACCCATGGTTTATTCCAACTTCCTAAGTGTCCCACTGACATCTCCTGTTCCCAGGAGGGTGGCATAAATGATTCCTGCATTATCTAATTCATCATTGAGTCTTCTTAGGATCCTTGTAACTGTGAGTGCACCTCAGGTTTGCTTTGGATAACCATGCCAGTAAAGGGAAATATTGGCAACATTTTGGTAGGTCACCCTGCTACTAGCCCTGATGACTGGCTTTGTGGATTATGGGAAGAAGAAGCCTTGATGTTTTGATCCATTTCTTGATTACAGAAAGGATGCCTCTGCCTCTGCTGGCCAACCATTCAGGCAGGAAGCCGTGGTCTGCCTGTGGTGGAGAAGCATCTGTGTGTTCAGGACATCTTCCTCCTTGGAAGCTCCGCAGTGCTCACAGAATTTTCAGTGAGTTCTACCCTTTCATCTTGCCATGTCAGACTTGCTTGTAAGTTCCCAAACCTGCCCACATCCTTCAGATCTTCATTCCTATGCTTTGGCTGTTTCCTTTGCTAAAAATGTTCTCCTCCAGTGAGCTACCTATAACTCCACTTAGAAGTCAGAGTCTCTCAGAGAAAGCCTCCTCTTCATAGCCTTCTCGGAGCCACCACCTAACGTACAATTAGAACCGTTATAACTCCTTGGCGTCATCTTACACATGTTCCTGATTACTCTATGTACCACAGAGAAGCTACTCATCTAGTACTATTGGCTGAATGAATGCACAGTAAGCGTGGGGCCTTCCACACACTTTTGACAGACACTTGAACTTGCCTCTGGCTCTTTGGTAGACAGTGAGCTTCTGGAAAAGGACAGATCCCTATTTAATGAAGGAAGCCTTGACAGCCAATCTGCCATTGAAGTCATGCCCTAAAGACCATCTTGAATACATCAGACATCACTATTCACTATGCTTTAATCAAAGAACGGGGAACCCTTTCTCTGCCAAGAGCCATTGGCTATTTATAACATCATTTGTGGGCCAGGCAAAATTATCAATATAGGCAGAGGGCTGTGGCAGCCAACAAGAAGCACAGGAGAATGTCTGTCCTGTCATGTACCAAGTAATCTTTTTAAGGTCTTGTAATGGTTCATGGGCCAGACATTTCCCACCTGTCTGAAGGGAATCGCCATGAGGCTGGTACACCTACATGCAAGATGGTCTCTAAGCACCTGGAATCTAGAACAGTGGGGACACTCTTTTCTTCCTAGCTGGGATTGAGAACCCCCAAACACTGTCTTATCCTATTATTGAATGGTCGGGACTACTTCCAGGAGCTCTTTGGTTATAGGCAGAAACAACAGCAGCTTAGACACCCAGGGCAGAGCCCCACTTTCTCCAGGACTACAGTAGAGTCCAAAGAGAAGTTCTTGAGCCTCAGTTTCCACTCTGATAAATAGTATCATTACTTGCACCTTTGCTAGAGGGATGATGGGAGGACCCATTGGGGTAGCAAGGATTTTTTTTTTTTTTGCCAGTCCTGGGCTTGAGCTCAGGGCCTGAGCACTGTCCTTGGACTTTCTCAAGGTTAGAGCTCTACCACTTGAGCCTCAGCACCACTTCCAGCTTTTTTTCTATGTTTATGGTACCTAGGAATCAAACCTGGGTCTTCATGCATGCTCGGCAAGCACTCTACCACTAGGCCAAACTCCCGGCCCTGGATTTTTCTTTTTTTAATCAAAGAAAGCCCAACCCAAAGCATTTTCCTTGTCGAACTCAATAACTAACTCTGCTCTTATATTTTCTCACCTAGTGATATTTGTCCAAAAACAACAAGCACAGGCATGGGTAAAAAGATGGCCCCTACCAAGAAGGACTTTCAAAATCTAGTCCCTGGATCTTTTAACCAAGATCAAAAGCAAGTATGTACAGCAAAACTCACAGGTAAGCCAATCTTTTATTTATGGTACAAACAAGAGCAAGAGCCCTGGGACTGAGGGCTGTGCTTCTGTGACTGCTTTTACTACCCAACTAGCTAGAGCCTGAAGAATACTCACTTCCAAACTTTGGCTGGGGTTGGAGCATGCTGATTATTCAACTTAACATGAATGGAAATCAATTGTATTCTATAATTCTGTATAACATGAAGGAAAGAAAGGATAAAAAGATATTAAATGGGAAAATATTTGTAGTGTGGAGGATAATAATATATATTCAATAAAGACCTGGTACCAGAGGCTCACGCCTGTAAGCCTAGCTACTCAGAAGGCTGAGATGTGAATATCATTGTTCAAAACCAACCTGTGCAGAGAAATCAGAGAGACTCTTATCTCCAATTAGTCAGCAAAAAGCCAGAGAACAGGAGTGAGTAGTGAAAGTGTAGCTCAAGTGGTAGAGTGCCAGTTTGGGGCAAAAAAGTGAAGCAAGAATTTAAGGCTCTGAGTTTTGAGCAAAAAAGTGAAGCAAGAATTTAAGGCTCTGAGTTCAAATCCCAGTATTGATACAAAAACAAATCTATATGAGCACAGAAAAATAAGTAAATAGGAAACAGATACGGCAGTATATTAAGTGAGTGCATACATGAGGAAAAGTTATTATAGTAATCGAAATAAAAATTGAGTTAAAAACTCTATTACTTCTTAATTAGTAAGCTTATTTTTTCCTTTTAAATTTAAATAGCTGGAGATGCACTAAAAGATTACAATCTATGGAGAGTATTTATTAGCATCAACTTTATACTACCCACAATGTCAGACATTCTGGATGGATAAACATACATGGTCCTAGCTGAAGTGCCCTTATATCAGAGTACTTGCTTTATAGCTGTGTGGCCCTGAGCAAGTTAAATAACATCTCTGCGCTTTCCAAGAATGTGTCTGTAAAATGAAGCCTGCTCCTCAGGGCAGTTGTGACAATGACCAAGTTCCTCCACCTTTGCTAACACAATTATTTTACTCAGATCTGAAGTTTAAGTAAGGCAGAAGCACTGGGCCTGCTGGCTATCTCCCTTCCCGGCTATAGTGCAAGTCTTTTCTGAGCCTTGGCAAGACTCCTTTCTGCTTTCTCATTTGAATGCTTAATAGGTTTCACCCTCCTAAATGACACCTGCTGGAAATGTAATTGTGCACATAATTGCGATGGGGGAATGGAGGGTGGCTTACTTCCCAAAGCTTCTACTTCTTTTCAGAAAAGGAATAGTGTATCCTTTTCCCACAAACCAGCAGATGGGGTACCAGATGGACTTTTCCCTGGGTTCAGGGTAGCTGGCCTGAGGACTGGCCAGACAAGACAGCAGCAGGTGCTGCAACAGTTAAGATTTCTAGAATCAAATATTTGGCCTTTGGCTCAGTGAAGCCATGGGTTCTTGTCCTAACAGTAAGAAGAGAAGACTTCTTTAGGCTTTACCATGCCAGAGCTTCCCCTGCCAAGAGTTTTGGTTAAACGATCATAAGCAAGGTGGCTGGGCTGTGTAGGACAAAGTGAGGGGTGGGATTTGTGGCCTGGTTGTCGATTTGGAGTTCCTACTGCACTCTGCCCTAATCTTGTGTCCTGAGGTCTGGTAGACATTTAAGATGAGCTAGCTGATATCTGAGCATTAATGACAATGACTAGAGTTAGAGGTGAACATCTTATCCATGACTGATCAAAGGAAGACAGGGCAGGGAAGTTTGGGAGGGGAGAGAGAAGGAAGAAAAAACTGGAACAGGGAATTGAGGAGACAGGCCTTCATGCCAAGGTCTATAGAGATATAAATGTACAAATATGTTGCTATAAATAAATATGCCAAAGCACAGATATATATCAGGCATGGCATGTTGAAAACTGGATCAATGGCCAGTGACTCTATGGAAATAAGCTTTTCATCTTTCCCTCTTATTCCTGCCAGTCCCCTCCCAGCACTTGCACTCATATTGAAGAGATTTGTCTGAAGTCTGGGGATAAGAATAAGGACATAAAGTCAGGTGTGGTAGTATACGTCTGTCAACTAGCACTTGGGAGTTCAAGACCAGCCTGGGCTACACAGTAAGGCTATATTTCCAATCTATTCCCTACCCAAACAAAAGAAAACAAAAACAAAAAAAAACATGCTTTAGCTGAACTTGTTTGTCTATTCAGACCACTTCCTGTGACCCCTGGTGGCTTGAATTCAAACTCTCTGGCAACTATAGTCATAGGACACAAAGAAATAAGCTGCTGGCTTCTTTGCCATGAGCCAGGTTTCAAAGGGTACCTGTGATTGTTTTCTGTTTTGTTTTGTTTTGTTGTTTTTGTTGCGCCATCATCATCATCATCATCATCATCATCATCATCATCATCATCATCATCGGTTGTAGGACTTAAACTCAGAGCCTGGGCACTGTCCCTGAGCTATTTTTGCTAAAGACTAACACTCTACCACTTGGAGCTATAGCCCTACTTCTGGTTTTTGAGTGGCTGAGTGGCCTAAGAGTCTCACAGGCACTTTTCTGACTGGGCTGATTTAACTCATGATCCTCAGATCTCAGCCTCCTGAGCAGCTAAGATTTCAGGTGTGAGCCTCTCATGCCTGGCTGCATCTGTGATGCTTAGGGCCTCCTATAAGAAGGATGCTCTTGGCAGTCACCCCGGGAGTGTGACACAGAGCTGTGATGTGGTCACAGTCTTGTGTCAGCAGATACCAAAACAAAGATTGTGACCAATCACAGAATGATTTCCGTATCTCAGTGCTGTGTACTAGTGGTCAGGGAAAATGTACATGAGCGCTGTGAAATCCTCAGAAGTCTGTTCTCTAAACCAGGCTTCTGAACATGACCTCTACTTTTTCTGAAGGCTTGGGACCTGCACAACTAATCCTGGCACTAATTGCTGCTAATGCTACTATCCTTCCAGACTGCCATCTTCCCTTCTGTAGGCGTTTTCAGTCTAGTGGAATGACCCGTATATGTTATGCCTTTGAGGTTTCTGTGTGTTTCTTTCTCATGTTGTGAACCCCTCCCTGGCTGTCAGCACACAGGCATCATCTTGTTATCCTCTCTTTTCTGTTTTCCCTTAGGATAATGAGCTAGCTTTGGATTTGGCCCACTGAACTCTAATGATCTGATCACATCTGTAGCAGATACAGAACACTCTTGAACACCTGCTTCTGTTTCCTTCCTGCGTGCCTCTCTGCGCCACTCAGGCCGCACAGCTGGAAGCCATGAACCTGTTTCTCGCATGCAGCAAATCCTCAGGACTACAGTGGGTGGTGTTGGTACAGGTGGGAGTTATGCCCAGGTGAATAAAACCTCCCACTGGCACGCTCATGGAGGCATTTATTTGTCTAGACCTATCATGGTGGTTTTATCATCTGGCTTCTACAGTTTTGATTCTCAAGACATGAGGATAAAGAGATTTCTAGTACCACAGTTCTGTGCCGCTCTGTGCAACTCTAGTTCCATGGCAGCCAAGCTTAGGCCCCTGGCATTCTCGGAAAATGAACACTTCACCTGAGGTACTACATCTAACCCTTCACTATTTAAATAAGCCAGAACAGATTCTGTTGTCTTGAGCTAAGATCCTTAACTGAGACAACATGTGTACAAGAGAAGAGGCTCTTGCATCTTTACCTTCCTTGTGTCCCAAATAACCCCATGTCTTGGATACCTCTCCTGACTGGATGGAGGTGAAAAGGCCTTCCTATCCCCCCTAAACAGAATAACCATTGTGTTACTAATGCCCGGAGAACCAGATCATCTAGCTTACTAACAATGTGTAAGAAATAAACAGTAATGAGCAGCATGCAAGTGTGGTTCTAGAGAACTTTTCTTCAGAAAAAGCAGAAAAGAAAAAAAAAAACATTGAGTGGTGCACAGACGAATTGAAATGTGTTTTGTTGGCTCAGAGGCTTATATTTCGTTTCCTGCTTGGCTGGCTCTATGCCATGTTCCAAATAGCTGAGGGACTTCCAGATAATCAAAGTTCGCTAACCATACACACTGTTAGCAACTCTTTTCAGACCCTTCCTGTCCAGATGTACAAAGAATAGCGAAAGGAAATAAATCCAACACTTCCTCGCTACACCCACTAAACTGCTAAATCTCAGCAGTTCTGAATCATCAAACCTTGCATTTCTCATTAACTGCCCCTCATATGCAATGTTTTCAATTAAGCTGGGAGCACTGCTGTACTAATTATGTTATGATATTAGTCCCCGTAGATTAATAAGCTGCTAACAGTTTGGGAGTGCTGTCTGAATTGTATTGCTTGGTCTAGCTGAAAAGAAACATTTCCCAGAAAGTAGTCCCTGACCTGAGGACTCAGGAGATAGGATCAGGATGGTAAATTTTGTGCATCAACTTGACCAGACTAAAGGATACCCAGTTAGCTGGTAAGATACTTATAGGTCTATGAGGATTTTTCTAGGAGGGATTACCATTGAATTGGTAGACTGAGAAAAGTCTCTCCCCATTAGTGAGTGTGGACAACATCCATTCTTTGAAAGCCTGACTAGAACAAAGTTAATGTGATTCTTGCCTAAACTGGGAGACCTATCTTCTGCCCTTGGATATGGCATTCCAGGTTGATTGGCCTCTGGGATTGGATAGGAACTCTACCCCTGGCTTTCCTGACGGATTGTACAACATGTGGTTTCTCTGGCCCCCTAGCTGTATAAATCAATCTCTCAAAGCACATCTCTATATCTTTATCTATATATCCTGTTGGCTCAGTTTCTCTTCAGAACCCTGAAGTGCTGTGAAATAAGCACATAGTCTCTCTGCAAGGGCATAACTCTGTACATTAGGGCCTGATCCCATTGAGTCACAGGTGAAATGTCCTAGGGACACATTTTCTGTTCTTTCTATAGCCCTGTATTCAAAGGAGATGCTCAGGTAACACTCCTATAGTAGGCTAGCCTTAAAAAGTCCTATTGAAAAAATACAAAATGCCTGCTGTGTCTGCTTTGTATCAAAAATATGGCTCTGTTCCATGAAAAATACAACCAAAGAAGGGAAAGGAAGTTGTATTTGCTGCTGCATATTCTGAATCTGACACTTTGAAAATGCATGGGCTCATCAAATATTTCCCAGTATCCTTTGAGACACATCTGATTACTCTCTCCTTACGGATGAGTAACTGAAGTTCAGAGAGGTTAATCACAGAATATGGATCTAAGGAGGTGGCAGAGTCCTGGTTACCCTGATGTTAGGGCCCTTGCATCAGTAAATTGTACTGAACAATTGTAATTAGTGTGTGGCATTGATTAGGTCTGGGGTAAGGGGCACGGGTAAGGAGGAGTACCACAGAGCACTCTAAGACATGTATGTGCCCCTGTGCTCACAAGAGGCAAGAGAAATAGAATAGTTATCTAATAGTAGTAATCACAATGATAGCATCCTTGACTTGACTCTGCACTCATTACTGACTGATTCTTGGCAAAGTACTTTACATGCTCCAGTCTCACATGCCCTGAAGTATTCCCCAATCCAAGAGTGAGGAAATTGAGGCTTAGGGAGCTCAGGTATACAGAGAGGAAGGTTTAAGCCCAGACCTAAAGTATCAGGTCACTCTGTTAGTGAATCACTTTTTTTTTCTTTCCCCCAGTCCTGGGCTTGAGCTCAGGGCCTGAGCACTGTCCTTGGACTTTCTCAAGGCTAGAGTTCTACCACTTGAGCATCAGCACTATTTTCAGGTTTTTTCCCATGTATGTGGTACCAAGGAATCTAACCCAGATCTTCGTGCATGCTAGGCAAGCACTTTAACCACTAGGCCAAACTCCCGGCCCAGTGAATCACTTCTGAACTCTCCAGTTTTCCCCTTTGTAAAGGGAAGAACAGCTGATTATTTCATGGATCAAATGAATAGAGTACATGACTTGGTACTGTTCCACATCACAATTTTTGATAGTCAGGCACTGTTGGCTCACGCCTATAATCATGGCAACTCAAGAGGCTGAGATATGAAATGGTGGTTAGAAGCTAGTTCAGGTAGGAAAGCCTATGAGACTCTTATTTATAACCAGGAAAACAAAGCTGGAAGTAAGACTGTGGCTCAAGTGGTAGAGCATCCACCATGAGTAACATATCGGCCTTGATAAACATAGAAAGCTATAGTGGCCAAGTCTAAAACAGACTTCTGAGTTCCAATCTTGGTTTTTGCTATTCAACAGCTATGAAGACTGACTTGGGTAAAACATTCTATAGCCTATCTTTCCTAGATTTTCTCCCCCCCCCCACCAAATCTTTTTTTTTTTCTTTTTATCAGTCCTGGGGCTTGAACTTGGGGCCTGAGCACTGTCCTTGGGCTTTCCCCCACCAAGGCTAGAGCTCTACCACTTGAGCCACCACACCACTTCTGGCTTTTTCTGTGTATGTGGTACCAAGGAATTGAACCCGGGTCTTCGTGCATGCTAGACAAGCACTCTACTACTAGGGCAAACTCCTGTCCTCCTCCTCTTTAAGATGAGAGTAAAAATAGCATTTCCCCCATGGGTTTGTGCAAGGATGACATGTACTAATGTGGGCAGAATTCAGTATTGTTGCAGGTAGACAAGAAGTCATAACAGGGTCTTTGGATACTCAATACTTCCACAGCAGGGACTGTAAAGCAACTTACAAGTCCATCCCTTACATGTAGGAAATCTCAGCAACAATGGATATTCATAGGTGAGAAATCCACCCACATTCCACCTAGAGAAACCCAGGCAATTACAGAAAGTCCTCCCTGTTTTGAGCAAGTCCACTCTGTTGTGAGATGCAGAGAGATTGAATAATCCATCCAAGGTCACACAGCTAGAAAAAGGAAAACTAGGATTTAAACACTGATCATCGGATCACTGGATCCCAAAGCTTGTCCTGTACACAAGAGACAATAGAACCTTTCATTCCTTAATACTTACTCTGCCTCAGCACTAAACCATCTTAACGTGGGGCCTTGAAAAAAGTAATTCCATTAAAACATTTTCCAGTATTTCCTTTGCATAGCGTTTTTTTCTTTTTAAATCTAATTTTTGTTCAGTTGCACTGAATGATTCATATTTTCTTAGAAAACTGCCCAGTTTACAGAGATTTTTTTTCAAATTGGTTAGAATTCCAATTCCAAAGCTCCTTGTTCACGTTTTAAAACATATCAGTTACTTTACTTCTTCTCATTCATTAGTTTCTTTCATTGCAATATTGATGGTTTCCAGATATATTTACTTTGAACCCATTAGAAGCATACCCATGCAATGGGATAATAAAATGTTGGCCAGTGATATTCACTGGCTTGAAAAGAATGTATCTTTGAGAGAATACTCTTTTATAAGGGAAAAAAAGCAACCCCATATTGAGTTTGCTTGGAAATGAAAGAGGCCTTCCAGGGTTTAGACAAGGGTGTTGTTCTATCTAGGACAGGTGTGAATGGATCTGACTTTTGGAAGAAGTGTTCCTGAGGGCAAAGTGGGCAAGACACTATGGTGGTTAGCTGGGCAACATTAGCCAGGAAGATCAGAGGGAGCTTACATTTCTTGTTGCAGGAGTAATGTGGATAAGAATCCATTGCAGGGCTTATGGTTGCAGGCATCCTGTATCCTGTTATCAGAGATCCTCTAGTGAATGCATCTCCCCAAAGGAAGAAGAGATTCTGGTTGAGGAGACTAGCCTTAGCCCTGAAGTTAAATGAGCTATCCAGGCAGGCAAATGACAAATGTTCAGTGGAATTTGTTATACTCAGAGTGAGGTTTAGTAATAGTTTCAGGTCATTGTGGAAATTAAAGTAAGGGCCTAGCACAAGGCCTGCTTTTTGCAGACCATTGATCAATATTGATTTGTGCAGAGAAAAGGAAGGAAACATCTACTGTATGTCTACATGTGGCAGAGTGTGGGGGCCTAAGAAATGGGGAGATTTGAAGAATGGCCAACAATCAGCAGGTCCCAGTCCTCTCTGATCACTCCCCTCCCATTCAATGCCGAGCTAGTAAAAGGTGTGGGACCCAGGTACCATTCCTAAAAGGCAGAGTCAGGGCCTGAAGATGTGAGATACTTGAGCCAGCTCCTTTGCCACCTGAGAGAGTGCAGGGCCTACCAATGGCCCTGTGTGGTGGCAGCAGTCCAAATGTCATTTCTGATCCCTGCATTTGGGTCCTATCTCAATTAAGATCAGTCAGAAGTCAATTTCACAGTGGTTGGTTTTCAAGATGCCTGAAAAACGATAAGCTGGAAACAGGCAGCCTTTTTTTTTTGTCTAGGAGCGGAGACCTTTTTCAACAGGGGCTCCAGTGTTTTATTTATTTATTTTTATTTGATTTCAAATTTGTGAATAATGTTTATTCAGTTTTTCCCCTCTGATTTCAAAGCAACATATGTTCAAGAAAGAGAAAATCGCTTATATTGAGGACCTAGCCTCAAATCAAAGGTGGCTTTTCTTTTCCTTTCATTTCTTTTTAGTAGCACCAACAAGGCTTAGATAAACAGCTAAATGATGATTAAAAACTCCATAAAGGTGGAAAGAAAAGGAAGAAACTCATCCACAGTCCTAGTATTCAGAGAAAATCCCACTGAGTAGTTTCATCTGTGTGTGTGTGTGTGTGTGTGTGTATGTGTGTGTGAGCTTCCTTCCTATAATTTCTCCATAATCATTTTACATAGATGAGATCATACAATATGATTTCACATCCTACCTTTTGTACTTAATGGTACATCATGAGCATTTCTCTATGCCATTAAGAGCCCTACATGTAAGCATCCTTTTTAATGGCTACAAAATACTCCATTCAATGAATGAACCATAATTTACCTATCCAGTTCCCTAAAGTGGAGCATTTAGTGGTTTCCAATGTTTCACTCATTTAAATAAAGTGACAGTGAGTACAGATGCAGATACATTCTTGTCTGCACGCCACAGTATTTTCTTAGGACAGATTCCCAGAAGTGGAATTACTGGGTCAGAGGATACAGACATCTCTGGAGCTCTTGGATCTTATTGCCAAACTGATTTTGTGGCTGGCAGCTACAGTAGCCACCCACATCCACAGCGTTGGAAGACCCCTAGGACACATAAGCAGCCTCAGGCTCTGAGCATTTTTAAACCATCAGCTCTGGGAAGGAAAATGACCACTCATCTGGGGCCTTTGGGCTGGCATCAGCCCCAAGATAATCAAAGGAATCTTCTAACTCTATTGGCACTCCAGGAAAGACCTGTGAGAACACTTTCCATCTCCTCATCCTTTCTCCACAGCTTCCCCACTGGATTGTGGCTTTATCACCTTCTATCTGAGAAATAGAGGGAGCTCTGTTCCAATATAGATCCATGACATACTGGAGGAAGGTGGGGGGTGGAGCTTATCTCTGCTTCTGAGGTCATTTTTTAGCACTTTTCAGCAATCTGACTCCCTTTCTTCCTTTGCTGACTACCCTCTACTACATTCTGGGGTGCTTCTGGGGTCCACTGTGGATGGCACTGGAGAAATCTTCCTGATTTGTACTGTAAGGTTATTGGAAGTTTCAAAACCAAAGGTAATGCTTAAATTAAACACAAAGCCTAACATTTCAAAAGGGAGAAAAACCATACAAGCCTTTCCCCAAGCAGAAACACAGAACTCTAGCTAACCACTGCCAGGGCTATTTAATCATGACACAAAGCAGAAAATCAAGAGGGGCTAGGGTCCAAGAATGGAGCGCCAGCCACCAGAGAGGAGGGTGAAGGTCAGAGGAGCTGGGACCCCTTGCCCACCAGGGAGATGAGGCAGGAAGGAAGGTTCTGAGAACCTCTGCAGCTGGGGCTGTGGGAGGCTTCTCATAACTCCTACACAACCAAGAGAACAAAGACTTCAAGGTATCCATCCATCCAGGCCATCAGCTGAGGCATTGAGGCCCACAGAAGTCAAGTGCCCACCCAAGAACCACTGGGGTCCATGCCCAGTGGCCACTTAAGCTGAGATTCCACTGGAGTTCTTGTCAAGATATGGGTCTGGATTCAACACTGGATGGAACAGGCCTGTATTTCCAACACACACACACACACACACACACACACACACACACACACACACACACACACACACACACACAATAAGTGATACTAAGACTGCTAATCCCATACATTGAGAAGTGTGCTCTGATGGTGTATGACTTCCTAAACTTGATCAAGTGTCAGAATCACCTAGAGATCCCCTGCCAATCCCTGGGCCTGGAGCTTGTGGACTTCCTAGGTTTTAAGATCGGGACCCCTAAGTGCATTGTGTGAAAGTTCCAGGTGATGCTGAGACTGCAGGTCTTGGGACCACCCTTGGAGCTTCACAGCCCTACACCATAGCGTTACACTTTCCCAATCTTACTCAAGCTCAAATGCTACCCTGCGGCCTTCCTGTATACTGCACAACATGTGGGGCCTTTGTTCTTGAGCTGATCTGGACATGGGGTTGCTTTTGAGACCCTCAGCTTTGAGCTGTGTCATTGGTGAGGGAAGGGTGTCTCATGTGCATATATGCACACACGGAATGACAAATCTCCGAAGCCCTTTTAATCTCCCTGCCACAGCCAGGCTGTGATAGGAGAGACCATAGGACTCACCTATTAAAAAAAAAAAAAAGTGCCTTGCAGTACATCAGTTATATTATGTTGTCGAACAGAGCTTCCTGCTTGTTGGGTCTTGGAGTTTAATAAAAAATATATTATGACTCAGTCCAAACTTTACAGAAGTCCTTGGGGAATCTGAAATGAATCATGTTAAGCTCTTGTTATAAAACAAACAGTCAACTCTTTCACAGGCCTGTGTCCACAGCAGACTAGTGAGAGAGGTAGGGGAAGGAAAAAACAGTGAAGGAGCCTCACAGCAAGGATAAAGTCTTCACCCAGGACCTTTCTTTAATATCAGTAACCTCTGGGCAGAAGGAACACAGAGCACAGTGTAGAGGAGTGCTTTCTTTAACAGGAATCCACTTTCCAACAGAAGGTGGCTAGGGAAAGTGAGATCTTAGAGGACACCTCCTTCAGAAGGCCTTCCTGGATTTCTCCAGGCTGGACTTTAAACCCTATGGCACCTAATCTGTCACTGAGCACAGAAAACCAAATCCTTCTAAGCCAGCTTCTGGCAACTATGACTACTGCCATGGTACTGGAGAGAATCTTCAAGGCAGCAAAAGCCCCATGGCTGCTGCAGGATGGACTGAGTCATGTCATAAACATTCTCAGTGCACATATCTCCCTTCCTATGCAAAAGATGGAACTTGGGTGCAACAAGAGCCCGGAGTGCAACCATGGAACTTCGGAGGTTGATGGAGGGCTTTTGTTCTTCCAGCAGGGTCCTGACTTCCCTGCTTTCTAGCTGGGGAGCCCAGGGCTTGTCATGTCGCTTCTCTGGGCCTCAGCTTCTTCACCTGACTGCTACAGATAATAATGAAACTGATGTCACAGCATTGTTGAAAAGGTGAAATCTGATGCCATATGAAGAACACAAAGAACATAATCCTTTAGAAAACGGAGAAAAGAAAGCAAAAGGAAAAGATTAAGGTAGTAAAACCAGGAGAGCCTGAGCCACAGATTGAGAAGAGACAAGGAAGGAAAGAGGGGTTAATATGAATTATTTATGTAATTTCACTCCCAAATCTCCAGAAAAGGTAAATGAGGAGGCCAGATAAATGGGTCACACCTGTTAAGTGCTTCATACACGGGAGTGATTGTTTAGACCCTGTCTGTGTTATACATGTGCTAAGCACATAAACGTTATTTCATTCTATCATAACAACCTAGGGAGATGACTTTGATTTCTCAAATTTTAAAGATAAAGTGACCAGGGCCTCCCACCATGGGCATGGTAGAGCCATTTCCCTATGGTATAACAATTAAAAAGAAAACAAAGCATCCATTGTATTCACTTGTAGATTTATAGGCACATTGTAATTATAACAAATGAGGGAAACCATACAACCTATGTTTATTTGGGTTTGACTTAGGTCCCTTAATGAAATTTTTTTCCTTTCCATTTCCTAACTAATGGTGCAATATCATTCTTTCTGATCCCAGCCTGCCCAGTAGCTAGGACAACATGTGTAAGCTATGAATGCTTGACTTGGACCCAGAAGTTTCTGTCTTAGTGTGAACTACAAAAAGACCTCATACAAAGGCCCCTGCATCACTACTCACAGTGAGACTGAGCAACGCCAGTCCTCCAACCGTGAACTTCATGACAACAGATGACCAGACTTGAACTATACACATCATAAAGCAGGGTGGTCAGCAAAGATGGCCAAATAATGAATATGCATTAGTTATTTCATTTATAGGAAGTACAGAAACACAGTATGAGTATGGGTCACCCATTAGTTAGATGGGGTAATGGAGAGATGACTGGCTTGCTTCTTTGGGCTAGATCAAGAAAGTTCTGTAGGTTTCTGTTTTGACTGTGAGTAGTTGAAACAAGGTGTTTACACTGTGGTTCTGTGTTGGATGGTGCCTACAGGCGTGGCACACTCATCTGTATGAACTCTGTGCTTCGCAATAAAAGATTCAGCAGCCCTAAACAAAACAACAAGACAACATATAGAGTCTTAGAGACTCTAGAAATCCCAAGTCTAAAGCTGAGACATTTAAGCACAGGATTTCAGCCCAGCAAGAGGTCATGCTGATCCCTGGCCTTGAGCAGAGGGCCTGGAGTGTCTGTCTGCTTTTCCCAACAACATAAACCCTGTCCCTGCAGTCCTGCTTCTTAAGGATCTAGTGGGTCCAGATCCCACATAGGACATTTATGTCCATTACCACTAATCCTTACAACAACAATGTGAGATAGCCATTAATAATTTATTAGTAGTAGCAGTGGTAGAAATATGTGAATGTTTTCAAAGTCTCCTGGACAGGAAGTAACAGAGCCAGGATTTAATCCACATCTGTCCCAGGTGAAGCCTCCCGTACCATTGTTATTGTACTACATGGCCTCCTTCCACACCAATCTTATGTGCTTCAGTAACTTTTTAATTTTTTAACTGAAAGAACTAAAATGAGAGAATGTGCTAGACTCTGGAGCCATTAAACATTGCCCACATTTCTGAGTTTTATTTTACTGAGAAGGAAGCTATCCAAGAGGCTATAGGGCAGCCTGTACCTTTGGCTAAGTCATCACAGTAAAGTATGAAAACTTTCTTCAGCCTGATTACCTGCCTGTTGCTTAGGCTCCTAACAAAGTCACAGGGTTAAACAACCTATCTTGGTAAAAAGAGGTAAGACGACACAGCTCTTATAGAGCTCCACAGTGCCTTGCTGAAATGTGTTTGAGTATCTGTGGGACTCCCAGAACTTCATTTAGCTTCTTTAAGGCACAGGGCCCTTCAAAATGGAAATGTTATCACTCCCTTTTGAGTTGGCTGGGATGCCAACGTAAAGCTCCAATAAAGTTCCTGGCCTACAAAGCTCCAACAAAGTGCCTGGCCTACAAAAGGCATTTAATAAATCAACATTGACTAGTTGGCTGAATTTCCACCAATACCTCTGTGACTCCTAACCTGTCCTCTCTGATACAACTCATAGATTGAAGAACATTAGGACAAGAGAGTTCTTCCTCTGGATGTTTGGGACAACTGGGTTAGAAAATTTCCACTAAGCTCTGGGGTGACACTTTACTAGACACATAGAGTAGATATATATCCTTTTAGAAATGTCCACTCACCTGGGGACAATCTAGTTTGGGTTGTATTAATTGTGTCTATAATTAATTCTATCACTAAAGTCATTTTGGAAATCTTCCCAAGAATTCAAGGAAAAAGCTCTTGCACAAAGAGTCAGTTAAAGGATTTTCAAGAAAAGAAATCTTCAAATACTCAAAAAAAAAAAAAACCCACAAAAAGAAGAAATGGGGCCAGGAGTTTGGCCTAGTAGTAAGAGTGCTTGTTTAGCATGCACGAGGACCCAGGTTCGATTCCTTGGTACCACATACATAGAAAAAAGCCAGAAGTGGAGCTGGGGCTCAAGTGGTAGAGCTCTAGCCTTGAGAAAGCCCAAGGACAGTGCTCAGGCCCTGAGTTCAAGGCCCAGGACTGCCAAAAAAATAAAAAAGGAAAAAGCCCTTCTTCTCTTGCATTTTCACTAGAGACCTGTGAATTATGAAGTGTACTTAACACCATTAATTGTCATGGAAACTACAGCATCTTCCCCAAAAGATGGTCAACTACTTTTTCTGTAGAGAATTTATTTCCTCTGTCTCTTTCAGCAGGAGGCTTGGAATAAAGGGCTGTTTTTGTTCCTTTTGTGGGAAGACAAGACTCCCCTCCCCCAGCTACTCCTGATGTGTTATCTCCCTAGGCCTCTTCTCTGGGAGAGCAGAAGCTGGCTGGCTGACTACCAGGTTTGTAGAAAGGAAGGGAATAAAAACAGAAGAAAAGGAAGAAGTTCCCTTGGCTTGCATGCTGATACAGTTGGCGTTCAGTTGGGGGTCCTCATGACCTTAGGCCATGACTTTATCTTCACCAATTTTTATCCAGCCACCATTCTCTTCTCCTTAGTGATGTGCAATAGCAATTAATTCATAGTAATTCCTATTTGCTTAAGTGCTAACAATGGAATGATAGCTTTTATCCAGTACTTACTGTCTTTAGGGACCTTTCCAAGTGCACCATTTTACTCACAGGGAAGAAAACCGAGGCAGTGAGAGTAATAATCCATTTGTCCATATGCATTCAAAGCTAGCAAGCATGGTAATTGACACTTGAACACAGCTCCTTCTAATATTAATCTAGCCCACAAGTTTTCCATCACACTTCTCTCATACCTTTTAACAGAAAAGCCACATGGCCTGTTTGCCAGTAATTGAATCATTAATGAATTGATTGAGTCATCAAGTATTTATTAAGAGCCCACCATATGTCAGGCACAGTGCTGGGTCCTGTTAGGTATCCTTATAGGCAGCAAATTCAGCCATATACAATTCTTCCTTTAAAAAAATCAGGCCTTGTGCTTCCCTAAAAGAACCTGAACTAATCAAACATATCAAAACTTTTACTATCCTCAGTTTTTTTAAAAAAAAATCCATATTGTATTGGGGGGGTGGGGAGAGCTAGTGAACTAAGAGCCTCCGTGCTGTACCTTGGCTTGTTTGCTTAAGGGTGGCACTCTATATTTTTGATAAGCTAGAGATACCAGTTTGCATTCTGGATCTGTCATTGCCTTGGATGACTTACTTGACTTTCTCCAGCTCGTATTTCCAAATCGCAAGAGGTTATTCAGAAGATGAGATTGGGAAGAGTGCGTAAGGTGACTGCTCTGGTAACTGACATTGAATAGGAGAGGAGTAACCAATTCCTACAGCCACAGTTTTGCATTAGGCATCCAATCCTTGAATGATCACTATGCATCAGTGGTTTTCCAGCTCTCTCTTTGCGAGCTCTGCACCAATGGTCCTCCAAGAAAATGCCTAGAACCCTGAGGCCTGTAGCTCATGCCTAGGATGGCAGCTAATTGGGAGGCTGAGACCTGAGGAACCTAGTTTGAAACCAGCCCTGGAAGAAAAGTTCAAAAGAGTCTTAATATTCAATTAACCACAAAAAGCTAGAAGTAGAAGTGTGGCTCAGTCTTGAGCAAAAAAGCCAGATGAGAACATAAGGCCTTACATTTAAGACTCACTACTGGCACATGCACACACACACACACACACACACACACACACACACACACTCACAGAGAGAGAGAGAGAGAGAGAGAGAGAGAGAGAGAGAGAGAGAGAGAGAGAGAGAGAGAGAGAGAGAGACAGAGAGACAGACAGAGAGAGACAGACAGAGAGAGACAGACAGAGAGAGACAGAGAGAGAGAGACAGAGAGAGAGACAGAGAGAGAGAAATGACTAGAAAGTTGAGTATAAGGCTAAATGAGACAATCAAGCATAAAATTAAGTAGAGCAAATACCACATCTTGTTGATCCACTCATCAACTGAGGGACATCTGGGTTGGTTCCATATCTTTGCTATGGTGAATAGTGCTGCAATGAACATTGTTGTGCTAGTGGATTTAGTATGTCCTTGTTTCTGGACAATTGGGTAAATGCCTAGTAGTGGAATTCTATGCTGCTGTTAGGAAATGGAAAGACTTAGAAAAAATCATATTAAGTGAAGTAAGCCAGACTCAAAGGAACATAGGCTCAATGGTTTCTCTCATTTATCATAATCAGTAGAAACCTTGGGCTCTCATAGCAGAGATTTGCAATAGAGCAAAACCTAGATACATAAGGCCATATAGTAGGACACTAAATGAAAGGACCTCCAGGATATAGAAACAAAAGCCATATAATGAGTGATTGTTGTCCTTAATGTACTATGTTATCCCTCATCTCTTTTGCTGTCCCTTGGTTATCTCATATTATTACAGTATCTCACTTTGTTATCTGATATATTAGATATATTTGTATTTGGTTATTTGAAATTGGATGGGGAAGGGGGAAAACAAGATGAGGGGAGGGGGTGGGGGGAGGGAAATGGGGACCAAGACAGGAGAAAGGGTATCAATGTATGTGAATTAATGCACCTTCTATCTGGCGAATATAATGTAACCCTTCTATTAATGACAATAAAAAATATGAAAAAAATTAAGTAGAGCATTAGACACAGGGTAGGTACCAAATATATTGGTTTTATTTATTGAAGGATTCACTGTTTCCCATGTGGACATTTGTTTTTGTTGTGGTGAGTTACCTGCCAAGGAACTGGATGAAAATTGATAAGATTAGAATTTGCACTCCCATCTGGAGATGTCCAATCCTGCAGCTGGGCTAACTATACTTCCACTGAGGGCCAGCCCTGAGGCTCTATGCTCCTTTTAGTACCTTTTAAAAGTTGTGCTACAGTCTTCTCTCTTTTAATTGAGGATGAACTGTTTTACTGGGAAACATTGTCTCCTATCAATCCAACATCAGATACAATTAAATTTCTTAATGACATTTGTGATCATTATACCATGCCACTAATTGAAAATGAATAATTGAAATTCTAATTATTATAAGAGTCAATAGAAAGCAACGCTAGACAGTAACTGGCTGGGCAAAGCTTAAATTCTCTATCACTTTTTAAATCCAATAGGTGTCTAGCCAGTCAAATTATTTAATGAACAGAAATTTCTCTGGGTTCCATCCTGAGAAGAAGCTTAAAATATAAGGATCCATTAATGGATTTTTGAGAAGCTGTTAATGTTGGACTTACGTGGTTCTGGCAATGTGGGAGACAAAATTTATGGATTTCCTTTCCTATTAAGACAATCCAGAAATACAGGAGAAAATGAGATGGAAAGTTAAAAAAAATAAAGTAAATAAATATTTAACCGGAGTGTTAAGTGAAAAATCTGGAGCTAAGGTGACCTAAAAATATAAGAGGCACAGACCTTAGCAGCTGGGTTAATCAGCTACAAGGGTGAAAGTGACGTGGATGTAAGACAGGAAGTTAGACCTGAGTCCTGGGAAGCCTGCTGAGACTTGGACCCTGTTCCCACTCCGGGCCTGAGATCTCTGCCCAGCCAGCACTGTAGAGGCCAAGATGCTTGATTCTGTTTAGAGCTTTGTATAGAAAGGAGAGAGATGGGGGAAAACAAAACACACCAACTCTCAAGCCCATGGCACATGCAAGCAAAAAGTCTAAATTCATGCCATTTATATGCTACAAGAGTCCTATACTACAAGGAAAACGTAAAATTTGGCCTGAGATTGTGAATACTCTAGAGTGCTTGATCTAATTAGTTACAAGATAGTACTATAGAGTCTGTAGGGCAGTTTCTACAGAACTTTGAATGAAGCAAAACCCTACTTAAAACAAAACAGGAGATTGAAAGTCCTAATACCTGAAGATGAATATTCAGAAACTACAACTTACCCAACACTTCACCAGTAGGAACAACAAGGAGGGTTAAAACTTTGAATTATTAAAATCATCTGATAGATTACAGATTTTCTTTTTGCCGGTCCTGGGGCTTGACCTCAAGACTGGAGCACTGTCCTTGAGCTTTTTCAAGGCTAGCACTCTACCACTTGAGGCACAGAATCACTTCTGGCTTTTTTTCCATTGAAATGTTTTTTTTTTATAATTTATAATTTTTTATTTATTTTTATTTTTATTGTAATTAATAGAAGGGTTACATTACATTCACCAGATAGAAGGTGCATTACTTAACAATCATTGCTACCTCTTTTCATGTTTTTGTCCCTATTTCCCTCTCCCCCCATCTTGTTTTCCCCCTTCCCTATCCTATTTCAAATAAACATATATACAATATATCAGATAACAAGGTAAGATACTGTAACAATATGAGCTAACCAAGGGACAACAAAAGAGGTGAGAAATAACATAGTACATTAAGAACAACAGTCATACCTTATATGGCTCTTGTTTCTATATCGTGGAGGTCCTTTCATTTAGCCTCATCCTATATGACCTTATGTATCTAGGTTTTGCCCTATTGTAAACCTTTGCTAGAAGAGTCCAAGTTTTATACTAATTATGACAAAAGGGAAATCATTGAGTCTATGTTCCTTTGAGACTGGCTTACTTCACTTAATATGTTTTTTTCTAAGTCTTTCTATTTTCTCACAAATGGGGCAATGTTATTCTTTCTGACAGCAGCATAGAATTCCATTGGGTATAAACACCACATCTTGTTGATCCAATCATCAATTGAGGGGCATTTTGGTTGGTTCCATATCTTCGCTATAGTAAACAGTGCTGCAATGAACCTTGTTGTGCTAATGAATTTAGAATGTCCTTGTTTCTGGGTGATTGGGTAAATGCCAAGAAGCGGAATTACTACACTGTTGGTGGGAGTGTAAATTCGTTCAAACACTATGGAAAGCAGTATGGTGGTTCCTCAAAAGACTGAACATAGAGCTCCCCTATGACCCACTTTTGTCTTTTTCTATGCATAGTGTACTGAGGAATCAAACCTAGGTCTTTATGCATGCTAGGTAAGCACTCTACTACTAGGCCACACTCCTGGCTCCAGATTACAGATGTATTTAAGTGCCTAAAAATATAAATCTATCAATAAAATTGTGAGACTAAGACTACTTTCTTTTAAGCTATGGAAACATCATGACAGGTTTGATGGTAGCCAGGCCTAAGACTTCAGCTAGTGAAAGGCCACAGATAGGAAATTCATAATTCGAAGTGATTCCATATCTACTAAGTCATTAAAAGGAAAAAAAAGGCTGAAGGTACAGACTGTGTCAGACTGGTGTCAGACTGTGGGATAGAAAGGGCAAAGAAGAAGCTGGGCACTAGCTGCTCACATCTCTAAACCTAGCTATTCAGGAAGCTGAGATATGAGAATCTTGATTCAAAGTCAATAGAGGCAGGAAAGTCTATGGTCTCTCATGTCCAATTAACCAGCAAAAATCTGGAAGTGGAATATGGCTCAAGTGGTAAAGCACTAGCTTTGAGCAAGGCCCAGTATTCCCCCTATACCCCTCTACACGGAAGGAAAGAAGGAAGGAAGGAAGGAAGGAAGGAAGAAAGAAAGGAGGGAGGGAGGGAGGGAAGGAGGGAGAAAGGGAGGAAGGGAGGAAAGGAGGGAGGAAAGGAGGGAAGATGGGAAATGGGAGAAAGGGGGAAGGGTAGAAGGGAGGGAAGGAGAGAGGAAAAAATGGTAAAGTTGGTTGTAATACTTGTTTCCTTAAAGGAAACCAACTGAAGATTAAGGAATTAAGAAATAAAGAGAATCTATGGAATGACAGACATTCAAGACTATAGCCACCAAAAAAGATAGTGCTGCTTCTCATGCAGTTCTCTCTAGTGTATTGGCCAGAAATCCAGGACAATCACTATGGTCTAGGAACTGTCTGTACAATAAGACTGCATTGTTCCTAATTCCTTATATTTCCCCTCATACTCTTTGCTTTGGACTTCTTAATACTTTATTCCAACGAAGGAGTGCACTTGTCTATCCAACGTTAGGCTTGTCACATAACTTTCCTTGACCAGTACGTGCTGACCCATAATAAAATGCAAAGACAAGCTTGCCCTCTGATTACTTAGAAAGGAAGGGAATCCCCCAAAGTAGGATGAGAGGCTCACAGATAAGACCTGGACTGCCTCTAAGGCTTGGAGTCACACCTGGACATGCCCAGTTTAGATCAGCAACCCCTAGCTTACTCCTGAACTCATGCATGAGAACAAATTATTGTTTTCCTCTCCTGAATTTCTAAGCAGCTCATTAATGCAACATGGTTGTGGCAACAGTTGTTTCATACATAAATTATCTCACCAGATTTCACTTCTCTGAGCTGAGGGTTGCTGACCCCATTTTACAGGAAGGGAAACTCAAAAACCTCAAGAAGTATACCTGCTTACTCAGTGTCAGTTAACAAAGTTCAAAAATGGATGCTTAGTTGGCTTCTAAAACCTGAACTTTAGAGCCAGGTGTAGGTGACTCACACCTGTAATCCAAACTACTCAGGAGGCTGAGATCTGAGGAATGGGATTTGAAGCTAGGCTATACATGAAAGTCTATGAGACTCTTATCTCCAGTTAACCACCAAAAGGCTAGAAGTGGAGCTGTGGCTCAAGTGGTAGAGCACCAGCCAGCATTCAGCAAAAAAGCTAAGAGACAACATCAAGCCCCAGGACCAGCACATATGTGTATATAAGCATGCGCGCGCGCGCACACACACACACACACACACACACACACACACACACACACACACACACACACACACAATAAATAAATAAATAAACCCTAGATTTTTAACTTTCTAGGGCTGGGGACTGAACCCTAACTAGTCAAGTGCACTATGTCTTAAGCTTCTCTAGGTCCAATGTCTAACTTTTCTATAAAACTATAACTGAACCTGTTCGTTAGATGAATGGATGAATGAGACAGGCCAGTGGTAAGAAGTTCACCTACCAGGGCTGGACACATCATCAGCATGGACTCAAATTCCCACTCAATGTCTGACCCCATAAGGCTTTGGCAGACTCATCACAGCCCCCTGAGAGACTCATTTATTTTACAGACATGTATGCTGTGTAAAGAGCTTGCCCAGGAGCAGGAGGATGAGGATGAGGATGAGGAGGAGGAGGAGGATGAGGATGAGGAGGAGGAGGAGGAGGAGGAAGAAAAAGAAGAACAACAAGAACACACAGTGCAGTGAAGTGGGAAATAATCACAGCCTGTCAGACTCCTTGGCATGCTGATGATATTCATGGTCCAGCAGATGGGGTCAAGGAGGTGACCTCCAGAGATGCTCAATAGGCAGCTGACAGAGCCCTCATCTAAATGGACGACACAGAGCCCCAAGGCGGATCCATGTCTTAGTGCTGGGTACTTAGCAGCTGCTGAAGAATGCCTGATTGGGATAACTTCCCCTCTGAACTGAGGTGATCCTAAATAATTCATTGCCTTGTTCTACTGGCTGTGGGAATGACAGGCTGTCAGAGGGGTTAGGGAGGGATCCTTGTTCAAGTAGCAGAGGATAAAGATGCTAGACCCACACCCCTCTTACACTGGTTGGCATCTGAAATTTAAAAAAAAATGAAGATAAAATAAAAATACTTCACATTTGGATCCTGCTTTAGCTTTCACCAAGTAATTAAACTTATTTCCAATCCACTAGAGAGAAAAAAAATAGACAAAGGATATGAACATTTTGTTTAGGGAAGAACAAATACAAATGGCTAATAAACATATGAAAAGATGTTGGGTTGCACTGATAATTAAAGAAATACAGATCAAAACAACAATGAAATGCTGGTGTTTTCCCTCTATCAGGTTGGCAAAAGCATGCTAATTTCCAGTGTTTGCCCATGGGGAAGGCAAAGACTCCTAGATCATAGATGAAGGAGTGTTTCGTAGTATAGTTTTAGCAGTGCAGTTTGTCCATATCCACCATAGCTTAAAACTTGGGCTCATCCATTCTTTGGAATTTTTGTATTCTCTAACTAGACAAATCCTGTTTTCCTCCTTCTCTCCCTCCCTCCCTCTCGCCCTTCCCTCCCTCCCTCTTTCTCATCCCTTCCTTCTTCTTCCCTTCCTTTTCCCATCCTTTCTTCCTTTCCCTCCCTCCCTATTTTCTTTCCTCTTTTCTTTTTTTTAAAAAAAATTTTATTTTACCAGGAGAGTTCTGGGCAGTGAGTTAAAAGTTGTTTTTAGCTGTGGGCCAGTGGCTCACACCTATCTATAATCTTTAGCTACTTAGGAGGCTGAGATCTGAGGGTCAAGGTTTGAAGCCAGCCTTGGCAGAAAAGTCTCTGTGAGACTCTCATCTCTAATTAACCATTCAAAAACCAGAAGAGGAGATGTGGCTCAAAGTAGTAAAGTACTTGCCTGGAACAAAGAGCTCAGTGAGAGCCTCCAGGCCCTGAGTTCAAGCCCTATGGCTAAGTAATATACTTTAAAAAAAGGTGTTCTTATTTTCCTTATTCTCACAACCACATTTAAAAACATGTAATAAATGCATGACTTGCTATATTATGAAGAGATCATTACTACATGCTCTCTTGCAAGCAGGTTGACAGTAAAGCAGAGGAGCGAGGCAGAGTCAGATTATCAGAATCACACCAGAAAGTTTCTTTGCAAGTCAGGGATGGTTCTCTTCTGGGGATAATCAGAAAAATAAGAAACTGGGCAAAAGCAGGAAAGAAAGGAAGGATGAGGTAGATGTCTTCATATGCAATCTTGAAAGACAAGGAGGGGTCAGATGCAAAGTCCTTCCAATATTGGAGGGGTATCAGGTACCTTTCAGATGGCAGATGGTGGCAGGGCTCCCAGGTCAGCCCTAGGAGAAGCCCAGTGAGCAGTTTTCATTAAGGTTAAGAGCATCTTTCCCCTGCACCCCCCCAAAAAAAATAAAGTTAAGGAGTATCCATTCTCCCTTGCAAAAAACAAAGTACAAAAAATGACAAGAAAGCTCTGGAAGGTATCACAGGAGGATGGCCCCAAGGCAAATCCTTCCACAGATCAGCAAATTATGGAGGTAAAAATCAGCATGCTTGCTAATTTTTCATGTCCAAGTTTGCTTTCCCAGCAGTCTCTGAACTGCAGAGCACTTTCTCTACCTCTACTTCCTTCTCAGTTCAAGGCCAAGCAAGTGCTTCAGGAGGGCCTGATGGTGGGTAGAGCAGGAGAGAAGCTACCAGTTATCTCTCTGCTGGATCTGGTCTGTGGGCTCTGGACACATCATTCCTGTCTCACCCAGATCCCTGCTGTAGCTGGCTCTCCTGCAGAGACCTAGAGTCTGCGGGCAGAAGTTATTTATACATGCAAAGAGATTCAAAGAACTCCTCCTGGAAAGATTGACCTAGTTCACCAGTTAGGGATATATGAGCAATAAAGATTCATTTGACTCCATCAGATCAAATATAAAAATGAAACTAAAATTAATTAAAAGCCACAGCACACAGTTCCTTACAAAAGCACCTTTGATGTGCATTTAGCTCATTGAAGAGTCACAGTTAAGGGAGGTGTGAGGTTTCCAGCGACCCCCAGTCACTGGCAGCAAGAGATAATGTGGATAAAAGAAATCCACTGATAATCACAATTAAAAAAATCCTTTCTTCTTTGTTCCCATTTCAACTTCATCCCTAGCACACTCTTGTGAGGAACCTATAAAGAATGCCCACAAATCTTTGATCTTCTCTTTGGTGCCTTTGGCTGGCCAGGTGGAGAGGTTGATAACGTAAAGAAGGGAAGGGGCCTGACTAGAAACCATAGTCAAGATGCAGCTGGGCAAAGTTTCCAGTTGCCCTTCAGGTCCTTTCTCTGCCCTTCTGGTCCTTTCCTGTGTCCCTGGAGGCTAATTTTCCAGGTGATAATACCAATGGTATTCCTTTTCCTCTGACTTCTAATGGGTTAGCTAATGGGAGTCACAAGCCTTAGAAGTTAGAGGAGAAAGAGACTGGGGTTTATCTTCCCTCTACTGATCTAGGCTGTGGGTAACAGGGATTGCTGTCTGCTATCCAAGGCTATGGCTCCTCAATAACATCTGTAGGTACAGATCTTTCAAAGAAACCACTCCCTCTTCCCATTTTGGCCTAGGCCTGGTGATGGGGCCCTGCAGTTGGTTATACTGAGGAGCATACTAACCTAACCTACTGCTGTCTATACACGTTGCGCTCAGTAAACCCTCCTTAGCTTCCCCATATACGGGTGATGTCAACTTCCTCCGTGTCCCCTTTATGGTCTCATTTAGTGCCCTCATTTTTTCTGAAGGAACAGAAAGCATCAAAAAAGACAACTGGTTTGTGTATGGTTGTACTATAACGCATAAACAGAATGATAACCCAAGCCTAGACTACCCAATGCTAGAGATGGGCAATGAGATAGCTTCTTTGTGCTACCGTGGGAATCAGCAAGAATTTGCAACATGGTGTCAAGTTCAAAAGGACCACTGGAAAGTTTTGCCTTACAGCTGCAAAGGCTGTGTCTTTAGAACTGGCTGTGGCAGGTATTCTACCTTGTATCAAGTGATTATCCCTTGAATTCTAATGCCTCAGCTCTAGCCCTGCTGTAGCTCCTGGACTCAGCCACATCTTTGGCTCTAGAGCTCTCCTGGAGATGGAGAGGAATCTGACTTCTCTACATCCTCAGTCATCCACCCATTCAGTCACAGCTCAATTACCAAAGGTCTATACTGCTCCAGGCTGTGTGGAATGGCCAAAACTAGCAATATATGGCAGCAAATCTGTATTGGTTGCACTGCAAATACTATGGATGGCATCTCACCTAGCAGGATTATTGGCAAAGGTTTCCCAACAACAGCTGTGATTTAGAGGATGAGTAAGAATTTACAAGTGAGGTATAGGAGACTGGGCACTAAGCCAATGCAGAAGGGCATTCTAAGCAATGGAGGTGGCCTGAACAAAGGATTAGAGCCCCTCATCCCAGAAGTTTAGCATTTCGAAGCATGGCACACTTCCAACTGGGAGGCGATCAATCAGAATGGCCCACAAGGCCTTGTCATGGCAGATTTTGGAGAGTGAAAGAAAAGAAAGAGGACTCAAGGTCTAGACCATTCTCTATATTGGATATTGTATCCTATTCAGAAGTAAACTGAATTGTTGAATGATCTATGGACTTATTACTTGAAATGTTTTAGTATAGTGTCTTTCCACTTCAGATCAAGCTTGAATCAGGTACCTGGAGCTTACCAAGCCTAAAGGTATGAATGGCAAGGGTTCTCTTAAGGCCTGATGGGAAGCGGCTAGAAAAAATGGATCCACTACTTTCTTTTCTCCTGAATGTTAGCAGGGTGAAGGGGGAGGTGCCACGTGCCACAAAAGTAACAAATTAGAAATAGCTTACATGTGTCTTTGACACATGGATTTACCAAACCATCTGCTAGGCAGGTTGAGTTTCCTTAAGAGGTTCTTTCAGGAGCATGAAAAAATACACAGGCTATGAAGAGGGTTATTCAGAATCTCCACTTAATCCATTATCAGGGCCAAGCCAAGTGCTGCTCAGAAGGGAAATTTTCAAACTGAACTTGACTCCACATCCTGACTCCAAAAATGCTATCATTAAGAATCATCACAGATAATGTGGTTTTAATTAGAAGGGTTGACATATTGGCAAATGTTCAAGAGACTTGTCATCTCTGAGAATCTACCAACAACACAGGCTCCCACAGCCTATTCAAGGTGGAAGAGTTCAAGTCTTCTTCCTGTCAACACCTTGGGAAGTGAAGTGTCACTGATAACCTAGTACTGGCTGGGTAAGAGGGAAAATGTCGTGCTAGCTCTTTTACACTGGTGAGCAGGATGGAGATTGGAGCAGGAGGACCACATGGAAAGTTGCAGAGTCCAATAAACTGCTCTATCAGTAATTGATGATGGTACCTTGGGCAAGACGTATAACCTTTCTAAACCTCAGTATATAAAATGCAGTGAATGACCTATCTCCCTAAAGGGTATCCAAAGGACCACATTGGTTATTGTACCCTCACCTTGGTAGAGGTGAGTTGGCACCACTAGATACTGAGAAATCTTTTTTTTTTTCCTATCAGGCTGTCCAAGCTGGAAGAGAATGGGGCCACCATTTGAATGCAAGTCTTAGAGTGGAAAGGCTAGCCTTCTTTAACAGTTCTACACACGCCATCATCCCATCAGTAAAGACCAAGACAGGCTTTATTTCCCAAGAGCCATATTTGCAGGAAACAAAAATAGTCTTGACCTGTACAACATACAGTTTCCAAGCATGAGAAGTTTCCTGCCTGCCTGCATCTCTAAATCCTATCAGCCAACTGAATCAGGGAACCTTGGCTGATAGTGAATCTACTAAATAACCAACAGATAGCCCAATCTCTGAGTATTGCATATAACTCTTGTGTCTAGTGGAACCAGAGGCTTATGCAGACACAGTCATTCCCCAACTAGAAGCTCAGGAAAGCTGTTTCTGTTGAAGCAAGGGATACCCCCACTGGCTTCCCAGCTCCATAGAATGATGGACCTATCATTTATTCAAGCCACCTACTTCTCTACCCATTCCAATTGTCTTTATGCTCATCTGAAAAAGAAAATCAGTCCTACATTAAATTTGGCTGATGCTGACCTCCAGTTTGGCTCCACCGCTGACCAGCTGTGTAGTCAGAGATGGTTTCTTTACTTCTCTGGCCGGTTAGAAAATGGTGAAGCCCAAAGTGACCTTGTTCACACACACAGGCCCTGTACAATACGCAAGGATATGTACTCAAGAACTGGATTGGCTCAAAGCAATGGAAAGAGTAAGAGGATGTAGTAATGAGAACATTGCCTGGACCAAAGTATTTGACGAATTGAGTACCTACCCAGGAAACTAGCACAGTTTGGCTGAGGATCAAAGAAAGATACAAGATGTAAAGAATAAACTACTGTCACTGGGCACTCATGGCTCATGCTTGAAATCCTAGCTACTCAGGAAACTGAGGTCTGGTTTGAAGCTAGCCTAGGCAATAAAATCCGTAAGACTCATCTCCAATTAACCAGCAAAAATCCAGAAGTGAAGCTGTGACTCAAGTGGTAGAGTATCAGCCTTCAGTGAAAAGCTAAGGAACAGGACCTGGGTCAAGTCCCAATACTGCAAAACAAATAAAACAAAACAAAACTCTAGTAACATGCACTCACCCATCTGTCTACCTGTCTACTCATCTCTACTCATCTATGTACTCATCAATTCATCCATCCATCCCTTATCCACCTGTCCATTCATCCACACATCCTTTCTTCCATCCTTTAAGCTATCCACCATGAATGAATGCATGAATCCATCTATATTTAAGCCTATGAAAACACCATCAAATAACCCACTCTACAGCATTGCAATTGGCATTAAGATGGAATTAATAACAAAAATAGAACGAATAACATAGGCAAATAAGAATTGGCCTTTGCACCTGTAATGCTAGCTATTCAAGAGGCTGAGATCTGAGGATCATGGTTCAAAGCCAGCTTAGTCAGAAAAGTCTCTGTGAGAGTCTTATCACCAACTAACCACTCAAAAAAAAAAGCAGAAGTGGAGCTGTGGTAGAGCACTATCCTTGAGCTCAGGGACAGTGACCAGGCCCAGCATACAAACCCTATCACCAACAACTACAACAAAACCCACCAAGTTAGAGACAAACTGGATACTATCATCAGAAGAGAGTAAATATATGGCTTCATGTGGAAAGGTTGGAAATTCTCTGGAGACTAAACAAACTTTGTGCCTTACTACAGGATATTCTTTTCCTCAAGTGAGAGTAGAGATTGTTGAGATGAACGAAATAAGCACAGCCAGGACCTGATAATAACTTTGCATCACTACATAATGTGGGAACTGGACCATGGTAAAGAGAGGGCAGGCTGAGGACGAGAGCTTTAAAGAGGCTGTCATTCAGGTGCACACACTGCAGTGCTACAATCCTGATGGTAAGTCTTCTTCATTTTCCTCCTGGTGTCTTTTGTCTCAACCTCATTAGCAGTCTGACAACAGTAGCCCTTTCATGAGTGCATTGTTTCTACCTACAAATGTATGCTTCGGATTTGTCAGTATAATTTTCACCATCACTCTAAAGTAGTATTGGCCTTATTTTAGAGGAAAATTACCTGAAGGCATATGACTTAAGGCCTTAGACTTGTGAAGTGAACACATGTCACAGCGACTGCTTCCGAGGGAGACGATATGCTAGTGCTTCCATGATCATGGCCCTGTCTGAGCCCTCTATGGAGCTGATGCACAAATAAAGCATCCATGAATCCTGAGGTGCTTGTAGTTCAGCCTCCATCTTTTTCATCTAATACCCTCCTGACACTAGCTCCACATTCTCCATCCAATATGCTGCCCTGTCTCTGGCCACAGAGCTCCTCACCTCTCCCATTCCACATAGACTGGCCCGATGGTCCCCTCTAGACCCCCGCATATTCCAGTCCTTCCCAGCAGCTCCTTGATTGAAAAGACAATGGGGCTATGGAAACCAGGTTTCCAGAGCCTGCCTTTTCCTTCTTCTTGAAACCAGAGAAAAAGAGCAGTCAAATCGATTTGTAATCACTCAAAAGTACCCAGAAGTGAACAATTTGGTATGTTTGTCTTGACCTGGCAGGCATGGCAGCTGTCAAGTGAGTTATGTCTGATCTGAGCCCTGTGGATGGGACCTTGTGCATGGGAAGCTCCCCAGGAAGCATAATGCCCCCCCTGACACACACACACACACACACACACACACACACACACACACCACACACACACACACTTGGGTCTGTGTCACCGCATGATGAAGGGCAGGAGATGAAGCTGCCTCAGTCCGGCTGGCCTCACCATCCTGGCATGGGAGAAAGCCAGAACTCAACTGTGTAAATCTGCATGAAGCCTTGGACTAGGAACTGCAAAATACACATAAATTAGGCAACAACCTTGGTCCTGGGCCTTCCGTAAATGCCTACCTTTATCCACTGAAGTGATTAGGGTAATGAATGGTTTATTTCTGGTGAGGGCAGATATGGAAAACGTCCTCAAGTTGGCCAGGTATGGTGACACATATCTGTAATCTCAGCGACTAAGGGAGTAGGGCAGAAGGATGGAGAGCTGAAAGCAAATCTGAGCAAAAATAGTAGGCAAAAATAGAACCAACAACAAAAGGCTGAGAGGTAGCTCAAGTGGAAGAGACACTTGAGTTTAGTATGCTTAGCACCAGGAGGCTTTAAGTTCTAATCCTAGCATTACTAAAAATAAATAAATACAAATAAATAAAGTCCTAAAGTTAAGTTGCTTAGGTTGGAGTTCCCATTGTCAACTCAGCTCTTCCCTGAGCCTGACACCAGTGACCTCTGTGGCCTGACTATGTGTATGTGCATGAATGTAGACACAAATACAAGGGGATAGGGAAGGGAGGGAAAGAGGGAGAGAGGAAGAGGGAGAGAGAGAGAGAGAGAGAGAGAGAGAGAGAGAGAGAGAGAGAGAGAGAGAGAGAGAGAGAGAGGAAGACAGACTATGGTGCTGCTGTAGGCCAGGAGGCTGGGGCATAGTTTCACATTGTGTTTTTCTTTAGGAGTTATATGTACAAAGAGAACAAAACGATTTAAGCAGCACAGTTCTTGACAAAACAAAGTGAGCTCCTCCTTCCTCCTCAGCCTCTCAAATTTCTTTCCTGACCCCAGAGACTGGGGCAGACCTCAGAAGTCCTTCTGTTGTTGCCCTACCAATATATACATGTGTATATATATATATATATATATATGTATCTATGTATATGTATGCATGAATATGCATGTATATACATAGATATATATATATGAAGGCATATGTATCATCCTCTGGGATTATGGGGAAAGATTACAGACCTTCAAAGATTTTCTGTTTATTATTACTATTATTATTTTAAATAGCATTCAGGATAGATGACTTGCAGAAGCAGAAGAGGGCCGGCAAAAAAAGACATCTAAAGCTATGGTAGGTGAAGCACAGTGAGCCATGCTGGAAGATCCTGATAAGTGATGGGTCCTTGCTTTGCACATGACTCTGTTAAGTTCAGGAGGCTGTTCTCTCACCCATGAAATGGGCTAGTAATGGCACCTGCCTGTCTGGGCTGCCAGGAGAGAGAAAGAAAAGGTCTCTATGTGGAATGTTCTCTGTTTTCTGGCTCTTGACCTGTGTCCATCTGTGAGTTCTGTTCATTGGAGACCTGTCATTGATCTGACACTGCAATCTGGACTTTCCTTTGAAAATTACCAGATTCAACAAAAAACATCTGGCTCAGGGTAGGGAGCCTCCAAGGAAGTGAAGACCAACTCTGATGATTAAATTACTACTACCCCTGGCTAGAACTAAAAACAAATTTTCTAAGTGTAAACTGCTCATTCCATCCATTGCCCTGACTGCTTTGAAGATGGGTTCCTTTCCCACCCTCATTTCCTTACAACAGCATGAAGAGATGCTTCGGAAATGAGACCTCAAGATGTAACTCTGAAAACAATTTAAAAAGGAATGTGGGACACAGCAGGGGGCAGAACGACTTGAAGATTCAGCTTGGCAAATGAGGTTTAAAAAGAGAAACAGATTCAAATTCCAGCTACGATCTAGGCTCGCTGTGCCATCTTGGACAAGTTACTTCACATCTCTGGGTCTCTTAAATAACTCAAGTATGAAATGGGGGATAAGCACAGCTATATAGAAGGATTTTAGGAATAAGTGGGATGATTTTGTTTATGAACTATTCCCCGAAGGTGGGTGACAGTGGCTCAGAGCTGAGAATCATCAATCCAATCTAACTTGGGCAGAAAAGTTTGTGAGATTCTTATCTCCAATTACCTAGCAAAAAGATGAAAGTGTGGGAAGTATAGCTCAAGTGGTAGAGCTCTAGTCTTAAGCAGAAAAAGCCAAGTAAGCTAGAGGCCCTGAGTTCAAGCCCTACTACAGGTACAAAAGAAAAAGAAGGGAGAAGGGGAGGGAAGGAGAGCAGAAAGGAAGGGAGAGGAGAGGAAGAGAGGAGAGGAGTATTCACTGGAGTTGAATGAGTACATATTCACTCTCACACACTCTTCACCTTGGGTGACCTGTGATTTGGGTAGCTTTCTCTGAACACCATGCTCAACATTTTTCCCCCCATAGGGCTCAGTGCAGTGAGGAATGGTTGACCAGAACTCTGATCTCATTCATTCTCCTGTGCTCCATCTGTGATCTGTCTGGAACCCACAGCCAGGAGACAAGTGACCAGTGAAAGACCTCCTTTGCTCTGTCTCAGGGCCAATGTGTGACAGTGTAAAAGCTGTCCAACACGTTGGCTCCTGTTGGGGCTGTGTTTCAGCCTTGTGATACACAATAAACGATGCAGGGGCTTTGCTGGACTCAGGATTAAAAAAAAAATCCCAGTTCACTGCCAATTCAGAGTCAGCAGCTGGACTCAATTGGCTTACTGGACAGGCCAAGAGCACCTCTGAAAACCAGCAAATAAAACCACAAGCACCTTGGGGCACAGTGATCTGTCATTCATGGGAGTGTCTTTTTCTCCCACAGGCCACTGAAAAGAGTGGTAGATTTACAAACACGATTTCTACACTCTGAATGGTTTAAGATGTTGCTGCTTACAGAAAGAAAGGTACCAGAAGTCCAGATAGATAGTAAATGGTAGAAGAATATAAAATGTAAGTCAAGAGCTCTGTCACATTTGCTGCATGTGGAACACAGATTTGCCTTTAAGATTCTGGACAGTGGATGGGAAGTTGTTAGCATGATTAGACCTGATAATTTCACAACTCCTAGTATCTTAAAGCCACTCCATTAACCTGGAAAGTGACATTCAGCCTGAAGTCGAAGACAACTCTCCGGTAGGTTCTCATGAATGCTTATGGCATAATATGAAGAATAAGATGGTGGGTGTATCTCAACAGGAAATGCAGGGGCAATTCTCCTGTTGTTGCCTTGTCAGTGTGTGTGTGTGAAGCAAGCATGCAGTCCTTTCCCAAGGAGCCACTGAGGCAGCCTCAGCCATTGGCTGGAGGGGAGGCCTTGCCTCTATCCTTTGGCCTTTGTGTTTTGTCACTGGAGGAATTAGTATTATTAATCAACCAATCAGTCAAATAAGGCTCATTACCACCAAAGAAGGGAAAGTAAGCTTATTTATGCTATTATAAGGCATTTAGAAAACAAAAGGATTATTATTAATACTAGGGCCTGGCAATCTTCCCAGAGTGGTAAAGTGACAAGGGCTTTGTTCTTGAAGAGGCAACATGCATTTAAAGACTGCTGTCCCTCTGCTCCAAGCTCCAGGGTATAGTGGAGCCTCTTGAATAATCAAGAAGTTTCTTAAGCTCCTTCTGCCTTTAGTGTTATTTGGAGAAAGCACAAAGAGTGGGGAGTCCTTATTGTGTGATACTGGCCAAGACAACCTCTCTGGACTGTGGTGTCTCAGCATTCACATACTGGCGGTTGAGTAAAAATCACTGAGTACAGCTTTTGAAAGAACACTTTAAACCTTACCCTCTATTTCAGAGTAACTGAATCAGGATATCAGGGCAGGGCCCCAAATAGTATGCTTATGAAATGCTACAGGTGATTCTAGAACATACACAGATGTGTGTATAAGCTGGCTCTGGGCTTGTCAACAGGACTTTTCAGAAATGTCCTGTTCTGGGTCTTCTAACTACAGCATGTGTACTACCTGTTTGTAACCTAATGAGTGAGGTGAGCCAGGTATGAGACAAGAGATGCCAAAGCGTTTTGAAAGGAAGCATTGCGCCTGCAGGGTAATGTAAGATTCAGGAGGACAGGCAGGATGGAACAATACACACATCCTATAGCTCCAGTGTGAGAGCCCTGGAAACTGACAGGTCTCAGGCCCATCACACTGTCCTGTCATGCATACAGCTGACGGATGTATCCTTGGTGGTCCATTCCATTCTTGTTTGACTTCCCATCTGATAACTCAAGCACAAAGTACCCATTCAATAAATCCTGGAAGCATTTGTGAAGGGAGAAATATGGGGCCCCTGTACTCATACTGAGTCTTGACTTTGTATTACATAATAAAGAAATTCAGAACTTTGGCCCAGTCTGCCAAATACTGTAACCACTGGCCACAGGATGTGTGCTACAAGTCTAAAATTCATCTTGAATTTCACAGCCTGAATATAAAAATAGAAGTGAAAATTTTCATCATATATGTTTGTATAAAGTACACACTGAACTGATTTGACTCCATTGTGTGAAATTCAAATATATTATTAAAATTGATCTCCCTTGATCCTTTCCTTTCTAGAGAACAAATATGAATACCAGAAAAGTTAAAATACTGCATATCTATTGGAAAGCATTACTCTGAGCCATTTTGCTTTCATTTATTCTTTATGGCTGTAGCTGTGTTGCTTGCAATTATTGTCTCCAACATTTCACACACACAGGATAGAACATAATTATTCTATCCTCCTGTCTTCTCCTTAGTTCCTCATCTTATGGCAGGATAAGAGTGTAATACCAGGAGAGGTGGGAGAGGAGTTAGGATGCAGGAAGAACTCCTTTTCTTTTGGGACTAGAAAGTTACCGCACTGGTCTGCATCTCCCTCCCTCTGCCCTGGAAGTGTTTCTTTGTCAATGATCATAGCAACTGTTTCAGTTTCCATCCTCAAGATTTTCTCTCTTTGATGTTCTTCTATTTCCTCCTAAGAGAATGCCAACTCCCAGAAAGCTAACTCCTCTGTGAAGACCTCCAGGTAGAGACAGCAGAAACCACACCTGCCCTCCCTGGCACTCCGCTCATGTTGCCAATGTCACACATCTTCCAGGAATGTGTATGACTTTTCATAAGACTCTCTGGATGTGGGAATGGTCCATTCTTCTCTGTGTTCCCAAGACACAACTCAAAATGTGATCTGTGCTCTCTGTACACCGGGTAAATGGATGTTTCTTCCTCTATTCTCTCAGCAAGTAGTTCCTGGTACCTCCTATGCAGCCAGGACACCAAGCACGGTCAAGGCACAGGGAACATTGCAATGAGCAAGATGTACAAAACCACCTATTTCAATGTTGCTCAGGCCAGCAATGGAAAGCACCTCGCAGCATCTGGGGGTCAAAGTATGTAGTATACCTTCACAGGTTGCTGCTGTAGAAGGAGGGGGACACAGGGTGTTCCTGTATCCCCCTCCCCTCGTTACATCCTTCTGGAAGACACAGGCCTTCTCTTGGCTCCTGCTCTCAGGAGAGAGCTGTCCTTACCCGAGTCTTTACAGCCCGATGCTTACACTGTGTACTAAAGACTTTAGGAGGTACAATCACAGTTTGACAGCCACTATTTATTGGTTCTGATGGAGACAGAGGAGGCGCTGAATTGGCTAAAGCAACACTTTCACTTTTCTTATCCACATAGTGGCAGTGACCACTATGAAGGTTGGTGAGACTTCCACAATTGTATAGGCGAAATGATGATGAAATTTGAAGCTGTTGAATTCCTCAAACCATCATGTGACTGAAATTTCTCTGCACTTTCATTGTGGGTTGAGTGTGTTGTGAGGTGAGAAAACACATTTTAATAGGACAAATCTCGGAGTCTTTATTAAAAGGCCGGTGAATTCATGGTGGACTCTTGTCTCAAAGACCAGCAGCTGGCAAATTTACACTGTTATGAAACTGTGCTATGAAAGCTGGAGAGGAATGAAAGAACAAAAACAATACCAACAAACCAATTGAGCTCCAATGGAGACTTGAATTGGAATAGCATAATGACTAGAGAAGAGCCAGAAGCCAGGAAACAGGACACGAACAGAGACAGGTGGCATGGCATCCTGGCACCTGAGCTGATCTGGGCCTAAATAAGGTCAGATCAAGGGGCAGAATGACAGGAAACTCCCAGTCCCAGGCACTTGACTGACAGGCTCAGTAACCTATCAGCTGATAGGAGGGGGCTTCACCTTTCTGATCCATGAAGATGCCAGACCTTGCTATCTACCCTATTTCAAGAGAAAGGCTAACCATTCATTCACAGGGGTCATTCTTTGGCTCTCTCAAAGAAGCCCATTTGCAAACCACTAGATCAAGCCACCCCATTTTACTCCATAATTGATTCCATTTTTCCCTTTCTCTCCCTCTCTCCCTCTCTTTCCCTCCCCCACCTCTCTCTCTCCTTTTTTTTGTCAGTCCTGGGGCTTGAACTTCTGACCACTGTTCGTGAACTTGTTTTTGGTCAAGGTTAGCACTCTATCACTACAGTCCTACTTCCGGCTCTTTCTGGGTTTGTGGTACTGAGGAATCGAACCCAGAGCTTAATGCATGCTAAGAAAGCATTCTACCACTAATCCATATTCCCAGCCCCACAACCGATTCCTTTTCATCCAGGTATTACCTCAGTCAGAGACTGGGGACATGGATTGCTCCAGGCCCTCTGTTCTCACTGTCCACATGTAATTACTAAATCTTCAGTTCCACGTCCCAGTCAACTCTTTACTCTGACATATCTCTGTAGCCATACTGGTGGACCCAGAGTCTAGGCCACTGGGATCACATGCTTAGGCCTTTGCAAAGTCTGCCTGTTATTCTCCATGTGTTCACACTCCTTCCTTTTTTTCTTCCATTTTTGTGGGTGCTGGTACTGGTACTTGAATTCAAGGCCTGGGCACTGTCTCTTAACTTTTTTACTCAAAACTGGCACTCTACCACAGCTCCACTTCCTTCTTCTTGGTGGTTAATTGGAGACAAGAGCTACATAGACTTTCCTGCCTGGACTGACTTTAAACTGCTATCCTTTGATCTCTCAGTCTGTGGAGTAGCTAGGATTACAAGCATGTTCTACCAGTGTCCAGCAAAGCATCTCTCCTTGATACAATCCTAATCCTATTTTACCTGTGTTCTTCATGGTTCAAATCTATTCTAAGAATAAAATCAGAAAAGCCTCCCACTCAGCCTTTAGTGTTCACATGGAGGTTTTCTCATCTGTGAACGGCAACATAGTATCCATTTTCCATCTTACAGACTATCTTGACTTGTACATGCATGTAGAAAACAGATGATACACGGTGTGTACAATCCAGCACTGGAGCAACAGTTCTTAATAGATTGGAGGTGGCCAAAAAGAGACCAGAATATTCATGGAAAGTAGGTCTTTATCTCCTGAGGGAAAACTGCTGTGACTCGAGCAGAACCCAGGCTCTGCCCTAGATGTCTTCACTACTAGAAAGTTCTGATTGCTGGCCGGCCTTTATAAGTTGATCATGCCTTTTACTGTGAGAGGGTCATCTAACCCTGTTCTCATGTAACCAAGGAGATGCTTCTTGTTGCTATCATGTGAGAGTAAGGAATACCTAACTCTTTCTAGTGTTGTGCTTCATAATATTAATATAAAGAAGGAAAGACAGTGACAATATCCTCAGTGTTCAAGAAAGAAAACCATTTGTTAGGCTGCAATCAATAGTGCAGCCAAAGACAACTCTCTACTTTTTATTTTGTTGGTCCTGGGGCTTGAACTCTGGGCCTGGGCACTGTACCTGAACTCTTCAGATCAAGGCTACCACCCTACCCTTGAGACACAGCACCACTTCCAGTTTTCTAGTGGTTAATTGGAGATAAGCGCCTCATGGACTTTTGGGCTGGCTTTGAACTTGATCCTCAGATCTCAACATCCTGAGTAGCTAGAATTACAGGCATGAGGCACCGTGAGAGAGAAAGGGAAGGAGGGAGAGAGAAAGAGGGAGAGAGAGGTAACACATGCATCTTAAAGGGCTATAAAGGACTAGGCTATAAATAATCCAGGTGTATTATAGATAGCAATAGTGAATCTGCAACTCAACCCTGTCATTTTAATATAAAAGCAGCAACACAGAACTATGGAAATGAAAAGTGTATTTGTGTTTGAATAAACCTTTATTTCACAAAACAGATGTTAGTCCTATGGGCTGTATTACTAGATGACAGTATTATACAACCCACTATGGTCCAGCTATCTGAAGCCAGAGAAGTCAGTTCCTCTCTTTGAATCTTACTTCCTGCACTGCAATATAGTAGTTCTTGGCAAAAGTGAGAATGGAGTGAAATAAAGCACAGTTAGTCCTTATTATTCACAAAGTCTTTTTTCGCCTTGTCTCTAAAATGCATTTGTCAATTTTCCTATTCACTAAGGATGTTTGGAATGCCAAACTCATGGCCATTTGCTACCAGGCGGAAAGAGATGAAATCCCTCTGTGTGTGTGTGTGTGTGTGTGTGTGTGTGTGTGTGTGTGTGTGTGTGTGAAAGAGAGAGAGGGAGAGACAGAGACAGACAGAGACTGAGAGACAGACAGAGAGACAGAGAGAAGACAGTGAGAGAGCCAGAGACACAGAGACTCTGGGCCTGAACACTGTTACCCCTGAGCATTTTTATTTATTTTTTTAACTGAAGGCCAGTACAGTAGCTCTTGAGCCACATCTCCATTTCTAGCATTTTGGTAGTTAATTGGAAGTAAGAGTCTCACAGAGTTCCTGCCCAGGATGACCTCGAACAGCAATCCTAAGATCTCAGCCTTCTGAGTAGGTAGTATGAACCATCCACCAGTGCCTAGCATGAGAGATGAAATCTTAAGCCACCCAATGTGACACTCCCTAAGTTTAACATAACACTCTTACCTTCTTCTTTCGGTTATCCTACTGGAAACAAGTATTCCTGTCACCAGCTATCTATTGCCAAATATTTCATGTTTGTGTCTTTACTGTGTAAAATGTTCGCCAACTATGGTGCCAACGCTGTCTAGCATTCCCCCATGCAAGAAGAGTGGAAGGAAATGTGTGTACTACATAAGCCTCATTCAGAAATAAGTTACAGGGCTCTTGGCTGTGAGTTCAATGTTAAATACATATTAAATAGAGCATGTTTAAACAGCAACACCCATGATCCCAAGATTGCGCATTCATGGGTCGATAAAAATGTAGAAACCAGGGGCTGGGAGTTTGGCCTAGTGGTAGAGTGCTTGCCTAGCATGCACAAAAACCTGGGTTCGATTCCTTGGTACCACATACATAGAAAAAAGCCAGAAGTGGTGCTGAGGCTCAAGTGGTAGAGCTTTAGTTTTGAGAAAAGTCCAGGGACAGTGCTCAGGCCTTGAGCTCAAGCCTAGGACTGGCAAAAAAAGAAATGTAGAAACCAAAGGGTCCTTGTATTTTTTCCCCAGGGAGCAAAGGTTCTGTATTCACTAATTCAGCATTCACATCTACTTAGAATACAACTAGCAGGAACAAAAGTATCTATATATGAATATGAATAGCTATCAATCTATTATACAGCTCTTGGTTGATAACAATACTGATATACTATTACTGCTAGATAATCATAAGGATTTCGTACGATTAGTAATTAACACACGAAGTGCTTTATTACTCTTGACTTTAAATACTTATATACCAAGTCATCTAGGAATGTCCATTTCATTTTCCCCATGACTTCTTGGGGAGAAAAATGAACACTTCCCTAGGAGCAGCCTCTGAAGTACTCTCTGGATCAGAGATTTGGGGCAAAGTCAGAAAAGCGGCTCCCAGGAGGAAAATGGGGGAGAGGGCATATACCTGCTGGTTCCTTAGTGTAGGGCCTCTGCCTGGGTGAGAACAAGCCTCTTTCGGGCCCTCTCTTGCCCTGTTCACCAAGCAGCAGGCTCTGAGAAGCACTGTACCCCACACCCTGATGCCCTCGTTAAAATGCCAGCCTGGTATTTATTTGTTTTCACCCAGATGCCAATTACAGGGTTTGGGGAAAGAGACAATGGCCCAAATCTGATTGACAGTGGCTGCTGAACAAGTGGCCTCTGTGGCATGTTTAATGAAAAGGCCACTGTGTTTTTATTGCATCTATTTGATTTTAGAGTGTCGTTTATATAAACAATTCAACCAGCAGGATTAACCGCTTCTGGGCGCCCTCTTCTCCCTGTAGAACGGTGGGAAACCATGCCAACCCCAACTTCCACTCTGGATCCTTAGCAGGCTCCTTTCTAAACCTCCAGAAGCCTCACAAAAGAGGCACAGGCCTGCGTGCAGACCTGGCTAGGCCTTTACTCCTCAGTAGCTCTTGGTGTTTTCCCACACTCCCTGTCCTCCACCACCACAGTCCTCCAGGTCAGCGTCTCTTCTGACCTGGGCAACCGCAAGAAGCTCAAAAGCTGATACTTCATCATGGTTCCTGACTCCGGGGAAGTTCTGTTCCCCCAAGAGTCATCTCAAAGTGTATTGGGAAGGTTTGGCTTGTCAATGAGGAAGTGTCATTGGTGCTGGCTGCATGTACAATGGAAAATGGCATGGTCCCTTTCATTCATTTTGCCATTTCATAATGAAGCAATTTAGTTTCTAATTCCAGTCTAATTTCTTTTTTTTTTTTTTTTGCCAGTCCTGGGCTTGAGCTCAGGGCCTGAGCACTGTCCTTGGACTTTCTCAAGGCTAGAGCTCTACCACTTGAGCCTCAGCACCACTTCTGGCTTTTTTCTATGTATGTGGTACCGAGGAATCGAACATGGGTCTTCATGCATGCTAGGCAAGCACTTTAACCACTAGGCCAAACTCCCGGCCCCTCCCAGTCTAATTTCTATATCCTCTCGCATAGGAATTATATCCAAATACATACACCTTATGTAATTTTAAGACCTAATTACAATCGGTCCCTCCTTTTAAGTGAAGTGAGGTTAACTATGTGCACAAGACCAAATTGAAAAGCTTCATGGCACATGAGGAGTTCATTGAGTTCTAGGCCCAATGCTTCCCTTGTAAATCCTGTCTCGGGTTGTTTCTCTCCATCTGCATTGGCATATATGGTAATGGCTTCCTAAAACTGCATCAAATTAAATGTTTCAATGTTCTTGTATCCTCAGGAATCGGTAGAGTGTTGCATACATTCTAGGGAACTAGAGAAGGACATTTTTTTCCTTTTCCAAAAATTAAGGCAAATATTTTACTAATAGTAAAGCTTAGCCGCAATGATTTTCAACCCACTTCACACACTCCATACATATATACCGAATAGATGATAGTGCTGTTCTTTATACCATGTTACGGCAATTTCAACATAATTACTTTAACCTAGGTAGAAAGTTAATTTTAAACTACTCTGAATTCACTCTTAGCTCTTCTTTGGCATGGATATGACTCTCAAGTTCTAGGTTTGTGGAGTAATATTCTATCAAGGGAACAAAATCATTCTGATAGTACATTGTGAAGGCCCCACTTGTTGTTTAGTAGCTTATTAACCTAGCTCTATCTGGTTAATCCTCCTATACTTTATCTTTTACCAAAGTAACTATTGGGTTCTAGCCCAAGTCTGGATGTGGGACTTTCGAGGTTTGAATGTATGTAGTTAGTTCTCAATGATGAAGATAAGTAAGCTTCTGTAACTGTAGCCCCATATTTGATTGGATGTCTTCCAATGTGAGATATGCTCTCCTGATATCCTTACAGTATTGAATAAGGCTTCTCCTGCAAGGAAGAAACTCACATTTTGACTTCCACATCACTAACTACAAGAGAAGGTGTGATGAATGATTCATGTAAGCTCCCTTGGCCCCCAGCCCTCAGTGACCTAGGAATCAAGTATGTAGGCAGCCCATGCATTCATCTGCTGTCCCAGGAAGCACTGGACAGCCTATTCTAATTCATTCCCATCCAGAGCTCTCACAAAGCCACCTGCACAGTTTGTGGGTACTAAAAGGTAGATGGCTGGGCTCATTAGCATGGCCTTGTCCCTATGTAGTCCTCAGATCCAGGCAGGTACTCACTATACCACTTACCTAAGCCCACAGCATGTCTCAATCCTATGTATTGCCACAGAATTCTGTGACGATCTATTAAAACTTATTAAATGGACTATTGGTTTCTTGGATTTTTAACTCCATATATGTCTTAGTTATTTGTGAGCTCCCCAGGCCTAGGATATACTTAATAGATGCAGAAAGGGACCTAATAATTATATGTTTTCTTGGGAGAGTGAAGGACCCCACAGGTCCTGAACATGGGCTTTCTTGGGATGGTACTAAGAAGCAAAGATAAACCACTTGTTCCTCTCCACACAGCCTCGTAGATTGGGCCAGGGACAAGATGTACCTTTCAAAGCATGTAAGGTCAGAGGGTGCAGAGTTCTGAAAGATCTAGTATCTACTTACAGGGAGGAGAGCTGGCTACTCCTTCTGTGTCAGGGACCCCCCATTTGCAGAAAGGCAACATGGGCTGTGTCTGAGAGGCTGACGTGGCCAGCGAAAGGAGGAGTAAGAGAGTGTTCAGAGGGAAGCTATGATGTGGACGAATCACCTTAGGTCCTCAGAGCCTAAACAGACCAAACATGAACAACTCCATGGGTTGCAGGGAATAAGGACAAAGGAAGGAGGTGCTTGGCTTAATCAAAGCGGATTAAGTTTTTACTTTTTACCGGTGGCATCAGGCTGTTTGTATTCTCTGACTTGCCAAGGCCAAGAAGATGAATGATGGCCCTGCAGTGATTGTAGAAACAGATGTTTCTTAATCTGTCTTAAGTTTGTTGCTATCATAAGGTGAGTCTTTCTTCACGGTGTCAAGTGGATCAAGTTGATGACTTGCTTGTTGGAAGGAGCCTGCAGTTGACGGGAGGAACAACTGGCTTTGTTTTTTGTTTGTTTGGTTTTTTGCTTTTTGATGTTGTTCAAAGTTGCTTCTTCCATCCCCCCTTTATGTTTTCCTTGTTGCAATTTTGGTCAGCAGATAATAGAGGAACTCATGTAGTGGAGTAGAAGCTGAGGCTCTCTGGGCCATTGTCCAGGATTCTCCTGTAAAACCTCAGTTCTAAAAAAGGGAGCAGGAGAAAAATGAACAAACAAAAAATCTCTCTCTCAAATGCATAGCTGTCACTTCCAGCACCGTGTCTGGTGATTTTTTGCTATATGTCATGTGGAGGAGGGATGGAGGTGACACACATAATTCTAAACTGCTAGAAAGACGGCTTGGTTTGGTCTACTGAGGAAAAATTTATAGTGAATCCTACCTACAGAGCCATGGCTTCGACATCCACAGACTCAACTGACCAAGGTTTGAAAATACATAGAGGAAGAAAGACAGGCATTTTTATTTTATCTTCTCCAGGGGTAGAAATCAAAAGATTCCTTATCAGGCCATCTAAGACCTGACAGAAACATATGGTACATGATGAGCTAGACATGGGTGTTTCTCATTGGGTGCCCATGGATACCTGCCTGTATTGGTAGTTTTGTATGGTCTGTGAAGTGAATGATGTTATACATATTAAAATGGCACTAGGTGAAAAAAAAAGCTTGCCACTGCCCTGAAAACAATAATAGTTATATTTTTACTAGGTATTTTGAGTAATGTAGAGATGACTTACAGGAAGTTGTACTTGGCCATGATAAAACATTGACATCTAATTTAAAGGTAAACTTTAGCATGCAACTTGGAATTCATGGTTGGTGCCTTCAGGAGCTTATCCCAGGGATGAGAATGTTTTCATTTCAGTTCTCCTGCATAAGGACCTTCCCCTGGGTATGGCTTTGAATTCCATTCTCAGCTCACCACTCATGTGCCCTGTGACACTGCTCAGGAGACTTCTTTCTGAGCCTGTCACCCGGAGGGATCTGGAGAACTGGGGACTTTTCTCTCCTATTGCACTCAGAGGAGTCCCTGGACACCCATCTCCCCTCCTTCTCCACATTGTCAAGAACAGTTCTGATTTTATCTAGTTTATATAATGTGGATCACCACAAAAATATCCTGCGGATAGGCTGTGATAATCTGGAAAAGTTTGAAATCCTCAAGATTGAATCTGCAAATCTTGTATATTCCTTCCATTCCCAACATACTCTGTTTTAAAAAGAAATCAAGTTCCAATCTATTCACAAGAATAAACAATCCCTAAAGAAGTCTCAGGGGGTTTGGGGGTGTGTGAGTAGTGTATTTGCTCATTTTTTTAAATCCTGCAACATTTTTTGTTTGGTGTCTCTGCTTCCCTGATACAAACAACATGCAAACATGTCACCTGGAAATCAGCTGCTCTCAAGTTATTTATTTATGTATAAAATGTACCTGCAAGCCAAGCCAGGAGAACCTGTTTCTGTGTTAGCCTTGCAAAGAGATGGCTTTGCATTCTGCAGGGGAGAAGACACTATAGCTGCATCTTGAAAACAAGTGAAATGACTTCAAGAACAGAACTCTGTAAGGCAGGCAGAAAGACAGGCAGGCAGGCAGGCACCTAAACCCTTTCCTTCCTCCTCTGATTGATCCTTTCTCTATCCCCCAGGGCTTTCTTGCTTTTTACCCAACTCCTCAAGAGGGAAAAAGGAAAACAGAAAACAGGCCTGTAATCATTTCATGATAGTGATGTACATAGCTCAAAATATACACGGAAGGGCTGCAAAGTTTCTGAAAACTCATTGGGGGAAAGACCTATGCTCAGGCCCATCTTAGGCCACAGCTGCAGATACAGGCCCAAGGGCAAAGAAGAATTGAGGCTGCCTCTCACTGGGCCATGAGTAACCCTTGGCATCCTGTAGAGAGGTCTACTAGGCTAGCCTAAGGTTCTATCAGAAGGGATCAAATGAGATGAAAGCCAGACCATGAAAAATCCTAAGTAATTTCTATTTTTCTTTATACCATGTGGGTTTTATTTGGAGCGAGGATAGAGCACACATTTGTTTCTGACTATGCCTTCCTTATGCCATCTAAACTGAGCAGATAAAGAGACTGCAAAGCTGGGGATCATCTGGTTTACCTCCTATATTTAAGGGATGGTAAACCTAGACATGGTATAGGAGAGCTCTACTGGGAATCATTCAACTGTATGTGTGTGTGTGGGGGGGGTGGTCCTCAGGCTACTGACCATTCCATTCAGCTGCAGGTGGTGGCCTAGAGTGGGTAACAGCACTGTGGTAAGGGATGAGGACAGGAGGGCCACACAGCGCATGCTTGGGTACAGTGTACCTAGTGGGAACATTACAGCGGGTCACCATGTTGGTTATTCCAATAATGTTCAGCCTAAGGGTTTCCCTATGGTACTCAAAGGCCACTTGCTCCCTCTGTCTCATGCCTTGTTGCAGAGTTGAGTGCCTGACAGAAGTACATCTTTGTCCAATCTGGATGGAAGGGTTCACAGGGCCTCCAGGAGGCAAGGAGTATTCCCAGGGAAGGCATTAGATCAAGGCCTCACATCAGGCATTGGGAAGAAGGAGGGAGGCATTCTGCAACAATAGATACAAGGCACATGTTAGTCACACCTTTTGCATCTCTTTTGTGGCCTACTTATTGTACTGTATGACCTCTAAGCCTCTGTCCAAAGTATTCCCAGGAGGGCAAGACCAGGAGCATCCCTCTCTTACATCTTAGTGCAGAGCATGACAGAGCTCATCCCTCTACCTCTACATTGCCTGTGATCATGAAGTCCACTGAAGCCTCTGCCACTCTCCTCCTCCTTGCTGATCTGGGAGTTACCTTCAGTCGTGTTTCTTTCCCTTCTGAATGGCTACTTCTGTACTTCCTGGGGAGACAGGAAGTCATCCAGCAGTGAGGAAGAAAGCCCCAGCACAGCTGCTTGGCTTCCTCCTAGCAACTACCCCTCCTTTAGTCCCTTCACCCAGGCTGCCTCAGGAAAAGGCTGAAGATACAGATTCTAAATATAGGCATATCCCCATTCTGCTGCCCAGCTAATATTAGCCCTTCTGTGGTAACCACGGATAGCCACACTCCTTCTTTTTGGCTGTGCTGATGGGAATTCTGTGTATAGTAAGGATCGCAGGCTGAGCCAGCAAGACTTGGGGAATACACGGAGGCAAGCACACCACAGCTCCACCACTGGGGGCTGTGCCAGGTGATTTATGAAGCTCCTTTTCAATACAAGATTTATGATTCTGTGAGCTGCAACGTTTGGGGAACTGCAGGGGGTGGGGGTGGGAATGGGTGGGTCTGGTTAATTGAATTTGTCAGCTTCCAGATGGAAGGGGCACTAACATTTGTTGATAATTTACTCTGAGCCAGGGCTAACACTATGGATTTCATACGTAGGATTTCACTGCATTTCCAAGCATCCCTTGCAGAGGGGAAGGTTATCATTCTTCTTTATAAATGAGGGCATTGAGGATCGGGGAAGTATAGACATGATGGTAACTTGCACTCTGACAAACAGCTCACCACTACAAAGATAGGATTTGAACTAGGGACTTTATGACTCTAAAACCATAGCCTTTTGTCACACCATCAGGTCTGTTGACTGGTGAGACATTTCCCTACCTCCTTCCTGCCTATACCCCTCACGACTTTTTTTTTTTTCTGTCTGTCATGGACCTTGAACTCTGGGCCTGGGCCCTATCACTGAGCCACAGCACTACTTCCAGTCTTCTGGTGATTAATTGGAGATAAGAGTCATATGGACTTTCATACCTAGTCTGGCTTTGAACTATGGTCCTCAGATCTCAGCCTCCTGAGTAGCTAGGATTACAGGTGTGAGCCACCAATGCCCAGGAGAGGGCTTAACCTTAAGGACTGAGTGCTGTCCCTTAGTGATTTGCTTGAGGTAGACATTCTACCACTCGAGCCACACTGCCACTTCTGGTGTTTTGTTGGTTAATTAGAAATAAGGGTTCAAAGACTTCATTGGACTTCATTGCCTGAATTGCCTTCTAATTTTGATCCTTAGTTTTTAGCTACTGAGCAGCTAGTATTGAAAATGTGAAGCACTACCATCCAGTTTGGTGGGGCATTTCTTTTTCAACACACTGATAACAGGCTATTTCTGATGGCAAACATACTTAGAATCATAGTGCTGTAACTTGGAGTAAGTGATTAGGAATGTCTAAGACTGAGTGGGGATGCAAGTAAAGGAACTCCAAGGTGCTTGCCTCCTAGCCCTCAGAGTTAGCACTGCTTTCTGGAGATCTTTATTTTATTTATTTATTTATTTTTTGCCAGTCCTGGTCTTGAGCTCAGGGCCTGAGCACTGTCCTTGGGCTTTCTCAAGGCTAGAGCTCTACCACTTGAGCCTCAGCACCACTCCCGGCTTTTTGCTATGTATGTGGTACCGAGGAATCGAACCCGGGTCTTCGTGCATGCTAGGCAAGCACTTTAACCACTAGGCCACACTCCCGGCCTGGAGGTCTTTATTTTTAATGTTCTCCTAATCCTGGTCCACAGATGCAGATGGTAAACATAAGGCAGGGACAGAGAGCAGAGTGAACACTACTTAACTAAAGGTCCATTGCAACCTTCCTGCTGAGTCTGGCTCACTGGCTTGCAAGTCCTCTTCACAAAAAATGCCAGAAAAGACAAATTTTCCTCAGGACACATCATGCAAATAAGGGCTTCCTCCTCAAGAGAGGAGTAAACAGGCTGGAGAAAGAGTGGCCAGTAAGTCATAGTAGGGAAATGTCATTCCATGCTGCTGCTGCTGCTGCTGCTGCTGCTGCTGCTGTTTCTTCCTCTTCTTCTTCTTCTTCTTCTTCTTCTTCTTCTTCTTCTTCTTCTTCTTCTTCTTCTTCTTCTTCTTCTTCTTCTTCTTCTTCTTCTCCTTAAGCTTTTTCTCAAGGCTAGCACTCTACCACTTCAGCCACAGCACCATTTCCAGCTTTTCTATGCATGTGGTACTGAGAAATGGAACCCAGGTTCTGTGAAGCTAGGCAAGCACTCTATCACTAGGCCAAACTCCTGGCCTGATTCCATGCTTCTTTTCATGCCTGTTTCAACCAAGATTCAAGACAAGAGGATCTGGGAGTTTGTTAATGCTTAAGAGGATAGTAATATCAGTCCCTTATGTCAAGGAAGATGGCTGATATTCTAGAAACACTAAGTTCCAAGCTTGTCTCCACCAGGAAAATGAGCCCACCTGGGAAGCACTGAATGATGACCCATCACACCAATTTATTCTTTTATCTTGTGGTTCCTGGGGCTTGAACTTGGCCTGGGCACTGTCCCTGAGCTCTTCAGCTCAAGGCTACCACCCTACCCCTGGGCCTGGGTACTATCCCTGAGCTTTTCAGCTCAAGGCTACCTCCCTACCCCTGAGGAAAGCCCCACTTCCCAGTTTTCTAGAGGTTAATTGGAGATAAGAGTCTGAGATCCTTTTGTGCCCAGGCTGGCTTTGAACCATGATCCTCAAATCTCTGCCTCCTGAGTAGCTATGATTACAGGCTTGAGCCACGCATGATGCCCAGTTCAGACTTCCTATTCTTGAAACGACCTCCTATGTAGTCCATCCCACCATGAGTATTTGGATTAAGGTTTGGGAACAAAAGACCAAGGCCCCCTTATAATGAAGAAGGTGGTAGGATTTCTGAGATCTGCAGAAAGATTTCCCAGGCTCCAGACATTACAGCAGCATTACCAACAGAACAGCATCTAGCCCAGCACCCCAAATCATCTCCTCTCATCTTTGCTTAATTTGATTGAAGTTAATCCCCTACTAGCAGCTCATTTCTAGAAACCTATCCTGTACAGTTTTTCCAGGGAAGGACACAAGCCCATTTGTGAGCTGCTCAAGCGGCCCACTGCAGTCTCTCAGGAATTCTTGGAACTCGGGACTCCTGGGTGATGCTGGATGTGTATGTGCACATGCGTGTGCGTAAGTGACAGGCAAGTGTGGTGACACTGTCACCATCAGGAAATCACAAACAACAGTATTGTTTTCAAGGGGAGGCAGGAGTTCTTCATCTTCTAAAAGCAATGGAGCCTGAAGAGAAATCTCACAGACACATCTGCCTGTGAAAGTATACCAGACAAGTGCACAGGAGTCCAAGGATACAGACAGGACCCAGATGTACCCCATATGTACAGGCCAGATAGGCATGCACATGGAACAGGCAGGTATATGTATGACAACATTGGCCACTAAGTGCACCTTCTCTGTTCCATCCCTGTGGTCCAGTTTTTTGGGTGTCTCAGGTGGTGGATCCAGGGATGAAGGTCCATCTGAAGTAGAAGGCCACTGACAGCTGGGATTGCTTGTAGTATTCCAACCTGACAGTCTCCGAGAATTCTCTAAGGTTAGAGGTTCATTTCCAATGTATTTCATAATCACTTCATCCCAGAAAGCCTTGGAGGAAGTGCTGCAGGCCAGAACAGAGTCACAGCCCTTGGGAACTCAGCTCTCCTGAGAGGAACATCAGATAGGTTGGCTTTCAGAAGACAGTCAGAATCAGCTTACTCAGGTTGAAGCCCAACTTCTTTATTCTAGAGCCCAGCAAGATGGAAGCACCCAGCTGTGCTTCAATGGATGACTAGTCAATGACTTAATTCAATTAAAGGCTGTTTTAGGCTAACCTTATTTGTTCTCCCCAGCACTTGAAAAGATTTAAGTACTTCTGCTTTATAGCCCTACCTGCTGCCCTTCCAGGCAAGCAAGAAGCTGCCATGCTCCCTCTCACTTTCTGCACCTGCATGTCACTCACTATTCTTGCACCACCAAACTTCTCCACATTTCTTCTGGAATCCAGGGCCTGCCAAGTCTTAGACTTTCTGCCTGCAGCTCCTCTAGACTTTAGTTTTTGCAGAGCTGAGGATCAGTCCCAGAGCCTTATACCTGTGTGCTCTCTATACTCCACACATGTGTGAGCCATGCACTCAAGCCCTGAACCCCCTTGCTTCTTCAACTTTTAAGATGCACCTCAAAACTCTCTTTTTCTGGGGCTGGGAGTTTGGCCTAGTGGTAGAGTGCTTGCCTAGCATGCAGGAAGACTCGGTTTCGATTCCTTGGTACCACATAGAAAAAATAAATAAAAGCAAATGGATTCTCACTGAAAAGCCATATAATGAGTGATTGTTGTTCTTAATGTACTATGTTATTTCTCTTCTCTTTTGCTGTCCCTTGGTTATCTCATATTGTTACAGTATTTCACCTTGTTATCTGATATATTACATATATGTTTATTTGGTTATTTGAAATAGGATAGGGAAGGGGGGAAAACAAGATGAGGGGTGGGGTGGGGGCAGGGAAATGGGGACCAAGACATGAGAAAGGGTATCAATATTTGTGAAGTAATGCACCCTCTATCTGGTGAATGTAATGTAACCCTTCTATTAATTACAATAAAAATATTAAAAAAGAAATAAAGTAAATAAAAAAAACCAAAACAAAAAACTCTCTTTTTCTTCTTTCTTTTTTTCTGGACCGAGGGCTTGAACTCTGGGCCTGGGCACTCTCTATAGGCTCCTTTTGCTCAAGGCTAGCAATCTGCCACTTGGTTCACAGTGCTACTTCTGGGTTTTTCTGTGATTAATCAGAGATAGAGTTTCATGGACTTTCCTGCTCTGGTTGGCTTTGAATCATACTCCCACAAATCTCAGCCTCTTGAGGAGGTGGAAGGCCCAGCCATAGGTCCAGATCCTGGCTCTGCCCTTGTGAGTTCCTTTATCTGCTTCTTCCTATTTGGATGACAACAACAGAAGCAGCTAGTGTCACCCACTGGAACCAGAATGGGAAAAGAAGTGAGTCTGAAGCACACACTAGACTAAACTTGCCTGTGGGCTGCTGCTAAAACATGTGTCCTGGGACACATTCCAGGGTGTGATTCCCCTTTCTTCACACCCTCAGCCTCTGGCCTGTGGCTCCTGCAGTCTCGTGTCCCATTTAACCTTCCCCAAACTCTTTTCTTGGAGGGCCATGGGGCAAAAAGCATCATTAAGGATATAACTCTCTCAGGTAACACTAACATGCCATGACACAAGAGACATTGCACTGCTATTCAGCTGGAGAAACTGGAGCGGCAAGGCTTAGGTTAGGGAAGTGGGATCTGTGTGTCCTGCCTGCTTGCTCCCTCCTGGAAGCCCCAAATGGATTCCTACTGAGTTTACTCCTTCTGCAAAATAAATCATCTTTCTCTATTGATTTATTTAGATTTCAAAAAGGTCACAGCCAACTATTTTTCCCCCAACCAGAAAGTAGGAATGAGTAAAAGGATTAAGAGTTGGAAATAAATTTCAACTGTAAGAACATTTGACTGTCCGCATGTCAAGCATAGCATTAGGCTGCACAGAGAGAGAGAGCAGAGGGAGGTGCCACCCAGCCCTCGAGGAACCCCCATGGTGGGAAAAAAGCAAAGCTCCAAGTTCACAGTCAGATTCAAAGGCAATTTCTCAGCAACTCTGACTTGCCTGGAGGGCAGGGGAATCATTATACTCCACAGGAGGAGGTTTTAGGGTCATTTCATTTTTTTTTTCCCTGAGGAAGAAACAGACTCAGAGAGTTCAATGGCCTACCCATGATGGAGCAGCCAGTGATGAAGGTGGACTTGAACCCCAGTCAGTGTAGGTAACAGCATAAGTGGTCTCATATGTGTATTGGTCTCGCTTGGTCTAGTTGGCAAGTGGGGATTTACATAACTTTTGGAGAGCTTTTATTTTTTTATTCCTACATTATCACAATGTAGGAGGGAGAATAAATATCTCTATTTTATTAAAGAAGAAAGTAAATTCAGAGTTACTTATCCTAGCTTAGAAATAAATACATCAAGGTCAAAACAAGGTCACACTCTTTTGACCGTTTTTGGTCACTTGCTGAGCTACAGTGGCCTTCCAAGGGATTGTGGGTGGGAAATCAAGTCCCTCAAAGCGGAAGATGCTGGATAAGGCCCCAGGAAACCTCAATTCCACTTAGGAACAAATCTCCAAGGTCTAAACTTTTTTTTTTTTTTTTTTTTTGGCCAGTCCTGGGCTTGAGCTCAGGGTATGAGCACTGTCCTTGGACTTTCTCAAGTCTAGAGCTCTATCACTTGAGCCTCAGCACAATTTCTGGCTTTTTTCTATGTATGTGGTACCGAGGAATCAAACTTGGCTCTTCGTGCATGCTCGGCCAAACTCCCAGCCCCACCATGTCTAGTTTTAATGGTCCTGCCTGGCTAGGACCACCAGACACAGTCACAGATATTTAAACACTTTGTGCTTCACTAAACATACAGCTCTTTATGACTTGCCACGGTTTTCTCTCCATTAGTAGTTCCTTTCAGCCCTTGAGAATGTCCTCTCAATGTGAACAGACTCTACACTCATGGCACTCTTGGCTCTATATGGTTCTCACTGGGCAAACTGCTATGCAGCCTTCAAAATTCCATGTAGAACACATTGCTTCTGATCTTGTTCATCCCTGACCCCCCCCCTCTCTTCCCTCCGCATTTCTGTGCTCTTCATGCACTTGTTATTATAGCCATGACCATGCTTGAGATTAATTGTAAAGAATTCGAAACTTTCTTCCCTGCTCCATATCAGGGTTCCTCTGGGGCAAGGGCCCTCAGGGGTTCCTTTCTGTGTGAGCAGACATTTCAGTGAGCGGTATGCCTGGCCCAGTAAAGGAGCTTAACATATAACCGTTGCCTATAACTGTTCAGTGAAGTGACTGAATAAATGTGAGAATGAATACAATTCCAAGTCTCCCCTTTATAAATGTTCAGACTGACACTGTTATCTATACTCAAGTAAAAGGACTGTATTTTAGTCTGCCATCTTAGACTCTCGGTCTCTGCCACAGACAGTTTCAGCCAAGTATTTCACATGTTAAAAAAGTAACAAAAACAAACACTCAACCCTTTTGTTAACCTCCAGGATACTGAGCTATTAATACTTGTGGATATTTTGATTTTCTAGGAGGATAAGGAGAAATTCCAGGGGAGATAATGGTGTAAGCATTGGTCTTATTCAGCATGTGGTAGAGAGGCCAATCTGTTTTCTGTTATGGAGGAGAATGTTTTGCTTCAAAGGAGAATCCATCTAGGCATCTGTGCTGCAATGTTTAAAATTGTTTGAGAGGCAGGAATGCCATCAGTCCAATCTCAGTACCCAGTTGAGCATCTTGTCTGGAATAACGGCAAGAGATTCACTGTCCTGTCCACCAGGAAATTTTCAGTCTTCAAGTCAATTGTCAAGTTTTAGTGTTTGTAGATGTTTTTTTCCTGACACAAGTGTATGAGAAGACATAACTATGAACTGTCGTAAGTTTATTCTTATCACAACTTTTTAAAGTTTTCAAAAAAAAAAGAGTTAAGGCAAACATAAATCCTGTACAAATTCTTGCAAGAAATGAGAACTCTTCACAATTCATTTTATGATTCCGATTCCAAAACTAGACAAAGATATCACAAGAAAATGAAATTGTAAATCAATATTCTCTGAAAAGATATAGGAAGAAATTCTCAATAAAATCCTATTGAGATGATACAACATAGAGAAGCAATTATGTACCATGACTAGGTTAGGAATATAAGATTGGTTTATCATACAAATGCCAATAAACGGGCTTAAATATACCATATTAAGACAATAAAGGATAAACCCATACATGAAGTCAAGAAAAAGCACAGAAAAAACATCTGACAAAATCCAATACTATTTCATGAATAGAAGTAACCCTCAAATTGACAGAGGCCAAATTGCAATTCATAGGTAATATCCTACTTAATGTTAAAAGGCTGACAGCTTTCCCTTGGGATTAGAAATAAGACAAAGTGTCTGCTCTCATCACTTTTATTAAGTATTAGACTGGAGAGTCTAAGGGAATTAGTGGAGAAAAAGACATTCAGATGAAAAAAAGAAGAAATAAAACCATCTCTACTCAAAGATGATATGACCTTATGTACATAGAAAATCCAAAAGATTCGGATGATAGGAACTAATAAATGTAGCATAGTGACAAGATACAAGATCAATGTATAACACTCAAATGTAGATGGGTGCCAGTAGCTCAAACCTGTAACCCTAGCTACACAGGAGGCTGAAATTTGAGGATTGCGGTTTTTCGTCAGTCCAGGAAAGAAAGTCCAAGAAATTCTTACCTCTAACTGACCACCAGAAAGCCATAAGTAGAGCTGTGATTCAAGTAGTAAAGTACTTGCTTAGAGCAAGAAGAAACTCAGGCCTTGAGTTTAAGCCACAGGATCAGCAAGTGTGAAGGTACAGGCACTCATACACACACACACACACACACACACACACACACACACACACACACACACACAAGAAAGCACACATGCATGTATGCACACACACACACCCTTCAAGTGTATTTCTATATACTAGTAATAATACAAAATGCAACCAAGAAAGCAATTATACTTATAATAACATCCAAATGGCATAAAATAGTCAAGAATAAATTTAAGGAAAAAAGTTAAAAGCTTCTATACTATTATAAAACATCATAGAAATAAAATCTAAAAACTTAAAAAAATGGGATGACATCCCATATTCATAGATTAAGTGACTTAATATTGTTTAGATAACAATATTGAGACAGATGCAATGAATCCATAACCCAAATCAGCTGGTCACCAGTGGCTCATGCCTGTAATCCTACCTACTTAGGATACTCAGATCTGTGGATTGTGGTATAAAGCTAGCCTGGGCAAAAAAGTCCCTGAAATTCTTATCTCTATTTAGCTACCAAAAAAATCAGAAGTGGAGCTGTGGCTCAAGTGATAGAGCACTAACCTTAAGTAAAAAAAGCTTAGTGCTCAAGTCATGAGTTCAAACACCAGCACTAGCACTGTCACATACAAAAGAAAGAAAGAAAGAAAGAAAGAAAGAAAGAAAGAGAAGGAAGGAAGGAAGGAACAATGAAGAAAAGGAAGAAGTAAATTAACATGTGGTTTCTAAAATGTACATGGAAAGGCATGGGACATAGAACAATCTTGGAAAAAGAAGCAAAATTTGGACAATTCATACTTTCCAATTTAAAAATTATGCTGTACCTACAATAATTAAGATGACCTAACATTACCATAAAAATACTTAACTATATTATCAATGGGATAGAACTGAGAGCCCAGAACTGAATTTATGATCAACTGATTTTTGATAAGAGTACCAAGACAATTCAGTAAGTAAAATAATGATGTTACTGAAATAGGATAAATTATGTAATACAGTGAAATCCAGACATCATACAAAATATGAAGATTAACTCAAAGCAGATCACAGACCAAAATGTAGAAAACAAAACTCATAAGAAAATCTGGGAATGCATCTTTATAATTTTGGACTAAGCCCTGGTTTCTTAGATGTAATTTTAAGAGTACAAGCAAAAAAAAAAGAAGAAGAGAAAGATACACATTGGACTTAATAAAATTCATCCCTTCCTTCAAAGGATATTATTAAGAACTCATAGTATGATTTACAAATCATATATAAGTGATGTGCACCCAGAATGTGTAAAGAACTCTAACAAGTCAACAACTAAAACAACCAAATAGCCCAATTAGGAAATAATCAAAGAACTTGAACAGTTATTTCTTTAAATAAACTGCTTAAGCTTCCAATAATCACATGTAATAGCATCATTAGACATTAAGGAAATTGAATCCAAGCTATCAGAGCTTCTATGTCATACATAAGGAAGCCTAAAATAACAAAAATAATAAAAAGTGTTGGAAATGATGTGGGAAACATTGGAAATGTCATTTGTTTCTGTTGGAATTGTAAATGGGTGATGCTACCTTTAAACTGGAAATGACAAACACAGAATCATATATTACATCTGACCTAGGATGTCATTTTCCAGGTGCAAGATATACTCAAAAGAGCTGCAAATATATGCACACATGTACACAAATGTTCATAGCAGCTTCGATAGCCAAGTTATTAAAAACAACTTACATGCCTTATAAATGAGCCAACAGAATGTGGCGTGTGCGTGCGTGCGTGTGTGTGTGTGTGTGTGTGTGTGTGTGTGTTTGTACATTCATAGGCTGAGACACAAATGAACCTTCAAAACATTATGGAAAGCAAAAGAAATCAGACATCAAGGCAACATCTTATATAAATGTATCAATAGAATCAATACCAAATGCTTAGAATAGGTAGGTCCAGAGAGAGACAAGGTGGAATAATGGTTGCCAGAGTGGGGGGGAGGGCATGGGATGTGGGTGACAGGGATGACTGCTCATGAGTGCACCATTTCTTTTGGGGGTGATAAAATGTTCTAAAAATAGATAGTGATGATGCTTGCACAACCCTGAATATTCTTGTAGATTTTAAAAGGGTAGATTTTATGGCATGTGAACTGTGTCTCAATAATGCTGTTGTAAAAAAAATAGGCAAGAAAGAGACTACAGGGAATGTAGGAAAATGAAAACAGCTGACTTGTTCGAAGCAGTGAGAAAGAAGGTGATCTTTATTTCTTCTCCCATTATTTTGTGCAATAACATTATAATATAGTGTTAAATGTTACAGTATTAACATTCATTAAATATACAATATTATTTTGCCTGTTTACTTGTGCAATAAATAAACATCTGAAAAAGAAAGGAGATGGGGTGGAGGACAGAGAGCCCAGTATAAAAAATGGGCTGGAGGCTGAAAGGGATGAGAGAGAATGATTAAACAGGTGATACTCATCAAGATGCATTATACTCATAAACTGACATGTCATATTGAAATCCCCTTATACAATTACTTAAGAATAAATGAAAATAAATTTCAAAATTTATTACAAAAGACAATGAGCTGAACTTTCACCTTTAGACTCTCAATTCTCATTCTTCTAGGTAGGGGATTTTACCTAACTAGGCCACATTTTCTTTTTCCTTCCTTCGCCCCCCGCCTCCCACAACCTTTTCCTAGAAATGGAAATAACATCAATTTTTCAGAGCTGCTATGAGGATTGCATGAGGCCTTTCAGGTCTAGAGCAGTATGTGGCAGGTATGTATGGTACTCATTTTCCCTTCTCTCCATTTATTTATTGACACAATTATGAACCATCTGCTACATATTGGGGCTATAAAGCAATCAAGATGAGATCTTGTCCTCAAATATACTGGAGGTTAGAGAGAAAGACAGATGCATAAATAAGTAAAAGGAGTTAATTGGGAAGGGTAATAGGAAAGCTATCCATAAAGAGCTTATTGAATAAGCTATGCACATGAAGTAAACATATTTCTGAAGTTGTGTCTGGAGCTATTGGTGAAGAGGATAACCTAACAAGTGAAGACTGGTAGAAGACAGAAGCCATAACCACTCATCTTTATATGGGCATATGCTTGTTTTTTGGTGCATTAAAAAAAATTGTTGGTTGTGGTGCTTGAACTTGGCCTGGGTGTTGTTCCTGAGGCTACTTCTCTACCATATTGAGCCACAGCACCACTTTCAATTTTCTGGTGGTTAACTGGAGATAAGAGTCATGGACTTTTATGCCCTGGCTGGCTTTAAATCGCCATCCTGAGATCTCAGCTTCCTGAGTATCTAGGATTAAAGGTGTAAACCACTGGTGCTCAGGGCTTTGGTGCATTTTTATATGTGTTATTCCAAGAGGTTCACAGAACACACCAGCAAGGGAAGGATTAGCACCCCGCTTTATTATTTTTTTTAATAAATGTGAAGACTCCTCTTGGCAAGGCTTCTACATGGGGTAGAAGCCCCTTCTACATTGCCTCTTCTGAGCCATCTCAGCTCCACCTGCACAGAAGGAAGATGGTTGGAAGGGGAAGAATGAGACAATGAAGAGGAATTTCTCAAGTTATGTCAGGAGGAGGTACTGAGTACGTAACTGGCTTCCTTCTTGGGGTCAAGTGAGAAAACATGCCAGAAAGAAACTCAAGCATCCATTTCACCATGATCCAACAGAGTAATTCATCCCTTGAAGAAACTTTTGAGCTCTGTAGATCACCCTAGCACACACTTTCTGTACCGATATCAAGGGTGGAGTACCCATGTGACATGGTGGCTTTGCTGACAGCATGGTAGTTGCATGGTGGTTGAAATATTACAGTGGGAATTTTCTCTATTGACACTGAGGAGAAATGATCTCTCCAAGGTCACACACAAAAGTGAAGATGAAAATCACTTTGAGCATGCCATCATCCTGTACTAAGAAGTCACAAGGGCAGAAGGCAAAATCCACATACTGACCACAACCACTCAGAAATCACACATCAGCGAGTGAAGGGAGGCATGCGTGTTAAATAATACTCAAAATAGATAACACAAAACAACAGGAGCCCAAATCTCCAGGGTCAGTGGTGGATCATTGGATTTATGACTGTATGCTCAAAAGTTTAGCTTAAGATTAGTCACAGAATCCTGGCTTTGATAGCTCCTCCTTACTGCAACTACTTGATTGCTCTTTAGTTTTGATAGAACCTGCCTGGTGCTAAAAGCTAAAGACCTCTTTGTAACAAATGCATCTTCCTTGAAGGAGGATGATGACAGATCTGAGCAGAGGCATTTGGCCCAGAGATCTAGTGGGTCCTTCAATGGTTCTGCCAAGCCTGGGGCAGCAGGCCAGCTGGAATGACCACAGTCTCATTTATCAAGAGCCATAACCAGCCCATTAGTTGGCTTCACTCTCAGCTCTAACCCATCGACTCTGACAGAAAGTGCGTGATCTCAAAGGCTCCTCGCTGTTAGAATGTCTCCAGAATTGAATGAAACATCTACAGGCCCAAGGGCCTGGTTTTGCCCAGAAGTGCATAAGCACCTGGTTGAGGGGAAAGCAGCTGAGGGATGTTCATGAAGTTTAAATGGGGATAATGGGGTAGTTCTCATCACTTACAGTGATGTCCAAGGATCTGTTAGATTAACTGAAGTTTGTGGCATTCTCAGGCCAGCAAGAGTCAAGGGTCTCAAAGACCAAGACAGAACACTGACTTAGGAAACTTATACCTAAGTAAGATAAAATCCAGCACTACTTCTTGCGAGATGTTTCATCATCAGAAAACATACTGATATGTCTGAGTTTTCTCTGGTTTCTTCATTAGTTTGAATGGCTGCGTTGTTGTTACAAAGGTCATGAGGACAAATCTGATGAGCTGGGTGGCTGGGGAATTGGTGCCAGCTGAAATAAGACCAAGTGATAGAACCATAGCTGCATGTTTTAAGACAAGGGAAACAGAAATGAATCAAGAGAAAAGTGCATTTAGTAGGGCAAGAGGAAAATAAGTCAATGTTCAAATGGAATGTGGTCAGAGCCATAATAAGAGAAAAAAAAGTATAAGAAAATCACATTTTCCAGTAGATATGTAAGGTCTGCCAACTATTTGCTTTTGAAAGCTCAATCATAACATTGAAGACTTATTATTACACCATCAATAAATGTCTCCTACAGATGCAGAGGGCAAAAGTAGCAGTAAGTTCCTCACCGTGAGTGAATTCCAGCCAATTGATAACATTTACCCAGAGCACTGCATTTGGAAAGGTTCCGAGACCCTTGCATTGGTACACACCGGAAAAGAGCAAGACGATAATCAGAGGGGCTGGAAGTGGGTGGCTAGGAAGGATGGCTGCCTACATGGTGGGAATGATGGATTTGGTACCCATCAAGTGTTAGCCCCTCCATTTGGAGGGGCCACTCCTGTTGGCCTCCCTCTGTAGGAATGGCTTCAAAGGAACACAGTGGGCAGTTGACAGCCATACCTGCAGTAGATAGTAAGGCCAAGTACCCTTGACTTGAGGTGAGCTCTCGAAAGGGCCATCCCAGCTCTTTGAGTGGGGTAGGGTCAGCTCATCTCAGTGGATCTCACCTTGGTTATGTGTGTGTGGTAGCTCAGCTTCTCCCTCCAGTCAAGCCTGCTTCTTTCTCCCTTACAGGCATGGATACTATGCACCTGCCCCTTTCAACTTTCTGCACATAAATATCTAATCCAAACCTGCATCCAAGGGAACTCCCTCTAATACATCTGCATTTGCCATTTCTGCACTAGCTGTACCTCCCTACACCTAGCTAATAATTCCTTATCTGTGCTTACTTCCTTCACAAGGATAACTGGATGTAAGCAAATGATATAACCCAGCAGCTTTCTCCTTTTCTCTCGGTGGCAAGAAAACTCAAAAATAAGTTCTCTGTTCTTTTTCTTCCTTGCCTAGGTCAGAAGTAAAGTGTTGCTTTAGGTTTAGAAGCTTTCTATAGCTATCTATAATTGCTGGACTGATTCTATTCCCCTCTTTTCTAATCACTCCTCCTGACCTCTAATTATAGAACCGAAAAGCCTTTACCCACAATTCAGTTGATGAAATCATTATAGACTCAGGGTGTCATCACACCAATGAACAATATATGCCAAAGATTCTCATTAACGAGATGTTCTTAGAATAGGAATATACACATAGGCATATGTATTATTGACACAGTGACCATTTAAAGTAATTACTTGCTTTGAACAAAAGAGAGGTTAAATGATCACCCAAATCACCCAGTAAATTTGTTGCAGACCCTAGACTGGAATCTGGAATTCTTAACTCTACCTCTTAGAGGGCAATGTGGTATTTCTACAGAGGACTGAAATTAGCTCAGGACACTTCCTCCCAGGGCTTCTTTTGCACTCTTCTTGTAATGCAGCATCTCAGTGGTGTTCAGATCATGCACCAAGCACTGAAGAGCGTTGTGGGGTTTAGGAGATGATCTAGCAATCTAGTACCTGAATGCCCTCCACCTCTGGACAAGGGCTATGTTATTTCTGTTGGGAGTGCTGTGATTCATGGGTGAGCACTTGCTATTTCTACAGAAGCAGAGCAAGCAGGGAGGCATAGTTTGCGAGGATAGAGAGCATGGATCAGTTCCAGCCACTTACCCAAGCATGTTTAGGGGAATTATTTGGTGTTACCCCATCTCTGAGACACAACCAGGGGAGTATAGAGGTATGGCTGTGTCTGTGTGGCCACATTCTCCAAGTTTCAGGTCTGGCCTCACTATTTAACTATATGACCATTTTTTTAAAAGAAAAGTCACTTAGCCATTTAGTGCCTCAGTTTCTTTATCTGTAGGACAAAGCAAGAATAATGATATCTCCTATCGTGTGGACTTCCAAGTAAATGCTTAAAATTTTGCTAAGTCACATGGTAAATATTAGTCATTTCCCCATTTTTCAAAATAGAAAACTGAAGCAGAATATTATCAATTTCCTTACGGTCAAACCATTTAATGACAAGCAGAACCTGGGCATGAAACCGTGATCTGAGTCCCCAGTACATGTGTTTTACTTATCTTAAAATGCCTTCTGCTATTCCCTTTGTCTAATGTGGTTTTTATGTTTGTTTGTTTTTTTTTCAAAAAAAGGGAAAAGTAAGAGTAGGATAATGTACCTGAGGAATTTGAAGCCAGAAGTTGGCATAGCATTTTCCTTTGAGGAGATGTTTGTTTAGAACTGCACAGACAGGCAAGCCTGAGACTCACCTCTACAGGTAGGCAATAAGGCCTGGTGTCTCTTGCATTCTGCCAAGATGTATAGAGACTGAAACAGCAAATACAGGCCCAGCTGCCAGATGCACCACTGCAACAAAACCATAGCTTTTGATCTGGCCGGTGGGGAGATGGTCGAATCGCCCATACCCCACATGACCAGGTGAACTAGTAACTTCTGAGTGACACTGAAGCCCTGAGGTGGAGGGATTGAAAGCACTGCAGACATTGCTTAGCAGCAACACACCAGCTAGCCCCAGAGCCCCTCTCTTTCTTGGCTTCTGCTACTTTACTTCCACAAAACTCACATGCTCCTGCTACCTTTTGGGTAAAGTCACAGGGGGTCAATTATCTTGTGGCAATGAAACTGGAGTGCCATTTCTTTGGCTTGCATAAGATGGCACTGCACATGATGAAACACACCATTGGTCCATGACGCCTTGTGGGAAATTCCTCCCTTGAGAGCACTGCACCAAGACCTTTCTTTCCCTCACACTTGGCCTCACTCACCAATGAACTAGCTGTAGTGGACGTAGCAAATCCAAGAAATTCCCCCAGAGAGTGCTGTGGAAACAAGCTCCCATATTCTCCAGGGAACTCTAAAGCATGTGCCTCTCAAGCTGGGTGCCAGAGATTTGTGCCCAAGTTATGTGGGAGGCTGGGATGGGAAGGACCATGGTGCCAGGGGAAACCAGGCAGAAAAACTGATGAGCCTGCATCTCCACAGAGGGGAGCTGGAGGCAGCGGCACATGCCTACAATCATAATGATGACGGGGAACCTAAAAGTAGGCAGAGCACAGCTCAGGCAGTGAGAATGATGGCCTTCTCCCAAAAATAACCGAGGAAAAACGGGGCCAGAGGCATGGCTCAACAATAGGGTTCCAGCCTAGCAGGCAGAAGAGCCTGAGCCAACTTGTAAAGCATAGTAAGGGATTGGGGAGGGAGAGAGGGGGGGAGGGAGGGAAGGAAGGAGGAAAGAAGGAAGGAAGGAAGGAAGGAAAGGAGAAAGGGAGGAAGAGAATAGAGAGGAAGGGATGGGATGGGGAGGGGAGAGGAGCAGAGGGAAAGGAAAGGAAGAAAGGGAAGAATGGACCTCTAGATGCTGACCTTGCTCTCACTTGTAGCTTACAGATAAGATGTATTTCCCCAGGAAATACACCATTTTCTCGTTAACTTTATTTTGGGCTTTACACACTGTCTTTCATATATGACAATTGGTACTCAGTCTTCACCAGCTTCATCCCTTCTACATGGAAACCTCACTCAGTTCTGGATGGCAGGCTCTGGGTCTGAGTTGTGGCTTCACAGGAAATCCCTGCAGGAATACAGGCCTGGGCTGGGGCTCTGAGGCACATGGTGACATGTGGTGTGACAGGACTTCCCCTGAGCACTGGCTCTCCCATCAGCCCCTGGATCCATCCCAGCTCTGCCAGTACTCAGCAGGGCACTCTGGGAAAGTGACTCCGTGTTCAAACGTTGCCTTTAGGTTAAATGGTTATAAAAATAGTATCTTATTATCTTGTTGGGAAAAATCAAGCAGTCAACAGTCATACAAAGATGTTCTAGGCAATGATGGATCATACATACAGCAGCTGTCTCACAAGATTATAATAGGACAGATGTTACTGGCTCACATTTGTAATCCTAGCTACTTGAGAGGCTGAGATCTGAGGATCACAGTTTTAAACTAGCCCAGGCAGCAAAGATAGTGAGACTCTTATCTTTAATTACTCAACAAAAATTTGGAAGTAGTGATGTGTCTTGGGAGACAAATGATCAGCTTCATGCAAAAAAGAAAAAGAAAAGAAAAGAGAAAATAGAAAGTAAAGGACAAGGCTACAGGTCCTGAGTTCACACCCCAATACTTGCTCATACAAACACAGAAAAGATAATAATGAAATGGAAAAAAAACAACTCTTACTGCTAGTAGCATGGCCCTCTTCAATCGGAGCTTCATGCGTTGGTCATGTGCTTATGATGACACTGTATAAACAAACTTACTGTGTTGCAAGACATGTAACACATGATGATATATGGTGAGAAGTACTAGATGTTGATTATAAATGACTGTGGTACTGGTTTATTTATATAGTGTAATATTTTTTTTATTATTTTAAGAGTGAACTCCTTCTTACTAAAAATGGTTTACTATAAAACCGTATGCTATATTATGCCAGCAGGAGGCTTGTATATCTTACACTTATTGCACAGGCGATTGAGTGATGGCTCTATGTACTGTGTAGGCTTGGGCAATGCTTATTATGGTGTTTGTAATCCATGAGATCATCTAATCTCATAGTTCTCAGAATTTACTCATTGCCAACCAATACATGATTGCAAAGGTAAAGCACTGAGCACTATTCCTAGCACAGAGCTTACAATTTACTCCTTATAAATCAATCATTCACTCAGTTACCATAAAAGCTGTATGATGCTAACATTGTGGGCATCCAGTTTCTACCCTCAAGAACCTTAACATACAGGGAAGAGGACCACAGAAGAACCAATAGCTACAATGCGCATGGCAGGTACTTGTGTATATGGGGTGGGGGGATAATAAATACTAGGGCCTCATGCTCTTGCTTGAGTTTTTGCTCAAGGATGCCACTTTAGCACTTGAGCCACACCTCCACTTCTTGCAGATGCTTTATTAATAGTTATTTTCAAAAGAGCTACCACTAATCAGTGAAGCATTTGTGTGTGTGGGGGGGTGATAGGTACTGGCCATTATGTGTTACATACTTTGTATAAGCCAAGAGGATCAATTCTTCCATTTAAATATCTCAGTTCAAGTCCAAACACTGTCACTAAATGATTATGTGATTTTAACTCTTTATTGTTTTTGAAACTTAATTGCTTCATCTTGAAAAAAGATACAAAACATCACTGTAGATGCTTATTAATATGTGTTGACCAAAGAGGTGGAATAAGCATTTAAAGCAGAAATTTAAGAGTGCATGGAAGACTAGGATTGGGTACTTAACATCTCCTATCCCTGGACTGTCTGTCTGGGGAGGTCCAAGGCCAGCAACAGGGCCACTGCAGTATGGGTAGGATTGAAATACAATGGCTTTTCTGGTTTGGATCGAATTCTTAGCCACTGACTGTAGCCACAAGGAATAGAAGCTGGCCACGTCGATCAAATTTCTGTAAAGAACAAGGCAGAATATCCCAAATAAAGAGGCAGGCTTTCCAAACTGAAGGTGGATGATCAGGCTGAGAGGATGGAGACAAAGAGACGTCTGTGTTCTGAGAGAGGATGATACTTTGGGCTTCCCCAACCCCCATACCATGGCATGGATGGCTCATGCTGGCACCAGGCCAGGCCTTCAGGGGTGGGCAGAAGACAAGTCACATTACATTTCTCTTTGTCCCAGTTTCCTTATCTCCAACCAGGACAGTAATCCAATCTTGCTTTTAATGTAGGGTTGCTAAAAGAATCAAATGTAAAAGAACCTTAAAAAATATCAAGTACTACAAAAATAACCATTATTGATACTGTACCATTCTCCTGGCTCCTACCATGTTACTATGACAACTACTAATGACAGCTATTCTGTATCTGCCAGGTATAGCTTAAGGATTATCACGAATCTCCTTTACAATCTATCATCTTAAAAGCAAGGAAACAGAAGCCAGGAGGGACAGAGGCACGACCAGTCCCCTTTATTGTATCTTTGGGAATTAGGAAAAGATGACTTTTTTCCCTTGGCAGAGGCTTGACTAGTAGAATGCATGGTGGTTTTGGGGTCTCAGTTGCCAAATAGGGGACACACCTCAACAGCAGTATATAATGACATGAACAATGTAGACCAGATTGGTTCAATGAAAGGCCAAATCCAGGCACTGATGACTCAGCTACATTAGGATGCTGAAATCTGAGGATCATGATTCAAAGTCGGTCCACGAGACTCTTAGAGCCAATGAACCAGTAAAATGCTAGAAGCTGTGGCTCAAGTGGTAAGAGTGCCAGCCTTGAGCCCAAAAGGTAACATAAAATGTATAGGCCCTGAGTTCAAGCCCCAGTATCAGCAGTACATAGACAGCAGGTAGATAGGTAGATAGATAGATAGACAGACAGATAGACCTAGATAGACATACAGACAGACAGAGAGCCTAACTAGGTACCAAATGCATGCCTGCTCTAAGACAAAGATACTGCAGATGGGTAACTGGCTGCCTGGAGCAAGGCCTTCTATCTAGACCACAAATACTCAGTTTCTTCTAGGCCACTATGGGGATGAACAGAAAAGATGCAGTCAGAGCTTTGCACCCTAGGAATGTGTTGCCTCTGCAACACTGAATCAGAAAGCCCCAGCTCCCAGCTGAGTCAGTGCACAGACTGGAACAAAACTGTGTGAAGCCAGGCCTGTTTACACGAATGAACATTCTTGTAGTGCAGCCTGATAAGTCTGTTGCTAAGTCAGCTTGGTTTTCCTGTCACGCAGCACCTGGCTATTGGCTCAGGAAAGATAATCACTCTGGGAACCAGCTCTGCTCAGGAGACCTGGTAAAATGCTTGCAGACTACGTTGAGACCTGCCTTTCAACAGGCCGTCACATCATCCCATGTAGGACAAGGGGAAACTCAACCCAAGAAGGAAAGACTTTGCATACATACATAGTCCTGCTGAGTGGCTGCAGCTGAAAGTGAGCCACGGGGAAAGAACTGGGCCCTAGAACTGTTGACTCAGAGCACCTCCTGAACAAAGACCCTAAAGTTCCCTGCTGGGGCTTCATGAGACACCAGGAGCTCAGGTTCCCGGTGCACTACAGCTATCATCTGTCAACCTGGACACTAGCCCTGTTAGTTTGTAGAAAAACAAGCAAAGAGATCACACAGCCCTGTGATAGGAATGCTGGTGGCAGAGGACAGGACGGGGGCAAGGGCCAGGAGAGATCAATTCAAACAACAGATGTCTTTATATGATCCCAAAGAAGAGGGAAAAGGAGAATAGATGACCCCAGCCAGGGGAAGGAATGGCTGGCTTCCCCTTGTCATCAAGGAGTTTAATGAGGTGTAATAAAAGCCTATTTTGACATCCTGTTAAAAACTTATACTCTATGCATGCATACATACACATATTGACTGAAGTATAGTCTGTACAGGTGAGGACTGCAGTGGTGTAACTCTTCCAAACAACACAGTTTTAACAACTGGATATCAGGAAGCTGAAACATGTGTTGTTTCAGTATCCAAGGTCAAGGGGAAGAAGGTGGGGATAAATGGAGAGGAGAAAGTTGGTCCAACACAGTCAAAGTATTCGATGTACATGTGTGAAAATGGAGCCAGGTATTATACAGGGATGGGTGGGGTTGGGAGTTATGGGAAAGGATGTTTACACATCAGGGCTTTCTAATTTTGTAAAAGTTGCTTTCTATGGCTTACACACATACAAAGACTGACATACAGTTATACAGACATGCACAGTCCCATTCTCCATGTATCCCATATCCCATCTAGCAGACACACTGTCTGCTCTCTTATGATATGTACATCAAAGGATGAGAGAGAGAGAGAAAGAGAGAGAGAGAGAGAAAGAGAGAGAGAGAGAGAGAGATAGGGAAAGAGAGAGAGAGAGAGAAAGAGAGAGAGAGAGAGAGAGAGAGAGAGAGAGAGAGAGAGAGAGAGAGAGAGAGAGAGAGAGAGAGAAAGGGAAAGAGAGAGAGAGAGAAACAACCAGGTCAGTTTCAGAGGTTATTCTTGCACTCTTTGAAATTCCAGACTTTGAACCCAAGAACTTCATCTGCAAGCAGTTGTCCTTCTCCTAAACAAACAGCACAGCTTCTAATCCCTACCACACTCCACGCTGGGCCTGCGGCAAGGTGGCTCTCTAAAGGCAGAAGCTACCAGGATCTTTAAGCTTTGGTGGGGAGCAGCAGCCTCCAGCAGGATCACTGCACAAGAAGGGGACTGTGTCCCCTGGCCCATGGCAGATCCTGTCTGATATGCTAAATCCCAGACACTTAGAAAAAACAGTCCTGGACCTTAGCAGCTTCCCCTCTGGTGACCAGCTTGTCCAGAACCCATGGCTGCCTACTCTCTCAGAATCAAAAGGAAAGAACTGTGCAGAAAATGCCCATGCATCAGCATGGACTCCATCCAAGAGCCCATCTTCCCAACAGTATATTGACTATGCTAAAATCCCCCCATTGCTAAAATCATTAGTGGAATGAGTGCTCTGGAGTTTGTAAGTCTAGATTTTAAGCACTACCCCGCCCTTCCTTCCCACCCTTGGCCAGCTCTGAGTAATGTTAAAAAAAATAGTAATCCCTGCTTTCTAGTTTACAAATGTGTGGGATGATCACAAAATCCCATATCAATTGCAGAACGGTGAGCTCCTCCAGGGCAAAGCTGAATGCTGTGTTTACCTTGTTGTTTCCACAGCACCATGGCTAGCACTAAATATTCTATGGGAACAAGGGGTGGGGTTTGAAAGCTGACACCGCCCCCCACCCCAATCCAGTGCTCTCTGCTCTAGACTCACTAAACACTTTGGTCCATGGAAGGACTGTCATACCAGCTGCAATACAAGACAGGTTTTAATGGACTCTACTCTTCCCAGGGGGAGACCCAGTGAAAGCCCAGACAAGGCCTAGGAAGTCTTCATAAACTCTCCTGTTAAACAGTCCAACTTAATAACAGGAATAAGCAGAAACAAGTGCCAGTAAAACCCAAATGCCTTGATGTGACTTGCCTGTTTTCATATTTGAATCACACACCATAGAAAAGTCCCAGGACTGAGCAATGGGTCTGGTAGCAGTAAGATGAGAAAGACAAGAAGTATATCTTATTTGAGGCTCACTTTCAACATCATCACTTACCTAGTGCCCCAGAGTCTGAGAGATCTCTAGCTTGCTCTGATTCTCAGTTTTTCCATCTGTAAGACAAGAAGACAAACTGCAATGAATCTCTGAAGCTCAAATGAACTGACACGTACCAGCAGGTGTACATCTTATATAGGCTACCAAATATTTATGATCCCATGCAACTAAGGAAATCTCTAAGAGTTGCTAAGGAACTCTTCGAGGATCACACTTCATTCATGCAGAAAATGAAGTGTGATCATAAAAATTAAGCATGATAATTAATAGTTATAGGTCAAGCAGGAACATCCAATGACATCCAAAACTTGGTATAGAAAATGAAGATTTCGGGCCGGGAGTTTGGCCTAGTGGTTAAAGTGCTTGCCTAGCATGCATGAAGACCTGGGTTTGATTCCTCGGTACCACATACATAGAAAAAAGCCGGAAGTAGTGCTGAGGCTCAAGTGGTAGAGCTCTAGCCTTGAGAAAGACCAAAGACAGTGCTCAGACCCTGAGCTTAAGCCCAGGACTGGCCAAAAAAAAAAAAAATATATATATATATATATATATGTAAAAAAAATGGGTACCAAGACATGTGAAAGGGTATCAATGTATGTGAATTAATGCACCTTCTATCTGGCAAATATCATGTAACCCTTTTACTAATTACAATAAAAAAAAAGAAAATGAAGATTTCCAATCATATGGGCACTTACAGCATACAAGAGACCATGAAGAACTGCAGGAGAAGTAGAGCAAAAACTAGGACCTCAGCACATCACTTTTGACACCTGTTTATTTCAATCCCCACTTCTCTCCTATTCAGTTTTTCATTTTTACAGAGCAGGAGCCATAATGATGTATAAAACCCCCAAAGTAACCAGATGACGATTTATCCATCTCTTATCACTTGCCCCACTACTTAGTCCCTTTATGGCCTGGTCTCTGGAAAGCACCATCTACACCAGGGCTCGGCAGAGTAGGAACAGTGTCATCTCTTAGTCTGCAATCTGCTACCTCATCTGGGAAATAAGGAAACTGCCTGGCCAGCATCATATACTCGCTTAACTTAAAATGAAGAGACCAAGGAGGAGGAAATGAAATCTTCAAGTCTGATCCCTTACTCTGTGACAGCTACCGAGCTGATAATATCTACAGATATTGTCTCATAATCTCCAGAAACACCTGAGGAGACTTTCAGAGTTGAGAGAACAGCAGCCAGGCTAGGCCTGATACTCCATCTGAGGCCTTCTGCAGTCATCCAGTCATCTGGGGATCTCCTACCCAAAGTCTTGTCTGCCACATTCACGTATCACCTCCACTATCACCTACTAATTTTATAGATAAGTTCATGTTTCTTTTTGTTTTCTTTTTTTTTGCCCTACTGTAGTTTTAGATTTTTTTTTTCCTGGCAATACTAGGTTTGAGCCTTGACCTTGCTAGTTAGGTGCTGTATCACTTGACTAATACCCCCAGCCTTTTTTTGGCTCCTTTTAGCCTATTTTTTTAGGTAGTGTCGAGTTTTTGTCCTGCACTGGCATTTGATTGGGATCCTCCTATCTACAGCCTCCCTTGTAGCTGGAATCACAGGCTTGCGACTTTGAACTAAGCCAATTTTGAACTGCGGTTCTCTCCATCTCTGTTTGCCCTGTCTAGAAGGCCACTGTGTCTACTTGATTTCATCCTTAAAGGATTATGAAAAAAACATTTCTTCAGATTTTTATGTGTTTCCTGCTCTCTGGGGCCCAATGAAAGGCAACCTTGCGTTCAAGTTCGATTCCATAATTATAAAAGGAAGACAAGTTTAAGGAGTTTGTACAGATTTCTATAGAGTCAAAGGTTTGAGATCATGCAAAATATAAAGATACGCACATATATACAACAAACATACATGTATATGTATATGTATTCCTAATATTCAAAGAACATTGAAATGCAAAATGCTTATCTATGTTGTACCCCAACTCCTAGCAGTGTCCCTACCACACTTTGCGACCTTGTAGCCAAAAGCTACCATATTTCAAAGCTTAAACAGGGAGCTGGAAGTGAAACCTTATCTGCCTGGCAAGTGCAAGGCCTTGAGTTCAGATCCTAGTACTGCCTCTGAAAATAGAAAAGCACAAACACCGTATGCTTAGTTTTATGTCAAGAATGTCACCCAGCACCACACAGCTAGAAACTAAAGGGACCAGACTTTGTTACCTATAGACCAATCTCTTCCCTTTCCCCTGTGCCTAGCCTCAGATCTGTAGCAGTTGGCCTTTAATTAAACTCTATTTCCAAATCAAAGCAGGACATCCTGCTCAGTTATACTGTCGGCTTCTACGTAAAGTGACAAGATTGCATCCATGTCTATTTAAGCTCCCTAATGGGCACTTTAGTAAAAAGCTGTATCATTTTTTTAAAACCAAATTTAGAAAAACATGAACAGAAAGTGATTCTTTATTCAAAGATCCAAAATAGTAACCAGGGGAATAGAAAGGGCTGGTGACAAAGTATCCAGGAATGTCACACCACTGTAAACAAGGACTGACTGTAGCCGAGGGCATCCCAGTCCAGGGGGAGGGCCAGAAAGTGGTGACTTGATGTGCTGGACAAGGACTGAAGCTGTTGTGGCGTAGTCTTTTACAGCTCGAAGTTTCCATTTCCTGTCATCTGGTTTAAAATTAATTGGCATGAATTTTTTATGATCAGAGAACAAACAGGCAGAAAAGCCCACAGGAACAACTTAGACTTTCATGGTATAGAGTTTCTCCTTTCTGCACCAAAGATGAGCTACAAAGCTGGGCAAAAAAGAGGAAAACAAACATAGCCTTGAATATTCCTACCAATCCAATGACACCTCTTCCTCGAAGCCTTCATACCCTCAATCTGAGTCAGAACTAAACACTTACTTAACATAGTCTTCCATATTACATTTATATATTTTCTCTTTTTTAAAAAAACGTTTTGGGGCTGGGAGTTTGGCCTAGTGGTAGAGTGCTTTGCCTAGCATGCACGAAGACCTGGGTTCGATTCCTCAGTACCACATACATAGAAAAAAGCTGGAAGTAGTTCTGAGGCTCAAGTGGTAGAAGGCTAGCCTTGAGAAAGTCCAAAGACAGTGCTCAGGCCCTGAGCTCAAGCCTAGGACTGGCAAAAAATAAAAAAGGATTATTCTTAAGAGTAGATCTGTGACTCAAGTGGTAAAGTGCCAGCCTTGAGAGGAAAAGCTAAAGGACAGCACCCAAGACATGAGTTCAAGCCCCAAGCCCCACAATCAGAAAACACACACACACATACACAGACACACACACAGGCACACACACAGTATTATTCCTCATTTTTATTCAAATAATAAATGGAACACATGGTGAATACTTACTGAATTCAGTCAAACAACAAATCTACTCCAAGAACCAAGCCATCAAACCATCAAACAGAAACCATCAAACAGAAAAAACAGGTAAGGTAACGAAAAAGGTTGACTTCAAAGCCGTGGCTTCAGCAGTGGTAGGAACACAGAACGTAGGCACCTCTGCAGGAAGGCCCACGCTTCCTGCTTTTCTCTAGCTCCTGCCTCTTCACCCTATTTTTCTCACATTCGATGAATGTCTTCTAAATGGACTTAATTTCAAGTCAAATTATGTAGTAATTATAGCAAATCTACTGCCTTCTCTCCTGTCTAACATTTAAAAATAAATTTGCATTACTAGCATGATTGATTTGATGACTTTTTTCTTTCTATAGAGTAACATGTATATTTATGATGATTTCCTCCGAGATTGTTTTCTTGACTTAAGTGGAGAGAAGATAGATTGGAGGTTGGAGCAGCTCAGCTCTTCTTTTGCTGAATCTCCCTGCTCCCGAATCTACAATGAATGCAACACACCATCTAGTCCCTGAACATAGTGAATCTGTTCTTATTCTCCCTGTCCCCTTTCCTAGAGGGTCTCTGAGATAGCAAAAGCAGTAAAGGTGCCATTTCTTCATCTTGAGTGAGGCTCTTCTTAGGCCTTGGGAAAAATGATCAGCGACATGAAAGGGATTGATGAACTCAGCCTATTCCGGCCACTGCTGTCCTGGGGTAGATAGAGAAAGAATTTTCTGGCTCTTCAAACACATTTTTTTAATTTATATTTTTTAATTTATTTTTGTGCCAGTATTGAAGCTTAAACTTTAGAGCCGGGAAAATGTCCTTTAGCTTTTTCATTCACATCTGAGCCACTTTAGCTACAACTCTACTCCTGGCTTTTTTACTTATTAACTGAAGATTCAAGTTTTTCAGACTGTCCTGCCAAAGCTAACTTTGAACCCCAATCCTCAGATCTCAGCCTCTTGAGTAGTCTGGGCTCAGGGATGAGGCATTGGTATTGACTGAGAACTTGGGCTCACCCATACTGAGAGTCCTGGAGAAGGATAAAGTCTCCACAAACACTGGGTAAGATTATTATAACTGTAGTTAGGGTAATCTATATTAACATACTATATGTACTGTTTGCCGTGCATTATCCCAAACATTAACTTATTTAACCCTCAGGAGCAATTAACCCGCAGGAGGGAGGTGCTGCAGACTCCCAATTCCAGGTAGAAAGTAAGGGTCCCCCAGCTTGTTGGGCTTGTAAGTCAGGGCTGGGATTAGATCATTGGATGGCAACTGTCTCAGCCTTGGGTAACTGGGTGAAAAGTGGACATCTAAAGGTCTAGGCTCCACTTGCCAGGAAAGCAGAGGTTTCTATTGGATTTCCCACTAACTGTATCAGAGTGCAGTCCAGTCCTGAGTGAGGAAGTACCCAGACCCAGTAAGCCAGAAAAGCAAGGTTAGAGAAGGCACAAGGTAAGAAGCTTCTTTCTGGATGTTTCTTTTGCCCTTATCCAGGATGCTGTGGGTACCCAGAGGCTCAAGATGCTTTGTGAGCTTTAAGTATCTGCTGTTCAGATGTAGATGCTTATTTTAAGAAACTGTTGACCTAAGCTAAGCTGGTGGATTGTCACCAGATGTCTGCATGAGGAAGAGCTCTCCCTGAGGACCATGTGCTGGGATTTCCAGAGTCATCATTGCTGGTGCTTGGATTCACTTTTTTCCCCTGGACTTTGCCTGCTCATTAAGTTCTCAAAACATGCTAGCTTTAGCTTTCTTCTGGGCATTTCAGAGCCAAAGATCTTGTCCTTTCTCACTCCCTCTTGGTTAAATTTTATTTTATGGATGTCATCAAGGTGGTGTGAAGTAATTTAGCATGAGAAAATTGTACTCAAGCCAAAGGTCTCAGTCACAACACCAAATAACCCACCATGGCCTTGTAGGACTAAGAGTGAGATCCCAACATATTAACAAGGCCTTCCAGGGACTGGCTGTCGCCTCTTCTTGGTACTCTCCTCTCAGATACCTCTTCTGTATAGGTGCTTCTACTTGTGATATTGCATCCAGCTGCTTTCAAGGAGATAGTTTTCTGTATTGCACAATAGAAATAGTGGTTTTATTGATTACTTCAAAACACAGAAAGTCTCATAAAGATCCAACAAGATTTGCATGAGACGGTCCAAGGCCTATGAAAACACATTAAGAGAGCTTTTTAATGAATCAAGGCCCCTAAATCCTGCTCCTGAAACAACTGGGCACAAAGCAGTAGAAAAGAGAGGCCTGTGATCTGTTCTGAGATCCGAGGAGGATGGATCTATTTGAATGGCAAAGCAGGGATCAAACAAGACTCAAGTACAGACCTTGTACACACAGATCTGGCCCTTGGCCCCTGGCAGGGAATGTGATATATGGGCCCCTCCTGAGAAGGGCAGGCAGCAGAGAGAGACACAGAATCTCTGATCCAGGGCTAGGACTACAGAGACTCAGGCCTCAATTTCTAACAATGAGATCATCAGTGGAAACTGCTCAAACAGGGCCCGATTTGTCCTTGATAGGATCACTGCATACAGTGAAGATGGGATAGGCTCCAGGGTGAAGCTGGGAGAGAGATCAGAGCAGAGAGCATAGGGTCCCTGAACTTATTCCAGTTATCCCTCCCCAGTTTCTCACCACTGCCTGGTTATGAAGCCTTGTAGACCAGGCTGCTCTGGAGCTTCCAGTCACAAAGCCCTCCAGTCTTTGTTTCTTTGTGACTGCAGGGGATACCAGGTGCTCTCTATAGCAGGCCTAGCAGAGCCTGTGTCACTGCAGAGCTCATGACTGAGATGGTGTTACAGCTTCTATCATTGTACTGAATTCTCTGTCACTCCACCAGGCTGTATGGTATGGCTTTCCTATAAACCAAGGGAAGGCCAGGGACAGAAGACAGCTATGGATTCTCCTTAGCAGCATTAAGGAAGCTTCCTTGGCAAGGCGGTCTTTGTTGAGCATTGAACACTAAGAAGACATCTGATGGTCACAGTGGTCACAATGTGGGTAAAGAAGGCTCTAAGCTAAGGGAAGTATATGCTGTGGCTTGACTAAAAGAGATAAAGAGGAGGCAATAGAGGATAGGGGCAGAGGTTATACTGGGAGGAGCCAGATACCACTTGCTCCTTTTTCCCCATAAAGCAGCAGAGTAAATGGTCATGTATGAGAAAAGTAATCACTTTTATAAAATATGTAGCACAGACCTGGTATGTGCATTGTGTTCAGTGTACATACATTTCTTTGCTTTGACTTTTATAGTGGTCCTGGGAACTTTCTTATACCTGAAGAAAGCAAGGCTCAAAGAGCTGACATCACATTCCCAAGTCCATAGAAGCAAGAATGGAGCCCAAATACCCAAATCCCAACTAACAATCATGATCTGTACAAGCCAGGAACTGGGGTCAGAGATACACACACTGTTCCAACAGCCAAGGAAATAGACATGGAATCACACTACTAACTTTGTCATGCACTAATGAAGATTTCGTAAAGGATACAAGCGTACTTACGAACTTCTTTATAACTGGATTTTATAAGATTCCTGAGGCCATGTATTTAATTAAAAATTTAACCACTACTGGTGACCACCTGTGTCCACTGACTTCTTGCAATGTACAGGCTCTTATATGCCATCTTTGTAGTAGCCATCAGAGCAGGACAACAAAATGGTTTAACCTCTTTTACACCCTGTTTCATAGCTGAGGGCCTAGTGGCTTGAAGGGATACACAGCGTACTTGCATTGCAGCAATAAGCAGGAAACAAGAGACCATTGTTCTAGCTCTAGGGCCCACCTGCTCACTTCAAATGCAACATGTCAACGGCACAGTTCCTACATTCTCCCTCTAAGGGGTCTACTTTTGCTGGGACCCATCCCTATTAATGGTGCCATCTCCTACCAGAGGTACAAATTGGCAATGTAGGTTCACTTCATCCTTTGTAGTTAATCTATCCACGAATACTATGTTTTCTAGCTCCTCAATCTCTCACTTCTGCCCACTTCTCCCTAATTCCTCCATCTCCACTACTCTCGTTCAGGCCATGATAATCTCCAACCTGAGCTTCTACAATGGCTTCCTCACTGGTCACCCTGTATCTCATGTTCTTAGAACAGATGAGCCTTATCCTGGCTCGATGTCCAGCTAGCCTGGCTCCTGCTGTCAGCTCCACATCCTCTCCTCCTTTCCTATTATCCCCTTTCTTTACACATTCAATTCTGTGAGACCTACATGTTTGTCATTTCCATGTTTCAGCTTTCTTTCTGGAAAAGAAGAAAGGCCCAAACCCTCTAGTTCTGAGAGTTTTGACCCCCAAAGTTCTGTCAGAAGCACTGGAATGCACAATTTGCAGACTGAGATGTGAGAACAAGAGATGTGAGCCCAGGAGACCTCCAGGGACCATGAATCTCTCCCACCCTCCTCCCATCTCATTCCAAGTTTGTCTGACTGCCACAGACTGGTCTGATGTAACTCAATTGCCATCTAGGCTACAAGGGCCCAGGGGATCACCTGGGAAACAGTGTAGCCTGGCTGGAGGATGGAAGCAGAATTGTGCTGCATGGTGATTGGCCCTGGGTCTGGCACTCATGAAACCTGAAATCTCCAGAGTAAGAGCATCATAGAAATCACTCAAGACAGGATTCTATCTTTGGGGTCCTGTGATTCCCTTTGATAGTTCCCAGAACTATAGTTCCTAGAATTATATAGTGTATACTGTATAGTTCCTAGAACTATACACCCCGTCTCAGAAAGAAAAAGAAAAGGTTTCTAAGATAAAAATCAGTAGAATTACAAAGAAACCTAATTATCTTGTAATAGTTATCAAAATGTTAAAATGAGAAATTTGGGATTGTTGTATTTTTATTACTTTTTCAAGTCATAACAAGATCTAACAACAAGTCTAATAACTACAATAACCTTGAAAAAGTGATGAGTGCAAATGATATTTTGAGGCATCTCCAATAACCATAATGGGATACAAAAATACCTGATTCTTCCTAGTAACAAAGTCCGAGAAACTGCTAATGCTATTGTGGGTTAGAGCCTACATTTGCAATGGTGGAAAATGCTAAACTTTCTATTACTTTTTTCCCAAGACACACACTTACATTAAGAAGCTCTGATTTAAGGCAGTAACCTCCCTTTGCAGAGGAGGAAACTGGAGCTCTCCAAGGACTAAGGCCTTACATTGGATACCCAACAAGTTTAAGTTAAAGCAGATGCTAGGACCAACTTCTGCTACCTCCCTTAATCACATTTTTCCCACTCTCCAAATGTGAGACTCCTCAAACCATCTTACAGGACAATCCTTCATTCTCTGGGCCTTCATTTCTTTCTTTGTAAAATGGGACCAAGCAGCTGTGTGAGCTGTGGTGAGGACAGAATGGGAACACAATTAGGAAAGAGACCTGTTATCTGGTTTTGCGTGATACACACAAATTCTCCTTACAATGGAGTTGCAGCCAATAAATTCATTGTAAATTGAAAATACTATTAAGTCAAACATTTATTGAGCCTAGCGCTGGTGTCTCACACCTGTAATCCCAGCTACTTAGAAGGCTAGAAGGCTAAAATCCAGGGAAGGGAGGTTTGAAGCTAGCCCAAAGAGAAAAGTCTGTAAGACGCTACCTCCCAAATGACCATCAAAAAGCTAGATTAGAAGTAAACCTCGAGGGGCCGGGAGTTTGGCCTAGTGGTAGAGTGCTTGCCTAGCATACACGAAGACCCAGGTTCAATTCCTCGGTACCACATACATAGAAAAAAGCCAGAAGTGGTGCTGAGGCTCAAGTGGTAGAGCTCTAGCCTTGAGAAAGTCCAAGGACAGTGCTCAGGCCCTGAGCTCAAGCCCAGGACTGGCAAAAAAAAAAAAAAAAAAGAAGTAAACCTCGAGTGTTAGGGCGCTAACCAAGTAAAGTCAAGCAAGCTCAAGGCCCTGAGATCAAATCCTGGTATTGGCAACAGGGGATTATTAGAACTCGGAAGAGGCTCAAATAGTAAACATCTGGACAATCAAGCTGAGCAGGTGTGAGGCTCTGAGTTAAGACCCCAGTACTGCCCCTTCTTAAGAGTGTTGACTATGGCTAATCTATTAAACACCCAAGCTTAGCTACCATTGCAAAATCATTAAGCTGAACGATGAAAGTTTGAGGGTGTCTGAATCCATCACATGTGAGTATTTCTATGCACTCATTACCTCAGAGATAAAGGTCTAGAGTGGCAAACAGGGAAAACATAATAAAGGAACATGGGAACTGTGGCAAACACAAGAACCTATGCTCTTCTGATAGGGATAGCTACTACTCAGTATGAGGCCCTTTTGTGATCAAGAGAGATCATGCAGGAAGGTAGAGATTTGCTTTCTAAGGGATAAATTTGCCTTCTAAGGAATAGTTGACATCTTTAGCTTGGGAAAAAAAACATACTGGTTTTTATATGAAATTTCTTGTTCAATTTTTATTTTACATTTTTTATAGTTTTGGGTCTTGTACTTGTTAGGCAAGCACTTACCACTTTAGCTATGTTTCCATTTCTTTTTTATTTAGTTTAAAAATTCAGATTACAATCTTACGGCTTTTGCTCAGGGCCTGCTTAGAATGGCATATCTCCTACCTATATATTTTGAGTAGCTGGATTACTTATGTAAGTCCTTATCATACCTTGCTTGTTTGTTGAGATATATCCTCACTAATATTTTGCCTGGGCTAGCCTCAAAGAGGAATTGTCTCTGCTGTCCAAGTAGCTGGCATTATAGATGTAAGCCACTGTACTCAGCTATATTAAATTACTTAAAACAAAATGTGTGATGAAAATGTGCCAATTTGTAGCCTTTGGAGTGGGAAGGAAAAGGAATTCCACAATCCTGAGAAGGAGAAGATAAAACAGGTCAGTGTTTCCCATACACCCCAAGAGTCCTCCCCTTCTCCTGGCCCTTGAGGTCAGGTAGAGCCTACCAGAGTGAGCATTCTTGCTAGGATCAACCAAAGGCCCCCAACAGTCAGTTTTACAATTATGTACCATCCCCTGGCAGCTGCAAGTCTGCCCTGTTTTATTAATAACCCTGGATAGTGCTCACGGCACATCAAGGTAAACAGACATTTCCAGGGCGTGCAACTCTGGCAATTCTAATAGTTGAAGAACCAGGCTTCCAAACAAACAGGAAAATAAGATAAATACATAGAGTTCCAGGTTGGCATCACACTGACTTGTACACTGCGAGCCACAGACAGCAAGTTACCAAATAGATCACAGGGTTTGGGAGGGAGTTTCACGTGGAAGATGAAGAAATAGACTCAGAGAAGGGAAAAGACTTTCCAGGGGTCATAATCATGATTTGAACCCTTCTGATTTCCAATAGCATTGGTTTCCTCATCTTGAAAACTCTAGAGAGCCATTTGTAGCTCCCTTGAAATGCTGTGTTCTCTCTGGTCCAATGTGGCTATCCTTATTGGTCTGCTTGTTTCAGAATTGACTTTCAAGATCAATTCGAGCCATCCTGTGGGAGTTTGGTCCTGATCTGCCAGGCAGTAGTGGATGTGTGCTCAAGACCACAGCTGTGTGTCTCCACTGATCACACTACATGACAGGGGGGCTTGCCACTGCAGTTGCACATCTGTCACCAGCCCTTGCCACCCTCCCTACCCATAATCTGACTTGCCTTATCCAGCAATATCTCTACTCAGTGCTCAGCACACACCAGGAACATAGCATGCACTACAAAGGCTGAAAAAAGCAATGAATTTCACTACTGCATGGAGCATATGAAGGTTGCAAATAGAGACTGTTAGTGAAGAGCTCACCAAATACCATGAAGATATCCAGTTAACATGTGTAATTGGTCCCAAGTCATTATAGACAAAAGAGAGACATTTTGTCTATAGTATCAAAGAAAGCCAAAACTCTGGTGAAGAAGCATTTGTGGTTAATTTGCTAAACCCTCTGTGCACAAAGAAAGGCAGTGAGCTAAGTAAAGTAATGGTTGAGGACCTAAGACATATATTGCTCATAGAAGCCTCATGAGTTGCTAATGTGTGTGTGTGTGAGGGGGGGGTCTGGGAACTGCCCTTTAGCATGTTTTGCTGAACACTGGCACTCTACCACTTGAGCCACAACTCTATATTTGGCTTTTTGATGGTTAGTTGGAGGTAAGTGTTTCATGGACTTTCCTATTCTGGCTGGCTTTGAATTGTGCTTCTCGGGTCTCAGCTTCCTGAATAGGTAGGGTACAAGCATGGGTCCTTGGTGGCCAGCTTCTTGCAAACTTTTGAAGAAGGTAGAACATAAGACCTTATGGTGGTGGAATAAAGAAAGTGACACCAAAGGCTAAACAACACAGAAGGCCTGAGTGCAGGATGGAAGCTAATACATGTGAAACTCTGCCCACTTTATCCTATATCACAGTTGCCCCTGAATTGACATTGCACTGCTTACTCCATATCCTGGCCCAACACAGCAGGGCCAGAGGCTGAATGAATGGTTTCCCACTTCTACACGGAGCCCTGATTGTCAGGTCTGAGAGCCACATGGTAGAAACCACTATGATTACTCAGGGCATACACCAGGCATTTCTGGCTTGTAGTTGCATAAAAACCTGAGTCTGATCATGATTGACACCTGGGATGCAGTGGCAATGTAGAGTCAGAGAGACTTAAGTCCTGAGACCACCCTCTTCCTCCCCCCATCTCCCACCCCCACCCCACAACTTTGCTTCTTGGTTTCTATGCTTGAGCTGACAGGGCTTTGGCAAGGATCAGGACACAAATCAAGTGTCCAGCGTGGCATCCAGTGCTGTAATGCCAGTCTTTCTGGTTCCCTACCACTTATCTCAGAGTTGTTGGGGGCTGAGTGCGGAGGTCAGCTGAAGAATGGATGAAGGTGGCAGTGACCTTTACTCCCTAGGACTCTGACTCTATTGCACCCCATTAAATCCCACTTTGCACATGATATGTGGGCTTATGATGAGACCATAGAAATCTTCAGAGTGAAATCATCTTCATTTGTTATTACCTAGCCTGAGGACCTAAGGCCTCTTGTGCTTAGCCTCTGTACTTTCTGTCTGGCCTCTCCTACAGTGGGTACTTCACAATCACCGTGAGAATCTCCTCCTGCCCAGTCCTGTCCCTATATCTTGGCTCCTGTCTTTCCTCTTCTAGAACAACACAAACCTAACCAGTGTCTGTGCTGACCTTTACCTGCCTGTGAGAAGCAATTCCTTGTCGTGCCTCACCTTCCTTGAAACTACATAATGCTCAGAAAGTGTGCTCTGGTTGATTCTCTTTGGCCTGGGATGGTTTTTATATACTGTAGGGCCCTGAGTGAGTCTAACTCATTCAAGATTTCTGCAAATTCTCCCCAGGATGTCTCACCAGAAGGGCCTCCAAGGGAGGTCATGAGAAATTCCCTCCACACCCATCCTTAGTGCCAATGAGGCACCAAGCTTTTCTAGGTCCATCAAACTGGTCTTGAGCTCTCTCACCTACAGCCCTCCATCTGCATCATTCTCATAACTACTTCCTGCCCTGTGAAGTGGTCACTAACACGGCTGCTCTTCAAGACTTGGCTCCTACCTGGGAAGAGCCAGGGGCTACATATCCCTCACATAAGCACAGGGGTGGCAATGGAGAGTGATATCAGCAAATCCGCATCTAATGATGGTGGTAATAAAAGTAGAAAATAGGTATACAACACTTACTGGGTTCCAGGTATTATTGCATCCAGGCCACGTGTATTAACTTATGCAATGTTTTACATCTCTTTGATTTGGGGGCTTTAAAGACATTATTTTAGCTACGCACCCAAGGTTCATACCTGCAATCCTAGCTACTCAGGAAGTAAATATCTGAGGAGCATGATTCCTAACCAACCAGGGAAGGAAAGTCTATGGTTCTTTTATCTCCAATTAACCAGCAAAAGGCAGACAGTGGTAGAGCACCAACCTTGAGTAAAAAGCTAAAGTACATTGTTCATGTCCTAAAGGCACATAGAGACATACACATAAAATGATATTAGATTACTTAATGCTTTATAGTAATTTACTTAATAAATTTCTGTATGTGTGCAAATATTTGTATATTTGCATATTTAATATACATAGCCTTCCTGTGAAGAATGATGCCCTATGATCAGTTTTACTTTTCTGTTGAAGAAACAAAGCCACAGAGAGATTAGGAAATATGCTAAACCAAGGTAGAGCATTATTGGGACAGAATTTCTGTTTTAATCCAGGTCTTGTTTTTCCAGCAACTATGTTCATAACCATTGAGTAACAAATATGTCCAAATGCATTGATCTTTACATTCCCAGAGCTTACCAAAGAACCAAAAACCAGTTAGTGTACAATTAGCACTGGATCCCAGCATTCTCTGAGAAAAGGCCACCACTAGTTATGGGGGACCCAAGATAAACTATGCACCTGGTAGAGTAGATTTAACCTCTGCCAAATCATTAGTGGGTCTGCCACATGCTTAAGTGGTCTTCTTTCCTTCTCCTATTATGACATGCCAAGTCTCAAGTCACAGAGCCCTTGCTGCCAGGGTAAGGCACTGAATCAGTCCTTGGCAGGGAGTGAGTGCAGACATGGAGGCTGTGTGTTTCGTTGCCATCAGAACTAGCTGCCTGTTTCTCTCTCCATTCACTGGGGGTTCTACATACTCCACTTGGCTTCCACAAAATCCCATCCTTAGCCATTGTTAGAATGAGTGAATTCATGTGACTGGTGATGCTCCCTGATTCCCATCTGGAAGGTAACGAAGTTGGTCCCGGATTATACTTTTCTAACTTGGCTATCAGTGTGACTGTGTACAAATTTGTACAGGCAACACTTGCTTTTCCTCAGATTACAAAATGGGGGTCCACTGATGATTTCCATTATAATTCCCAGGGAAAGTGAAATCAATCCATTTCTCTTGTGCAAAGGAGCAGGGTCTCCAGATAGAGAAAGAAAACTATTGCTGGTTCTGAAATTTCCCCACCTAGGTTCTTTCCTTCAAAGCACTGTAAATGACATGCACCAGGCCCTCTCTCCTTACCAAGATGTATCCCATGCAATACTTTCCAAAAGGATAATCTTCTGATAAATCCAACACTATCATTTCTGATATTTGCTGGTAATGGACACCAGGAAGCCAGAAAACTTGCCTAAATGCATCTGTTCATAACTCTTTCATAGAAAGACCTTCATTCCTGCTCAGGAAATCAGATTCCTAACACATTTCTTTTGACATTGTTTCACATAATTCGGCCTCTGTCTGCTTCATGCTCTTCTCTTAATGTGTTGAGTCCCAGCGGGCCATTGTCTTCCATGAATGATGGCTTTGGGCTCCACAAATGGCTCTCCATCTATCATCGAGGAGCTCTGGTGTCCAAAACAGAGGCTCTTCTGTGTCTTTCCACAAGCAGGCAGAGTGATGATGGCCCTGCCTGGGACCTGCTTCCCTCACTGCCTCGGGAGGGATACCAAGAGTGCTGAGCATTCTGGGGGAGGGAGAAAGTAGGACTAGCTGAGCTGATTGCACTTGCTGGGAGAAGCCTTTCTGGTCTGTGGAGACGCCATTTATGTTCTCTTCTCCCAAATGGCCAATCTCTGCTTCATCCCTCCTCCACTTTGCAGCCCAACCTCACTTCTAGTCACTCTGTCCCTCTCCCTGCTGAGAACCTAATGAGATAATCATTTGATGGTGTTTTGCAAATGCAGAACTAGCACAGTGATAAGGAAGGCCCAAGTTCTCATCTGATTCAGCTACTTTGGGACAGTAACCCTGCAGCAGCCACTTCTGAAGCTCTCTAATCCTCATTTCTTTATATGCCAGGTAGGAATAAACATGCTTTCTTCTTGGAGTCACCTTGAAACTCAAGTGGATCATACAAGCACGGAATGGGGGCAGTTGGCCCTCTGAATTGCAGGTTCAACCATCGGAGAATTCAATCAACAAGAAATGGCAAACACTTGGGGGGAAATGAATGCACGTAGAGACTATTTTTCCTCTATTTCTGAAGCAATAAAGTGCAATAACTATTCACATAGTATTTATATTGTACAAGTTTTGAGTAATCTAAAGATGATTGAAAGTGTATGTGAGGATATGTATAGTTTATCTGTACATACAATGCTGTTTTACATTAGGAACTTGGGCATGTTTAGATTTGGGGGCGCTGTGGTTCATATCCTGTGAATACTGAGGGGTGACTGTCGTCACTAAGCACAGGTCTGACACACAGAAGGCACTTGGTAAAGAGTACAATTATTTCTTTTACAAGTTAATACTATACTAATATGAATTCTAAATGCTGCCCCCCCAAAAAAAAACCTAGGAAAGCTAATGGTGAAGAGAACTGGATTGAGTGTACCTGTGTCCCCCTTAATAAAAGGTTCTGAGAAGCCTGGTAGCACCAGTTTCAACCACCTCTACCCCACCCCGTATCAAGCACAGACCAGTGGCTTTGTTACTACTACTAGGAACTTGACCAAAGCTTCAAACTCTCTAAGCCTTAGTTCCTCTCAACTGTGATAAAAATCTGCTCACAAGTTTGTTGTGTATCTAAGACATCAATGCCTCGGTGGGCAGCCTTTCCTGTCCCCACAGAGCAAGTGATAAGGGAAGATCAATTGGTTACAGTCATTACTTGTTCACTAAGTGGGAGCTCAGGACATTGTGGAAGGTGCTTGGGAGAGGAAGAAGAGGAAGAGGAGGAAGGGGAAAAGAAAGTGAAGGAGGAGAAGTAAAAGGTGACAAACACATGACCCACAGCCTCCTGGAGCTCGGGCTGTAATTGCAGTCACTTAGGGAACTTTAAAAAATACCAATGCCAGGCTTCATGGCCAGAGATTCTGGTTTAATTGGTTTGAGGTGAAGTACGTGTATTTGTATTTTGTCAAAGCTCCCCAGGGATTTCTGACACAGCCAGGTCAGAGAATAACTGGTCTATTTGGGGAAGGAAATAAACACAGAGATATTTTTTGATAACATATGCTTAGGGTTCCAACAGAGAGATACAACAGGGACCAGGACACAGACAAAGGCCTTGTTATTTAAGCTGTAGTGTGGGAACAGGATCTGAGAGAAGGAAGGGCATTCTGAGCCTTTGCTGAGAGACCCCAAATAAAGGCTGAGCCACAGTGAGTCATCAGGCAGGAAATGAATTGGAGTGAGCAGAAGCTGTCAGGAGGGCTCATTCCAATGGGCAGGACAGAGTGCCCACTCTGGAAAGCAGAGTGGGCACTGGGGCACCACTGTCATAGTGCTTGCTTTGGGGCCTATTCCAAGTTTCATCTTTCAAGACAAGGAGGCCTCCTTTTTTGGAAGAAGGAGAAAAAAGAGAAAGGGAGGAAGAGAGGAGAGAGAGACTGAGAGAATAGTTCATATTGCCAAGAAGCTTCTGGAAGGTTCTAATGCCACAGACTTAGGGTTCCTTGGACTTGGCTGTTTGGGAAAGGGGGTGGGGGGAGTGGGTTGGGTGGCTTGGATCTGCTCTGTCCACGGTGCTGAACAATCCCCATCCTGGAGAACCAGGGTGCTCATGGCATTTGTCCCTATGTAAGCAGCATCTGGAGTCCATGGAAACTTGCTGGAAATGAAGAATCACAGGCTCTTCCTCAATTAGAGTCTGTCACCTATCAATATTCCCAGATGACCCCTGGGCATATTAATGTCACACATGCAGAGTAGTCAAACTGTAGGCTTTATTCTCTGCAGGAGTCAGGAAACTAACTTAATCCACCAGAAATTGCACTTTGAGGGAAAAGGACTCTCCTAGCAGAAGATTACAATAGCTCAAAACCTAGGCACATAAGACTGTATAGGATGAGACTAAATGAAAGAATCTCTAGGATATGGAAATAGGAGCTTTATTTTTGTGATTGTTGTTCTTAATATATTATGTTATTTTTCTTCTCTTTTGTTGCCCTTTGGTTAATCTCATATTGTTACTGTATCTGACTCAGTTACCTGGTATACTGTATGTACGTTTATTTGTTTATTTGAAATAGGGAAGGGAAAGGGAGAAAACAAGATGATTGGGAGGGGCTGGGGGAAGGGAAATGGAGACAAAAACATAAGAAGGGGTATCAATGTGTGAGAAGTAATGCACCTACTACCTGGCAAATGTAAGTGTAATCCCTCTATACATTACCCCAACAATAAACAAAATAAAAAATAAATTAAAAAAAGAGAAGAGGATGCAAAATGCCAGAGTTCGATCTATGTGGTAAGAGTAAATATTGTTATTAAATATATGCATATCCCAAGCTGGACCTAAAAGTATTTATTACCACAAATTACATTTTAAACAATGGAGGAAATGTCTGGGTATTTTTTTCTCCCTCGTATCTAATACACTACGGATTCCTTCCCAAAATATCTCCCCTAGATTCTAAATCAAATGAGGAAAGATATAGCAGGAGGAAAGGTGATAGATGGACAGAGAAAAAATGAGAGGGCAAGCCTGGGTCTTTTGGAGAGTATGCAACAGAGAGAGAAGCAGGAGAAGAACACGTGAATCTGCTATCAAAGAAGCAACCGCCAACTTGGCTTGAGTATCAAATGATAGGTATGTAAAAATGCCCTGGGCTAAGTGGGGATGTTTGTATGGGCAAGCCAGCTCATTTAGGAGAGAAGAAGGAACTGTAGCTGAGTGAACTTGTCTATAGAATTACTTTTTAAAAGCTGTTGTTGTAGGGTTGACATACAGAGGGGTTGCAGTTACACGACTCACTTAGTGAGTACAATTCTTTTTTGAACCATGTCTTCCTTTCCCTTGCTCTCTCTCAATGTTATTTTTTCCCATCCCCACTCACAAGATACACAGCTCATTTTCCACATAGTGTCTAGTGAGTACTGCTGTTGTATTTGTTCACTCTCGTTTCACTTTTTCTGTGCCACCCCCTTACCCTCCAAAATACAAACCAACAAAATAAAAGAAAAATAAAACAAAATTCACAACAATGGCAACTTTTAGTTTTTAACTGTCTCTTGTTCCCTTTCCTTGGAATTCATTTCATAAAATATTATTTTATACGTCCATTGCAGTATTGTTCACTATAGCCAAGATATGGAATCAACCCAGATGTCTCTCGGTGGACAAATGGATCAAGAAAATGTGGTATATACACACAATGGAATTCTACTCATTCATCAGAAAGATTGATATTGTACTATTCATAAGGAAACAAAAAGACTCGGAAAAATATATTAAGTGAAGTAAGCCAGAGCCAAAGAAACATAGGGTGCATGTTTTCCCTTATTTGTGGTAGCTAGAATGTACCTATACTCTACACGTACACATTTTGAATGATTATCACACACACATACATGTGTGAGTGTACATACACACATGCCCATACACACAGTGGGATATGATAAATTATATAGAACTCCAGACATTCACATACTGAGTCCAGAGGAAGATATGCATAGGAGTGGTTGACAAAGGTTTAATAGCTATGTGTACAGAATTACTTGAAGTGTTCTTGTCATTTGGAACAGTTTGCTGTCCTGGGCCCCAGAAAGGCTGATGCGGGCAAAGGATGGAGATGCATTCCATTTGTAGACAATAACTCCTTATTGCAGCGCAATCATCGTAAGTTACTTAGGTTTCCTCCTGCTCATTATCAACCCCTAAACTATGAGACAGAAGTCAGGAGGACTTTGGCAAGAAATAAATGGAGGCCTGTTTAAAATGCACAAAGATACGTCACTTACTTCATGGGGTGACAGAACAAAATGTCAAGAATAGAAGTGACACTGTGATTTTTCCTCCTTTCAGAACTGGGCAGTGGGAGTTATTAACCTCCTGCCACATGACAGTTATTTCATTTATACAACAGTGTCCTACATTCCCTTTTGCCTAGGAAAATTGGTGTCTAATGGAAGATGACAAAAAATGACTTTTCAAATAATTTTCTTCAAGGCTGGTAGAGTTTATAAAATACTGAGCTCAATCTCTACCCTGGGTTTTTCTGTGTGTGGGGAGTAGTGTAGGACACTCAGACACTGCTTTAGCTATGTGGGTTTAGTTCCAAGGGAGATGTAACTGCATGGATCCAATTCACATGGTTGTCCTACAAAATGGCAGAACTAATATCAGAATCCTTAATGTAATAAGCTACCATAAAATTCACTTGGGCAGTAACCTTATATTTAAAGTAAATACCTTATATGTTAAAAAAAGTAATACATATCTAAAAAATTAAGAAAATAAGGGAAGGGCTGGGATGGGGGTGAGAATGTTGAGAAAGGTGACATTGAACAAGAGGTACTATATTTGTAAATTGTTTTGTTGAATGGAAATTCCTTTGTATAACTACTTAGAGGTAATAAAAATATTTAAAAATATTAAACTACTTTATATTTAAAATAAAGTTAAGGTGATATACAAATAAATTAAAGGTGATATACAAAAGGTTATCTTACTTTTTTTTTTTTTTTTTTTTTGCCAGTCCTGAGTCCTGGACCCTGTCTCTGAGCTTTGTGCTCAGGGCTAGCATGCTGTCTCTCAAGCCACAGCTCCACTTTCAGCATTTCCTTTTTTGTTTGTATGGTTAATTGGAGAAAAAAAGAGTCTAACAAACTTTCCTGGCTGTACCAGCTTCAATCCTCAACCTTCAGATCGCAGCCTCTTGAGTGGCTAGGACTATAGGCCTGAGCCATCAGGGCCCAGCAGGATCTGCATTTTTAAGCATTACTTCAAGTCCCTCAGAAGCCACTGTTAAAGTCAGCACGATGCTTAATGGGATAAGGAGGGTAGCTAATCTTTTCTGGTAACTCAATATTCCAAGGGTTTCCTATCTTGAACTTATTTACTACACTTGATAAACAATGGGGTATTACAATCTCTCTTTTCAGATATGGTTAAAAAAAAAAAAAACAACAGACAACCAGAAGAATCTAATGACCTGTGTAAAGTCACATAGATCTTCAAAATGAAACAGATTCTAATTTCAGCATGTGTGACCCTAAAACTCCAATCAAGTTGTCAAGGGGTCAACTTGTTCAACTGCCTTTCTGTCTCTTTCAAAAGTCCTAGCATCTCACAATAAGCTCTCTCACGGTTTTCTGGTTCTTTTCTGAGCCTTCCACTTTCATCTCTCTGGGCCTTGCATCTGGGTGGGCTGACATTTTCCTCCAGTGTCTCATGCTTCTTGAGTGGGTGGATGGCCATTCACAGAGAGCAGTCTGCAGAAGGGAGCTGCCTTCACCCGAGGGCCCCAAATAATGCCCTCTACTCTTCTATTCAGTCAATGGCTTTCAAAAACAGTGCCTATCCATAGTGAGAAAATTAAAACAAAACTTAGCTTGGAAGTCTACATTTCCTCAATACCACAGTTTGAACATTTCTGAAGCTGGTTGATGCTTGGAAGGAAATAGTCTGACCTGAACAATACCATTTTCAAAATCCCACTCTGAATGCAGCCAGCTGAACACAACAATAGCATTCTCAAGGCTGAGGGTTTTCCATATTCTGCTAATAGGGGATACAAAAAAGTACCAAAACATTATTGTAAACCATGGTATTTAATTTACCAGTGAAATAGTTTCACTGAGAATTCTAATCAGAATTCAAACTGGAAGGAGACACATTTCAGCTCAATATGATAAAAGATTTCTTCACCATTAATGAAACATTTATGCTTATAAAATGGTGAGTTTCAGGCAGGTACCTATGTGTCATTCAAACCATGAGAGAGGCAGAGGTAGGAAGATTTTAGACTAAGGCTAGCTTTGCAAAAGCACAAGATCTTATATGAAAAATAAACTACAGCACAAAGGACTGGTGGCATGGCTCAAGTGATGAATCCCTGCCTTCTAAGAATGAGGCTCTGAGTGTGATCGCAAGTCCTATAGGGAAAAAAAAATGTTTAATTTCACCCAAAGATGCCCTGGTAAGTAGTTAACAACTTGTCCTCCAGATTGAAAACTAAGTTGACATATTAAAAGTCCATATATTTTAATGTTTGTAGGTTCTTATTATGGCCAATTCCAAGCTACCAAAGTATAGGGATTTGGCGTCGCATAATGAAATAATCAAGCAGTGCTGTCGAGTATCTATTTCCTTTATTTTTCACATTATTTATATGTAAGTTTATATCACTTAATTTTAAAAATCATAGCTGTGCTTAACAATTAGCTTATAAAATCCTTAAATGATTAACCATGGGCTCTTGTGGCGCTCAGACCTCCACAGGACCTTTGTCCCACCGAATAAAGGAGGCAAATAAGCTGAAGCTGGATGGCTCCTTGTAGCAAAAAAAAAAAAAAAGAATTGCTTCAGTCTCTAAGCCTGAGGGCACTGGTCATAGCTGTAGCTGCAGTGTCACTGCTGGTGGCATTTCAGTGCCTACCAGACAGAACCCAAAGCTTGCATGTATTCATTTTGTGTGTGTGTGTATGCATGCCAATACTAGGGCTTGAATTCAGGGACTGGCTCTACTTCTTAGCTTTTTCACTCAAGGCTGGTGGGCTATCAGAAGCTCTGCTTCTGTCCTTTTGCTTGTTAACTGCTCTTACAGACTTCTACTCAGGGTGGTTTCCATCAGCATTCTTCAGATCTTAGCATCTTAGCTAGGATTACAGTTGTGAGAACTGATAACTAACTGGATTTTTTTCTTTTCTAAAAGTCCTCGCATTTGAACTCAGGGCCTCTGTTTGCTAGGTAGGCTCTCTACTACTAGAAAGAAGACCTTAGTCCTCTCTGTTGCATTTTTTATTATACAATTAGTCAGGGGTTCATGTGTTTTGCCCAGGTCTGACCAACTGTAATCCTCTGACCTCTGTCTTCTTCAGAGTTGAGATTATGGGATTACTGACACACACTTTCACACCTTGGCATTTGTATTTCTTGATTGTAACTCCAATAAGTTGATGTCATTTCCCATTTACAGATGGAAAAACTGAGGCTTAGATAGATTCAACAACTTTCCCAGGATCACAGAGCAGTGAGTAGTGAAATGTTCACTCCAAATTGCCATTCCTCAAACAAGGACATCACTCTGATATAATAAGAAATGCACTGTTTGTCTGACTTACGATGCCCCATTATTCTTCACAGAAAACAAATTTGTAGTCAAAAAAGAGAAGAGATGGTCTATGCTCTGAGCTACAGATTTCAGAAGAATTATTCACCCTTCTGAATCCAGAAATGAAATGGACTCAAGTGTTTAAAGAAATATCCATGCTCCTTTGTTTTGTTTAGGTATCAGCAGAAAACAGCTCATATCTTAAAATGATTTGCGCAAAGTCCAGACATCGTACCTGTAACTCCAGCTTACTTGAGAAGCAGAGATCCAGAGGATTACACTTTGAGGCTAGCTCACACAAAATTTTAATGAGTTCCTATCTCAATCGAAAGGCAGGCATGGGGGAGCACATGCAATCCCAGCTGTGCAGGCTGCCACACAGACCTTGCTCTGAGACCAACCCCAGGCAAAACACCAGATCCTACCAAAACATGAACTAAAGCCAATAGAGTAGAGAGTTGGGGGCATGGCATGACTCAAGTAATAAAATCTATCTACCCTGAGTTTATATCTTAATACTTCCACAAAAGCCAACTCTATTCATAGAAAATCACCACCCTTGCAAACAAACAAAAAATAATTTACATATGTACAATCCAACCATCTAATGGACAATTTTGGGGCATGCCAAAAAGATTTCCAGCAATGTACAATGTGATATTAAGTTATCTATACCTGTTTCTATGTATCTATATATGTATGGTATCTATATCTATATCTATCTATCTATCTATCTATCTATCTATCTATCTATCTATCTATCTGTTAACTGAGAGCAAGCCTTTTTCTTTATCCAAAGAACAGCTAAGGGGAAAGCAATGGAATCATAACTGGTATCTAATATGAGGAGAACGGCGTATGTCTGTATTACAAAGGTGCGCAGAACGCAGACATCTTATTGCAGTAGTAATCATGACATTCTCTATGGTGCCTGCCAAATAGTGCATGATCCCATATGAAGTAGCACCGGTCATCCTGCCCCATCTTGAAGCTTTGTCCCTAGTCCATTGTGGGTCAGCAGCCCATTTTGAACGACAAGAAGTGTGCTCCTCGCACTATCAATAGGCCTATTATTCTCTACCTACCTTCTACTGCAGCAGAGGGTCCTGGCAGTCAGGAGAATATAGTTGGCGGTGGGGTCTGGTAAGGTTCAGAGCACACAGGCAGACCACAGTCCGCTTCTGCAGCCTGCTATTCCTGGTAGCATGCTCAAGATTGCAACTGAGTGCAAGCGCAGACACTCAGTGTTTAAATGCACAGGCCTCACACACGGACTTCACTGCGATCCCTGGGCTGTGGTGTTAGTGGCTTTTTCATCATACCTCCATAGCACAGAACAAGATAGAATAGCATGATGCAAACTATCTGAATTGCAGGCAATGGCTCCTGTTTGCAACAAACAAGGTGCAGGGCAGACTCCTCAGCTCTCAGGCTAGGGGAATCTTACTTTACAATCAATCAAATAAAAGCCTGTAGTGAAAATACTGACAACCACGACAGACATTTTAGAGTAAGTGATATGGCAGGTGTGTGATTTCAGTTCTCACAAGCAGCTCTTTGTGATAATTCCTGTTATCCCACTCTTTGGATGTGGATACTAAGGCTGAGGTATTTCAGAAGCTTACTCAGGTTTATACCACCAAGAAATGGCCCAGCCATGTCTTAAGCTCATGCCTATGTATACCCAGAACCCTTATTCTAGCCACATTGCAACTCTGTTTACAGGGGGAAAAATTACTAAGTGTTTCTTTAGTACCAATAGGACAGCTAACATTGATATAACGCTTGCAATGTTCAAGTGCTGTTGAAATTCAGATTCTTCCTTTCTTTCTTTCTTTCTTTCTTTCTTTCTTTCTTTTTTCTTTCTCTCTCTTTCTTTCTTTCTTTCTTTCTTTCTTTCTTTCTTTCTTTCTTTCTTTCTTTCTTTCTTTCTTTCTTTCTTTCTCTCTTCATGATATTACTGGGTTTGAATTCAGGACCTAAGCACTGTCCCTTGGCTGTTATGCTCAAAGCTAACACTATCAACTGAGCCACAGCTTCACTTCAAGCTTTTGCTGGTTAATTGGAGATAAGAGACTTTCTTTCCCAGGCAGGCGTTGAAATAGGCTCCTCAGATCTGAGCCTCTTGCGTAGCTAGGACTATGGAATAAGCTACTAGAGCCTGGCTTGAAACTCCAGGTTTTAAATCTTCCAAACAGCTCTTCCTTTAGAAATGACGTGCTAATGAGTTAAACTACCAGCCCATGGCAAGTTAGACTTCTCCAAGTACTTCCCTCAGCAAAACCAGGAAAAACTAGTCCTAGTTCCAATTCACAGGTGAAAAAAAGGAGGCTCCCTTGAAAGTCCAAGATCCTTCCTTGGAGATATATAGCTAAGAAATTTTTAGGTGTTAATCCTAACAGTGATTCTATCTCCGGAATAAAAGGAGACCTGGCTTGGGAGTTAGCTTGCTCCTTACTTTTTGGCTGTATAACCTTAGACAAGTTCTAAACATTTCTGGGTCTCAGATTACCCAGGAGAACAGTGATAGACTTGAGACCAGAGATCTACTATCCTATCTGACCTAGATGTACGGGGCACCCTTGATGCTGAAATAATCCAATGTTCTCTGATCAGATTTTGAGCTCCTCACACAAGCACCCCCATCCCCACTGCCCTGACTGAGAACATTCCCAGGCAAATAAACAGCCCCAAACACTTCCCAAATTGCTGCTTAAAGCTTCTCCTCAGAGCACGATCTCGTTTATGGATCTGGAGAGAGGGTTTACGGGCGATCCTGTTGATGGTATGATGTCCCAAATGATTTATCAGGGAAGGTGATGTAAAGGAGCGGCAAGAAAGTACATGGAGAAGAAGGGGGTTAACTACCCAATTTTTTTGCTGGCAAGGAAAGAGGCAGCCGTCACCAGGAGGAAACAGGCAATCTGTCTAAGTTCAAACAACTTGTCACAGGCTCCCAAGATGATTTTCTACACAAACAGGGATTGGGAGGAGGGAAGACGGTGACGGGGCGGGGGGGCAGGGGAGGATGGCAGGGGTCATTTGGGATGTGCTGAAGGAGCTGACAGAAATTCACAGAGCCTATAGATATCTCAAAGTCTCCCAAGGTTTGTAGGATGCTGAGTGTAAAGTGGGTCCCAGAGCCTTCTGCATCTCAGAAGCTGCTTTGGGGCCCACCAGGAGCTGGAGATATGAAAAGACCTGTACCCACACATTTCATGTGAACCACATTGGCTTGGCCTGTGCTAGTGGATTGTGGGAATACTGGGACTAAGGGAGGAAGGAGCAAAGAGTAGGAGGATGAAGATGATGATGTTCTAAGTGGCTAAATAAGACTCAGTGGGGCTGGAAGTCAATGTGAGATTAGTGTTACTGCTTAGGAGGGAAATTGGTTTAAAGAAAAAAAAAAAAAGCAAGCTGTTCACAGGCATAGCTCATAATGGACCCAGCCTCAACTTGACTTTCCTTTCTTGTATCATCTATTCTTAATCCCACTCATGAGTTAACATGCTGTGCTCAGGGTAGCAGTTCCACCCTTCCCTCCGTTTGTAAAAAGACCAGCCAGAAGTGGGAAGTTGCCTTTTTTATTCCTCCATTCTATTCCAGGACAGGGGCTTGAACTAAAAGCCTGGGCATTAGTTTTTGTTTGCTCTACTTCTGGCTTTTTGTTAGTTAGTTGGAGATAAGAATCTCATGGATTTTCCTACATGGACCAGGTTTGAACCATGCTCCACAGATTAGCTCCCCCAGTAAGGCTAGGATTACAGGCATGAACCACTGGCTCCTGTCTAAGCCTCGTTTCAAATTGAGGCTGAGTTCATGGACACAGGACCTAGCTGCACAAGGCCACACACTTAGAAGAACCCAGACTTAGGTTAATACAGTGCCATGGCTGTACTTAAAGTCTTAACTGTTTTCTAAGGTATATTCCCCTTATTATTTTTTTTTTAAATAACTCAGGATCACATCCTTGCTAGGCTGGCATTCTACTATTTGAGCCAGACCACTAGTCTTATTTTTTTGCTGCTTTATTTTATTTTTTTAATTTAATTTTTTTGGGAGTGGGTCTTAGAGCTTGAACTTAGCCTGGGCACTGTCCCTGAGTTCTTCAGCTCAAGGCTACCATTGAGCCGAGCCCCACTTCCCATTTTCTAGAGGTTAATTGGAGATAAGAGTCTTAGGTGCTTTTGTGCTGGGCTGGCTTTGAATCTCAATCCTCAGATCTCAGCCTCCTGAGTAGCTAGGATTACAGGAGTGAGCCACTGTGCCCAGCCTAAAGCTTAACTTTCAAAGCTGAGATTCTGTTTTAACTTTGTAGTGGTCCTGGGAGATGATGTGGCTGCCTCTGCTCTAGCTTGAAGCTGTGGTTGGCGCTGTTCATGCTCTGTGCCATGCGACATATTATTGCTCTCAGTTGTTCTCATTCCACTCTGCCTGTTGCTCTCAGTGGTTCTCATTCCACTCTGCCTGTTGTCCAAAAAGAGCAAAGTATTCAAACAGGGAAAATGGATGCCAAACCCCATTCAAAAAACAAAAAAAAAAAAGCAAGAAAACATAACAAAAAAGCCATCCACAACCACATAAAATTGTGGATGAAAAAAAAAAGAGGGGGACTAAATAAACTATCAGCAGGAACCAAACCTGAGCTTTGAGTTAGGTAAATTCCCTTAAAAAATAAAGCCTATAGGAACAAGGAGATGTTGCTATACTTATAGTTCCTTGTTTACAAGATAAAACCAACTTCTCTGGAGAGGCATGCATATTCGTTCTTAACATGGGCCAAAAATAAAATTTCCTCTAAGAACCCTTATGAGAGGATCTTGTAAGACAGAGTGCCTTTAACCTGTCTCTCTTCCCCACATCTGGTATGTCTGGGGGAAGATCACTCAGTAGGGGAAAGGACTGTGTCTGGGGCTAGATTTTCAAAGGGTTCGAAGAAAGCAGGGAGGGTGGAGATGCCTTGGGCTGTAATGACAATGACAGGCTTTCACTTCCCCACTGTGACCCTCAATCCATGCTCTATACTTCATGATGGTGGAGAATTTCAGATAATAGAATTACAATATCCTAAAAAGCACTTTCTTACTTTTAGTTCTAGAAGGGCCTAGTCCAAGAGAGCATATAGTCATCATAGAGAAGGCCAAGCAGCTAGATGGGCAAATGAGTAAATACACACACACATCAACAAATAGATCGATAAACCAAACTTCTTGTAATCTGTCTAGAGCCCTTTTCCATTCCAGAACAATAAAGACCACACTTTTCCTCAGAAACACTGACCTACTCTCTGGCTACATATCTAGTGATAAATCCCTAGGTTTAAGCCCCTCCCAGGCCTTACAGTTTCCTCAGAAAAGTGAGCATCCCTTTAGGACAAGGAACCAGGGAGGTTACTTTTATGTGTTATCTTGGCTAAGCTGTTGATTTTAACTCAAGCTGATTATTGGCCACAAAATTGGTTGATCTCATACATTCAGACCTCATCCAATCCATAGAAAGCTTGAAGAGAAATGACTGAGGTTTCCCACCACCGCCCCCACCTCCAAAAAAAAAAAAAAGAGCAATTTAACTCTGCCTCTAGATTCAACACACAATCCTGCCTGAGTTTCCAGGCGGCTAAACCTGCTCTACTGAACTTGGACTTGATGGTCCCTACAATCACATGAACCCATTCTCCCTTCTCAAAACACATACTTGCAGGTCTATGCACAAATATGTGCATACATTACAGAAATACCTATCCACATCACATAGATGCAGAGATGAGAGATACGTGAGAGAGATGAGATAAATATATAAATAGGTAGGTATACCCACCCTTTTGATTCTGTTTCTCTGAAAATTCTGTGCTAGGACTGATGTTTCTAAATTATATTCTGAGAAGGTGACACTGCTACTCTCCCCTGTGGCCATTTCTGTCAAGGGTTGCACAGAAGGGAACATGTTGGAAAGAGAAAATCCAGAACCCTATTTCTGTCCCTTAGAAGGGGCAAGTGAAATGGCCACTGCATGGAGATAAGGTAGCATGCTTCTCTGTCTCTCTGCCTCTTTGGGTCTTGTGTTCCTCAAGGATGTCTAGGAAATTCAAACTATACCCCAAGACCAGATAATTTTTTAAGAACACCATTATGTTATGATGTCTCTGACCCTGTATACAGCAGCCACTGTCTATGGGGGCTGATACGAGCCAGGCACTCGCTATCTTAGTCCGATTAAGGATGCAATAGAGAAGGACTGAGAATGACAATATTGTTTTGAGAAAGGGCAGTAACCAGCATGATTACTGGTTTTGCTTGTTTGGAGGAGTAGAGAAATTGATGGGGCTTGAACTAAGGGTTTTCTAGTTGCCAGGCAGGTGCTATTTTCTGACTATAGTCTCCTCTTATGTGTGCTCCTCATATAACTGAGATGGCAGACTTGTGCCACCATATCTAACTTAAGGAGAAAGAGTTTGTGTAACTTGTGGTCCAGGCAGGCTTCAAAGTGCTGTGTGAGAATGGACGGATCACACACTACTTTCCTCCTCCGGAAAATGCCTACCTTTAAGATTGAGTTATTCTGATCATAGTGGTGCCTGCAATCTCAGTTATTCTGAAGGCTGAGGCAGGAGAATCACTTGAACCTAGGAATTCAAGGACAGTTTGAACAAGGTAGTGACACCTATCTGAAAACAAACAAACAAAAAAAGAAAACAAAGTGCTGAGATCATATTACCAATACCAGGAAAGCACTCTGTGAAGAAAGATTACTATCATGATATCCCATTTCACCAAGTCAAAGATATAGAGGGGTCACTGACTTGCTTACCACCTCTGCAAGCACCCCCCCCCCCGTCACACACACACACACACACACACACACACACACACACACACACACACACACACACACACACACACGGCTCCCCAGCCCTTCAGCAGAAGGGACTCTACTTCATAGCTCTCATTGCCTCAAGACAGCAGGAGGCACCTGCTCCATCAGGATATTTTCACTGGTGGGAGGGCTAAGGGAACAGTGAGAAAATTAGGAAAGTAAACTACTTTGTGAAGTCATTAAACATGAGTCTTCTCCAGATTCTCTGAGCTTCTCCTATCCCTGCTTCAGGCTGTGTGTCTATTATTAACCAGCAGCCTCAGAGAAAAAAACGTGCCTTATCCCAGGAACATATTGTCAGGGAGGAGTCTTGCTAATATATATAGTGAAATTAACAAGGTTTTGGTTGTGTTTTGTTTTTTGTTTTTTTTTTGCCAAAGTCCCACTTCTCTAAAGTAGAACCCTGGCTCAAAAATCTTTGGGCTCCTCTACCTGAAGAATGCAACAGAAACGTATGGGTAGACATGCAAGGTCTCTTGTCCCATCCCACTCTACCTTTTTGGCAGTAAAGAAATTTGAACTTCCAATTGCTAGTCTGGTAGAGCACTAGACTCAAGTCACTTCTCCAGGCTGTTTTCCTTTTTCTTTTCTTTTTATTGTTGTTGCTTTCTGTTTATTTTTAAGACAAAGTCTAGGATTCTTCTGCCCAGGCTGGCATTGGACTGTGTTCCTCTGGATCTCAACCTCCTGAATAAGAAGCTTGAACCACTTGCACCCAGCTGCCTTACAATTTATTAGGCATCACCTAGCCTCGCGAAGCAATCACCGTTAACCCAGTGATCTTTCCTATGTCATGTCTTTGCTCATGGCCACAGCTGCTCTGAACCCTCCTTGGCTGTGTATTGACCATGTCCATCTTATCTTCAAAGTCCTACTTATAAGCTTCTTTCTTCCAAGATGATCTGAATTCCCCAGGCCAGTGGAGTGTCCCTAGTACCAGAAATCCCACAGAACTCGGTTCATTTGCTTTTCAATACCTCGATTGTGTCATATGACAAAATGTATATTTCTCAGCTTTTTCTCAGATCCAAGCTGGCTCTTTTGATAGCAGCCACAGATCAGGAAGGCATGTGCAAACAGCCCCTCTTCTAGCAAAATCCCAACATTCTGCCTTGGAGCCACGAGGCTCCCCATTCATTTCTCACTCAATGCTCACCATTGCCCTCTTGTCTCTGTTGGTGACTTTAGTCATATTCAAGGCTGCCTCATTAGCCAGGGAGATTGCTCAGAGTTATTCATGGCTGCCCTCCTGCCCCAGAACTAGGTACACAGTAGCTTTTGGTATCTATTTACCATGAAATTAGCAAACAAGTAATGAATAGAGCAACCCATAAGTTCCACAAAACTAGTGGCCTCATCTTCCTGTTTTCTCCCATTGAAGGTTCTGATCGCAACAAATATTCAATAACAGATTTGGTTGCTTTCAACCAAATTATACACAGGTCTCAATATTTAAAACAAAACGTTAATCTTCCCAAACACTCAAACTCCCACCCAGCCTGAAGTCATTGCCAAATGAGGTTATAGAAGTCAACGAGAAGGTGAGGCAGAGTCTCTGTTGAGACAATTTTAAGGCCACTGGAAGAGATAATTTTAAGGGATACTGTATTTCTAGAGAAATAAAATACTATGATGGAGACAGGGGCAAAGGTTTCACTGCCAGACGATAGTGAAGTTTAATTGGAATCATTGAGGAAGGTCTACAAGTCAATTACCTTTCATTTCATTCCTTTGCTATAAATGAGAGTTTAGGGCCAATATCAAAAGTGTATTGGAAAGGAACATTTTATGGTTTATCAATTCACACCACCACCACCACAAACTGCTTTAGGAAACCCATCCACATTAATTAGCTCATTCAATTTAAGTTAAACTCTAACATTCAGAGGAACTTGTCCAGTCCTTAGAGAGCTGAGTTTCATTATCATTCCCATTCTACAGCTTTGAACACTGAGGCTTGGTGATGTGTACAGCCTGCACTAAGTCACCCAAGTATCGGAACAGGAAAGAATCAGCTTTGGAAATGAAGATTGTTTTTTCTTTTGGGGGTGTGGGGAGGTAGGATTCTGTGTCCCTTTAAAGGAAACAACAAAGGAAAAGCTACAAAAGAGGAAGAAAAGACAGTTTGGGGAAAGGAATCCGAACCCAGCCATCCAAATCGTGGCAACACAAGTGTTATAGAGAGAAAATTGTGTTATAGAGAGGAAATCATGTTATGGAGAAGAAATTGTGTTATAGAGAGGAAATTCCACTATGTCTTTTAAACGCCACTGAAACAGGAACGTGCTGAAGAACTCAGGTGTTCAGGTTTTGAGTGTTTTCATCTCGCTGATGGCCTACAGTAGAGCAAAGGCTTCCCAGTAGCTAAGCAATACTAAGTTGAGAGTGGCTGGTCTTGACCTCCAGTGAGTGCTGGCTGGTCACCAACACTCTTGTTCTTTCTCCTCAGTGTGGGGTAAGGGACTTCGTTTTTTGTTGTTGTTTTTCTCACAGCTAGAGAGGCTCAGAAAACCAAGCCAATGACAAGACATATCTCTTTCCCCAGTGAGTGTCACTTCTCTGCCCACTTCGGGCAAGTCCCCTGTCTTCTTGTAATGGCTTCTTTTTCCTGGGATAACAACTCCTCTAGGGTCCAACTGGGTCCTTCCATACCCATAGTACCCTTGCAGTGGATAGTGTTGAGGTCTTGGGGTGGGGGGGGGAGACAGAATGGGAGAATTCAAGCAGCAATGGTGTTGATGAGAATCTTCTATTACATGCATATACATTTGGAAAATTAGAGGAAAATAGCAGTTACTGAGCATGTACTATGGGCTATAGTCTAGTCTATGTTGATTACTTTTACATATGTTATTGCATTTGGTCATGGAAATAGCATACTGCAAGACAGGCAAAGAACCTTGTATTACTTAAGTGGGTTCCCAAGGGCTCAGAGATTTGCCCAGGCTTCCATAGCTTCTGTAGGTGATGCAGCCCAAACCTAGATTGACTCTAGGACAGTTTTGAAATCACAGAATATCCCATAAGGAAAGTCATTGTCCATACAAAACTGGCCCTCCAGCCAGGCAGCAGACCATTCCAACTGGCCCCAATGAAATGAACCATCTGGCCCCATTCAGGAGTCACCAAGCTTCTCAAAGGCCATAGGGGATTCTGAGCAAGTAGCAGGCTTAATTAGAGGAGTGTTTTTATTTCCCCTTCAGTGCCATCTCTCCTCTCCCCTCACAGCATCTAGACTTTTATTCCACTGTCTCCAGTTTGGAACTACCAGCACTGTGGGCACAAGACTAGAAATAGGGGTATTTCTTCAAGGTAGAGACTGATGTGGAGAAACTGAGGCAGTTCCCTAGTGATGGAAGAGAACTTCTCAGGACCACCTCCTCTTGCAGAAGTGAGACTTGCACTGATTCATCAAATAGTTTCTATCCACTTAACAATCCAACCTCCCTGCTAGGAAGCTAGAGCTTTTGTTTTCACACAAAGAGAGCAAACAAGGTAGGAACAGGAAGTGACTTTGGGCATGGAAGGGCTAGGGAAACAGGAAAGCTTGTCTACATTGGGGTGGCAGCACTTGACCGAAGACACAGGTAACTCGAGGGAATTACCCGGTGAGAAAAGGTTGTGGGCAAGGAGCCAGGGAAGAAGGCAGAGCATGCTCAGCAGAAGGGGAAACCTGCAGAGCTGCAGAGCCCAGGCAGGGAGCTTTTCCAATTATAGTGAGGAGCACAACGATCATAGGAGGGCAAGCCAGAAGAAGGCTAAGATCAGAATCTGATGGGGAGTGAGGCCTGACAAGGAGATGAGGTTTGGGTCTGATTATTCTTAGATTTTTGAATAAAGGAACAATCGGAATTGGCTTATATATTTTCTTAAAGGATCTCTCCAGCTATCTTGAAGTAAGGAACAGGAAGGCTGGTAGAGGCTGCTAACAGACTTGGATATGGGTTGGGCTAAGATAGTGGAAGCAGAAACAAAGACAAGTGGAAAGGTTTAGGCAACTGTATTGGTAAATGCTAAATGACTGGTTAGGGGCAAGAGAATCCTGTTTGCCAATTACCATGGTATAAACACTCCTATAGCTAATGTCAAGCTGTCTGTGTGACAGTGCTTGAAGTAGACCTAGAAAAGCTACCTGCAGATAACTCCCTCAAGCTGGTGTGAGGCCAGACTTGACCAGAATAATCTAAGCAATTGACCATGGATTGAGGTGGGGAGGGTCAAGAATGACCTCTAGGGTACATACTTGGATGATGAGAAGAATTGACTAGCCACTTTCTGAACCCTCAGCCTCTGTTCATTCCATTTAAGTCTCCCAAAAGGCTTCAGGGAAAGAACTTACATTCTAAGTTCAAGGACCTTTGAGAACTGAGCCAGGCCTTCTTTTCCTGTGGCTCAATACCCAGCCTGGTGCCCAGACACAAGTAAGTTAAAGATGAGTGAAAGAACAACATGTGGCTGCAGTTGTCTATACAATGGAATGGCACAACGAACAAGGAGAGAGCCATGAAAATCGAGTGGGAAATAACAGTTTCTGAGCAAAGAATTCAGGGTCTACACTTGTGGCAACCAGAATCCTCACATCACTTCCTCATTTGACAGATGAGGAAATGAAGCTTGGAGCAGCCGAGCAACAAGCAGACTCATTCAGCTAGGACTCAAACAGCTCCAGACACTCAGACAAGCCTTCTCAGTAGATGGGGCCACTGCAGCTGAGAGCCCCAGCCAGTTTCAGAGTTTCCAGCAGGGACAACATACCCACACAAGCTCTGTCCAGCAATACAGATGAATCAGCTGGAGGAAAGGGAAAATGTTAGCAAAAATTAGAACCCAACCTTTCCTCCCCCCTGACAATGAGCGGGGTGGGGGAGATCTCCCAAAAGCACAAGAGCTCTGCTTGCAGAATTGAGGAAGAGAGAATTCGAACAGGACGAAGCTTGTCTGGCAGATCTATGATTGTACCTAGCACAACAGCCAACAAGTTCCCCTACTGCACACGTGATAACTAGCCCCTGATTGATAAGTGGATATTGTTTTTAAGCCCTTTGCGTATATGCCCAATATATTTTGCCCCAGTCTAATAGAAGTGTTAAGAGTTCAGTTCTTACAGTTTAGAATCCTGAGTTCAGGATCTATGGAACCTTTGATCAGCAGCAGCTCACTTAAGCTGCCTGATTCGTTGTTTTCTCATCGGGAATCTTCACTTCCAAGGGGAGAAATGCAAACTGGAAGAATGTGTATTAGAGCTCCCTGTAGCCAAGGGACAGTGGGCCCTCATCTCTCATTTTCCATCCTATCTTGAACGTACACTGAATAACCTGGCCTCTTTTTATGACATTCACCCTTATGCCCTCAAAAAAAAAGATCAACATTATTCCAGCCCACTGAAATCTGGCTAGTGGCTACTTGTAGCCATTTGCTCTTGGGATCCTCCGATCATGGCTCCCAGGAGACAACTGTGGGTGAAATCTCTTACATAGAGTTGAGGACTGTAGTATGGACACTTGGTACCCGATTTCTGCTAAAGACATAGTACCTTCCAACCAATCTAAAAAATTCACTTTATCCCTTCAATTAGGCACATGATATGCCATTTTTGGTTTGAGAAGATTACTATGAGCTTGACTTTGTTTGGGAGGCATGATTTGCTTTGGGGAAAACATATCACACAATTAAGGACAGGGAAATATGGAAGCTTCTTGTGATCTTTTTTATTTATTGGCTTGGTCAGAATCACATGTAACAAATCTAAGAATAAGGTGGATTTATTGTAATTTATAAGAATTCTTCACACATCTTCTCCTTTCCTATCCCACTCTGGAACTCAGGGGATATTCTTTGGTTTCCTCCATATTTTAGGCTTTGTCAACTATCAATGGTATGTATGGAACTAGAACAATGAAAAAGGTAGGAAGTTCAGGGTTTGGTACTCAGCATACAAATTATTTCCAAAACTGCCTAAACTGTGGAAGAACACAGCCAGCTAGGCTTACCTGTTTCCATCCAACAGCCCAACAGTAATTCAGGAGGCAGAAGGCCACCTACCAAGCCAATATTAGTATATAATAGAGAGAGGATTCAAAACAAGATCTGCTTGGTCCCATGACCCATCTGTCTATCCATCTACCCATCCATCCATCCATCCATCCATCACTTTAATATTCACCTATCCACCATCCCCATATCCCTCACCCTAAAAAATGTTTATTGGTCTCCTACTATGTGCCAAGTAGTGCTCTGAGCACTGAAGGACACACATTCCCCCTCTGCCATGCCACTTTTTTGTCAGTTTCTTTTCCATGCTGAAAGAAAAATTCTGAAGCTCTATTCTTCTTTTTTTTTCTTTTCTTTCTTTCTTTCTTTTTTTTTTATTTTGGTTGGTTGTGGGCTTGAACTCTGGGCCTGCGCTCTGTCCCTGAGCTCTTATGCTTGAAGCTAATGCTCTACCACTTGAACCACAGCACCATTTCCCTGAACCTCTTCAATATTCTATGTCCTCAATTGCCAAACTTTTCTCCTCTACAGACTTAGAAGGAACATGTGTCAACATGTGTCAACAACCACATTACCCAGAATAGAAGCTGATTTTTTTTAACAGAACCTGGACATGCATGCGGCTGAAAGTGACTCCTCCCTGATTTAGCAATCTCTGCTTTTATGCTCATATCAGCCTTTCTGGCTGCCTTCCCATAGTAACTTTTCAGCCGAAACCGTGAAAATTGTTTTCACAGCTGCTGCTACTAAACCATGTCTGTTCTTGGATATTGGGTTTGAAGAACCAAGAAAATTGAAACTACCCTTTAAATCTTTACAGCTAATTTTATGTGCCCAATGTTTCATAAATATTTTTAAATTTCTATGATTATCTACATTTTCCAACAAAGCAAATTATGGTTCCAAAAGGTTAAATGACTTGTTCATAATCATCCAGCTGTAAGCTGTGGATCAGAGATATAAGCTCATGGTTGTCTGACTGCCAGACTTTCTTTAGTCTCGCAGGGTTTTACATTTGTACCAGATAAATTTCCCCTTCCTTGGAAAGAACTATAGCTTTGGACTACTCTTTGATCCAATATCCTGGTGACATATTCTGCCTTTCTCAGCTCAAAGAATGATCCATCTAAGTCATCTCGAGTCCTTGAGCACAGGAATGCGATGCAGGCAGACACCACTGACTACCTAACTGGGCTTGCCACAGAGAGTAAACAGAATGACAGCCTAACAAAAACAAGCATTAGAACCAGACAGCCGCTTCCAGCCATCTATAAACACAGAAATGGTAGGGAACAGGAGAATCCTGCACAATGCACACATAATCCTGATAGAAAGTCACTGCAGGACATTCTGAAGGTTCTCATTTAAAGGTGCCTTTGAATGTGATTATACTGTGTTATGGCATGTGTTTTCTGACCTACTTCAGCTGACCAAAGGCAGCTGCATGCACATCTAACACAAGGTCACAACAGTGAACTTCTCCAGCAGCCTCCAGTCTGGACTCCAGTTGCAGGCTCCACTCTCTGATCCACCTACACTGAACCAAGCACTTCCCATCACTGGTCTGGCCTTACATCCTGCTCCTGAGACCATCTCCGTTAGAGCGACCTATCCTTACCCCAGGCTGACAGAGGCTTCTTGGGAATTGGCTCAGCCTATCTTGGAGCACCATTAAGAAACAACTCTACTCGATAAATCAGCATTTCCAAGGCAAGAGCAAGGAATCCTATTCCTAAAAGATGTTTCTGGCCTCCAGAGAAGTCAGTAAATCTATGTGATACTGTAAGCAATTTTAAGATCTTGAAAAGTCACAATGAAGATTAGCATTTTGCATACTATTAAGAAGCCCTGACATAAAGAGAACCTTTAAGCCCCAATGTCTTATTTTGAGACAGAATCCCTTGTCCTGACAATACTCACTAACATCCCCAGAGGAGATGTTTAGATTAGTAGCAATGTCATACATTTCCCTCCACTTCTTTTATGCCTTTAGGGTATTGCCTTACGCTGTACCTTCCACACTGCATAGTTATTCTCTATCTAAAGAACTCATTGGTATTTCAACCTCCAGCTCCTTGGGAAAAAAACATTCCTGTAAACTTCAGCCTTGATTTTTCTTCCTGCCTGTTGATTGTACTTATTCCAGGTCTTGTGAGCAAGTCTTTCCTGCCAGATTATCAGCTTCCTCAGGTCAGGAGGCAGGCCCAATTCTCCTCTAGAAATGCCAGTGACACTGTAGGTCATCATTATCAGGGAATGGGATGCAATGAGTGCACAAATCGATGAGAAAATGAAGGATTTCATATTCAGGGCAGGGATGTGGTTCAGGCTAGCTCAGCAGCAGACCCTGCCAACAAGGCCACTTCTCTAAGCAATAGCTGCCACACTCAAAGAGAGTCAATGGGTCACTTCAGGAAGATTCAAAATAGATGCCTTCCTGCTACATCACTTGATGTTGCTAAGAAACCGCTAGTTTGCTACAAGGCAGGTTGATTAGCATCGCAAGGAAGACACAAACCAAGAAAAATGGCTGCATCTTCACCTCCTGCCTGAGATAGCTACCAGCATGTTTGCAGGATTTCTCATCTAGTTCAGAAGGCAGGGAAAAGTCTGAAGTCAGGATTGAGCCCACAGATGCTTGATAGAGAATAGAGCCAGAAAGATGTGCTTACATCTCAAGTATGGTGGTATCCCTCTGAGCAGAGGGAGAACAGACTTAATTCATGAAGTCTGTTCTCCACAAGTCTTTCACTCTGAGTACTTATGGTATAACTGAGAGAGCCTAGGGTAGAGACATTGTCAGGAAGTCTCTGGTCTGGAGAGAAGTGCACTCTAGGTTTCCAGAAAGAATTGGCTAGTGACAGGCTGATAAATTATTAATGCAATGTACAGAGGAGCCCAGAAAGCTTCTACTTGTTTTGTTCTATTTCAAGCAATTTACTTTATCTTTCTCAACCTCCTTATTTCTACCTGTAAAATGGTGATTATAATACCCACTTGATAATATTGCTTTGGCCATTCAATAAGTTAAGGTAAGGTATGTAATGATCTGGGCCCCATGTTTGAGATTTTTCAGATTCTTTCCACCTTTCTGTCCTCTCTCTAGGACATTAGAAAGCAGATGCAGCCTGCTAGCTGCCTGTCACTCCTGCTGGCTGGCAGCCCGGGAGGCCCCCAGGTGTTAGGACCTGCCAGTTTGAACTGCTGTTGTGCTCAGCAGTATGAGACAAACTATAATTTCCAAGGCCCAGATCTAGCCCCACTCAGCCACACAGCATGGAGCACTTGGAGAAATTCATATTCAAACCACAGTTTCTCCAGGCCCCAGAGAACCACAATAGCTGAGGGAAGTAGGAGACAACCAAACTAATCATTTCTGATTAAAGCAATTGGGCTAACAGCCCAGGCAGTCTTTTATCATGTTTAGGTTTGGTTAGAACCTATGAGGCACCTCATACCTCCCATCTACCCAAATCCTCACAATTTACCCAGGCCTTCTGGAAAGAGAAGTCATATTAATAAATCCTTGCTATGTACAGGAAGTCAGTCCACTAGGTGCTCTGGGATGAAGCTAGCCCAGGAGAAGCAGGTATATCACAATGTTTTATGGTGACTGTATCAACATCTCTTTATTATGAGAAAATGGCCTTTGCTTTCCTCCTATGTGACTATGCCTCAATGTGGTCACAGCTGATGGAAACAACAAGGATGGGAGGACTTGTTCCCTAAAGGGCCAGCTCGTGACGGTAACCTGTGCATTGTTCAGACCTACCGATCAGTCTTAGGACTTCTCAACCGCAGTAACAACCAAGAATTGGAAAGTAGCCATCCCCCTTCCCCCCATCCCCCTGAAAGACAGTGGGATGGGCTGCTTCTTTGGGGTTTCTATATTCTTCTGGAGCAGATTTCCTATTCCTTCTCTCTTGGGGATTGTTTGTGACCAACAGCTGTTGTCAACTTAGGTTCAGCTCCCGGTCAGCACTGGGAAATAAGAGGGCCAGATAAATCCTGGGGATGGAACTGCCACCCAGACAGCAGAATTCTGCTCCTTTGGAATTCCCCGCTTAGCATCTCCAACAAGTGACCTCTCTTCCAGCCCAAATTACCCAGGCATCTGCAGCCATCTCCCCTTCTCTTACAAGGCAGCCATGTAGATAGAAAGTTGACTTGAGGTTGCCTGCTTCTTCTATCCCCAGAGCCCTGGTTCAAGGCCTTGGGGTTTTGCAAAAGCAATGATAAGCAGAGATGTTATTTTTTTAAATGTTCTGGGAGCCAGGCATGTTTGTGTTGGAGGTGAAGATAGCAGGATTGCAATTTGAAGCCAGCCTAAGCAAAAATGACTGAGGGATCCTATCTGTCAGCCAAACTGTATGTGGATCGTAGGTAGGAAAACAGAGGCAAAAATGCAAGATTTGCCTTCCACCATCAAATTGAGGAAGTGTGAGGCCTGAGCTCAAACCCCAGTGTTATTTAAAAAATAAGTCTGGAATTCCAGATTTGCTGAATGACCTTGATCATTGATAAGACATCTCTGAGGCCATAAGGTCTAGAGGTTTTGATCAGATGTCAGTTCCAGTCTCAACCCAACCTTGGGCAAGCACCATTTGCTGAGCCTTAGTTTCCTCAGCAATGGGAAAGAGTACCCTGCTAAGATTCGCACATAGTTGATTGAGAACATCACATGAGCATCTCCAGATCCTATGAGTTGGGGGACAGGGTGTATGACAGATTCACTGTGGGGGAGCAGTCTCAGAATGGGATGTGAATTAGGCTGGAAATCTTCTCTCTCCAGACACCACATGGAAGGTATAGTTATACAGTGAGTGGAACCTCTGTGCTCTGGAAAGATCTAGCAAAATCTAGTTTCCCCACCCAGACTCCCACTGGAAAGACAGGAGCACAGCAGGCCACCCAGAGAGTGGAGTGGGGCTGCCATCTGATATTATACTCCACAATCCATTGAGAAAGCACTGCACAGCACGGGACACAGTGACCTACATCAATTGAATAATGCCAGATGGATCACACACATCTTAAAGAGTAAGCTCAGACCCTTGCTCTGTCTCATCAGGCTTTCACAGAGAACAAGCATGGTAATGGGTAGTCAGAAGAATCCTTGTAACATTAAGTGCTTGCCTTTGTAAAGTATCATAGAGAACAGTTTGGAAGGGGTACCACATCTTTCTCTTTTCATGAGCCACTACCAAGTTCATGGGCTCCTGGAAGCTTCAGGCTTAGCACTCTCTCCCAATTAGATGTATATCCTCTCTCCGTGTGCTTTATCCAACACCTAAACTATGAGATTTTGACAACATAGATGGGTGTGCATGCTATTACCCACGAAGCTGAGGCAGGAAGGCTGAGTAACCTCCTGGCTTACATAGCTATTAAAAGTGAGAGCTAGAACCTCAGGGAGAGTCACGGAGTGGGAAGAAAGGAAGAAAAGAAGCAGTAAAGACAGAGAAGAAAGGAGGAGGGGGACAACATCAAGAAAAAGAGGGGAAAGAGGGAAGGAGAGAAAGATCAAAGCATGAGAAGAAACCATTCCGTGTTGGGGGCGAAGGAACAGTGTGTAGAGGTTGACTAGATACTGGCCCAAGGAGGGCCAGTGGGTAGCAGCATGAGGAAGTGACAGGTCAGCAAAGATGTTCAGCTAAGCTACAAAAGCCTTCTGCCAAGGCGGCAAAGAAAAAAAAGGAAAAAAAAAAGAAAAGAAAAGAAAAGAAAGAAAGGGGAAAAAAAACATTAAATGCGACTTCCTCGGGCTTTAGAAATTGCTGAAATACAGAGGCCGCAATGGAAGATAAAGTATCCTACAAAGGGAGCTCTGAACGGAATCAATTTCCCTGGGCCGACTTTTATGTCCTATTATAAGAAATTGAAAAATTATTTCTGCGGGAATGTCGCTTTGCCGGGCTACCTCTCCTGAAGATAGGGGGGAGGAAAATGGCTTCCGATAAATGGGTATTGGATCTTGTCCTCCATGGCTGTGGCTGAGTCTCTCGGTGCTGCCGTCTCAACAGCCTGCAGGGCCAGGGTGATGAGGAGTCTGAGAAGTTCTTATGTTACAGGTTGGGGGATGGTGGAGAAAGCATTACAATGAAGACAACTGCAGCAACCCTGGGGACCACCAGCTCCTGACTGCCAGACAGACATACAGCCTGCTGGAACACGATAGCCTTGAGGTTGGCTAGACAGGGCCAGCCTGGAATGTCAGATTCTCTGAACCGGATGTCATATTACAGAGACAATTTCAGCAGCTGCTGCCAGGCCCCGGGGCTAGCTCCCAGTGTCACCTCATAAAAGGCCTTCACACTGTCCTTCCTGCTTCACCTCCAACCCCCTCCCCCACTGATAGAAACTTTGTTCTTGGCCCCAGTCAGGGGAGGCTTTCCTTCCAGGCCCTGTGCTTCTTCTTTACCCAGGCAAGCCTCTCCTGCTTGACAGTCTGGTACACTCTGACTTACTCTTCAAGAACAGCTGAAATGCCTCCTTGACCTCCAGAGTTCGTCCCCCAAGATGCCCCCTTTCTAATCCCCAGAACCTGTAACGGTTTCACTTTACACAGAAATGTTGCAGATGGGATTAAAGAATTGGACATGGGGAGATTATGCTAGGGGAGTCTACCATAGTTACAAGGGTCCCTGAGGGGAAGGGAGGGAAGGAGGCTCAGAGCTAGTAATAGGAGAGGTAGAATATAAGAGGATGGTAGGGAAGCACTGAAGGGGCCACAACCCAAGAATTACATGCAGCCTCTAGATGTTTCTGAGAGAAACAAACCCTGCCAACACAACAATGCTTCCATGAGACTACTGGTGGACTTCGGAAACCATAGGAGAATACATTTGTATTGTTTTAAATGTATTGCAATGATTGTATTGTATCATACCTGCCCTAGTTTGTGGCAGGCATTGTAGCGATAGTAAAAAGCTAACACACATGACTGTCTTTGCTGTCACTTCTGGAAACATCATGTTCCTATTGTCATTCCTTCCTGATTTGTGTTCCCATAGGCCTTTCATGTTCCAGGCCTATTCCAAGCACCATGCATGGATTCATGTACTTAATTTTACCACAGTGTGGTTGGTCATATATCGTTATACTCATTTTACAGATGAAAACCTAGAACATGAGAAGATTAAGCAAGTTGCAATAGAAAACATCTCCCCTACCCTATATGTTGGAGCTACAACTAAGACCCAGGATATTCTATATGGTTATGTATATTTAAGTGTTGTTCTCTTCTACCAGAAAAGTAGGGTCATGGGATAATGTTAGACAGTTTCTGAATCTCCAGCATTTACTCTAGGTCTGACTTACCAGAGTTCTAACAACTGCAAAACAAGGAAAACATCTCACCTGGGGTCTTTCTGATCCTAGATAAGAACTGTTTCTGATCAATGAACCTTGATGTATGGTGGACATGGGATGTCTACCACTCCAGGGGGAGTCCCTCCTGGGTGGACAAATGAGAATATGTAAGAAAAGCACTAGGAGTCTGTGGCCTGCCCTTGTCCTCTCTGGGCCACACACAAAGCTATGAAGCCACTTACATGACACCCATTACAAAGTATCTGGCCATGTTCCAGAGTATTATAGAGGTTTGTCCAAGTTAGGTGGCATCAGAGCAGATATGGAGAGGTCTTTGTGGCAGGGATGAAGGGTTTCCCAGGGAAGCAAGCCTTTGATTGTCAAACTGAGAGGAAGGCTTTGAGGAACTGCACATGAGCTGAGCAAAGCCCACAGGAGAGAAAACCTCAGGACAAGCAGAAGGCTCCATGAAAAGGCCTCTGGGGCTCCATAAGATGTAGAAGCCACACGGAGGAGGACAGGAGGAAGGACAGGTAGAGGAAGAGGGTGGGTGAGAAGAAAACAGCAGTGAGTATGAGGTGTTGCTTGGCCTTTCCATCACTCTTTCATAACTAGAAGCTGAAAGTACAGGAGCTTCCAGCCAAAAACGTAGGCCAGGAGCTCTCATCCCTTACCACGTACAAACATTTCTTAGGGGTATTTCAGTTCCCAGTGTCCAGGTTACACTCCAAACCAATGAACTTGGCTGCCAGTAGTGGGGCCCAGTCACTGGCATCTGTCAAAGTTCCCCAGGTGATTTTTACAAAGCACAGGCAAGACTGGGAAGCTCTGCTCTCAGACTAGGATGCCAGCCTGGAGCCACGTGGATTCCAATTTGGCTAATTACCTTCAGCTGGTCTATGTGTTGTGACAGTCCCCTTCTCCCTGCCTGTGCCCCTTTAGCCCTGCAGCTTTGCATAAACATGATGCTTTGCTTCCTGTCCTTGGCCTGAAAGGGGCCTTTGGGGGATGTTTGTGCACTGTTTGAGAATAGAGTTCTACCCGCTTCATATCCCTAACTCATCAGACTTCAGACTCCATAGTTGGTGGTCCTGCCTCGTGGGGTGTTAGGCTTCCGATGCCCTGCTCTCCGGGCTCACACGAGCATCTCTAAAACCTGCATCTCTGTGGCCCATGTGAATGGCTTGGGTGATGAGTGGAGGAAGAGGAAGGGATGGGGAACTTCCTGAAACTGATTCCTGGATAACGTAGTAGATAGGGTTTAACATTTGCTTTTTCTCTGGCATTGGAGTAGGTACTTTATCTGAATGCATGCTAATTTCTTCCAATGATGCCTTATAAAGCACATTCCTGAAGCCATCCGACTTTAGAAATGAAAACACAGTGGCACAGGGACAGGGGAGGGGCCTTGGCCAATGGCTTCCCAAATGGGAGAAGTTAAGTCTGGGTCTCAACCCAAGCCTGCTGGGTTCACAAGCAGACCCTGAACTCTCAATATGTCAGTTGGAATGGCAAATAATCATTTCTAAGTACTCAGTGGAGCATGTTAGCCTATGTAAAGCAGCTAGTAGGTATTTAGAATTCAAATGCTTGGTAAAAATATCCTTGACTTATCTGTTAAAATAAGTATTCCTTGAACAGAGTACTGGTGGCTTACACTTGTAATCCTAGCTACTCAGGAGGCTGAGATATGAGGACTGCACTTTGAAGTCAGTCAAATGAAAGAGTCCTTTCGCCTCGTGTTTCCAATTAAGCAGCAAAAAGCCAGAAGTGGAATTGCTGTGGCTCAAGTGGTAGAGGACTAGACTTGAGGGAGAAAATTAAGGGACAGTGCCCAAGCCCTGAATTCAAGCCTCAGTACCAGAAGAAAGCGAAGCAAAGCAAAGAAATTACAAAGGAAGGAAGGAAGGAAGGAAGAAGAGAGGGAGGGAGGGAGGGAAAAGAACTCCATAAAAATATTTATGCTGTTTCAAGAAGATACTTGCTTGTGAGGGTAGCATAGCTAAACTTGAAAAAGAAGAGAAAAACTAGATTGAAAATCAAAGTATTATTTTCCCATCTGTATTGCTTTCTGAAAAACTAATGAGCTCATTACCAATACTAATTAACTCTTATTCTAGCACCCAACCAACAAGAGGTCCAAGTTCAGCCACCTGTAGTGCTTTGGAGAAGGTGAAAAGTGAGGCAGGGCAGTGCTCTTGGGTTGATGGGTTTTGTTGGGACCTAAGTCTGCTGGGTGGTACGTGGGCAGCCCCTTTGTTGGGGAAAACACAAAGGTGTTCACAGAGATACTGCATTTTCTGTTTCTTATCTTCAGTTATTAGCCTTTTCTTCTGAGTCTAAAGCAATCTACCCATATTGCATCCTGGTTTCCACATGAGGAAATTGGCTTCAGACTACCTGCCCCCCCCATCTCAGTCTAGCACAGGTGCTTCTACCTGCACAGGTACACATAAATAATTTGTTGAATGAGTGATGCATACATGAAAACCCACCTACAGTGCCTATGGCTCCAAATGTCCAGGATAAGTAGCCTGGGGTTTTAAATTAAAAAAAAATAATAATGATCATGGAGACTGCTCAGAGCATTAGTGAAATAACATAGACATATCTTTCTAGAGGACAGAATTCAGGAAGCCAAGAGAAAGGGGACTAACCAGAGCATGCTCTCAGGATACAAGCAGAAAAGGAAAGGCTAAAGGCAGAGTTGAGCAATGAGAAAGACCCAAGTTAACCACAGGACCTCGTACCTACATTGCCACGCTCTCTGAGCTCTGAAAATTTTAGGCACGAGCACATGAACAGTCATAGAAAGTGCCAAATCATAGACTTCCTTTGGAGGAAAGAGGCTTTGAAAATGAAAAATTTCTCTGACAAATATTCAGAAGTACAGACACCTTTGAGAGTATCAAAAGATCTGGGCATGGTACATGTGCTATTTGGCAGATAGAAGGATTGAAGTTTGAATTAAGCCCTGGACTAAAACACAAAATTGTATCTGAAAAAAAAAAAAAGAATTACTAACCGAAGAATAAAAGGGCTGGAAGGGTGTCTTACATTTTAGAATGCCTGCCTGGCAAGTATGAGGCTCTGAGTTCAAGCTCCAATGTTGGAAGAATAAAAAATTCTTCACCTTTGCCCTTCCTTTTGACTCTTTCAGAGTGGCAATATTTCATTTTACTAAGAAAGCCCAATAGCTTGAGGCAGGAAACAGAATAGACAGACCATCCTCCCAATTCTACCTAAATATTCTCCCTAAATTACCAAGACAAATATTTCAGGAAACTACACTTGGCTGGAATGCGTAGGTAATTCATTTTATTTACCATCTAAACACACTTGAGAGCTGAGATAGATTCATTCGCTTTGCTGTTTCTTAGTCAGATGCAATTCAGGGTGGAAATCACTGCCATCCAAAGCTTCCACAACTTCCAAAGGGTAATGGATTTTTTTTTTCAGCTCATCTTTCTTCCCTTACTCATATTTGCTTGAGGATTCCAAATGGATTCTATTTACTGTAATTACTGTTCTAACTGCAGCTCACTTGCAATGCATCAGGTTAATGCTAACAAGATACCAAGCGGATGCTGGAAATGTGTATTCATTGCTCAAGCACAGCCCACACTCCGGTGTTGTCTCAATTCTATTTTCTGAACCCAAAGGGGAGGGAGCAAAGCCAAGCAATACAGTATTGCTTTTTTGCTTCACTCTAATGCCATGGGGCTTTTTTTCTCAATGGATATTCATTAGGTTTTCATATTCCAGTATTTATACGGCATTGCTACAAATATGATGTTTCTGATTTTCTTTCTTTTCTTTATTATGTTTAAGTAATTTAATTGAACAAAGGAGTTTCAATTCAACGTATCAGTTTATATGTGACATACTGTGTCACCCCTTTGATCCTTCTCCTCCACCTCTCCCAATGCCACATTTTTTGTCATTGCTGTTATTGACTTGGGCAGTGCTGGAGGTAGAAGTCAGGGCCTTGCACTGAGTTTGGCATTTTTGCTCAAGGCTGGTGCTCTACCACTTGAGCCACTGCTCCACTTTTAAATTTTTGCTGGTTGATCGGAACTAAGAGTTCTTCAGAATTTTCTGTTCAGGCTACCTTCAAATTGAGATCCTCAGATCTCAGCCTCCTGAGAAACTAGGATTACAGGTGTTAGCCACAGCACCTGGCTATGTGTGACACTTTTATTCAATTCTGATTTACAGTATTACCCCATCTTTGATGTTTTCCTATTATCCATGTCATCAAATTCCACATAATCACTATATGATTATTATGATTATTAATAAGGAGAATATATAACAATGTAGTCCTGGCCAATTTATATGGCCCATTTCTCCAGTGTTGTCTCTGTGAGAAATAATGGCCAGGCATGTCATGAATTTTCATCTTTCAGTCACTGGTTTGTTTTATATTCATATCTTGAGTTCAGGTGAGCTTATCTCTCTAGCTTCATTTTCCTCATCGCTAAAGGAACAAAGTGAATACTTGTTTCACATGTTGTTGAGAAGCTCCTTGTAAAATATGAGAACTTAATACATTTCCTGTGTTGTTATTGTGCCCTACCAATTATTTTAATCATGTAGTAAGATCCAAGGATACATGCATATGGGTATGTGCCTGCCTGCATGTGTGCATGTGAGTGTATGTGTTGGTTCTGGGGTTTTAAATCTCAGCCTTGCATTTGTTAATCAGCCTCATGGCCTCTTTTGCTTTGGTTTATTGTCATGTGGGGTCTTACTTTTTGCTGGGGCTACCTGAACTGCCATCTAATTTATACTTTCCTGTGTCTGAGATGATAGGCTGACCTCTAGCCTTTTCAGTTGAGATGAAGTCTCAAACATTTTTTGCCAAGGCTGGTCTTGGAACTTCAAACTTTCTGATCTCAGCCTCCCAAATACCCAGAGTTATAGATATGAGCGACTGTGCCCAGTCTGACTGTATTTTATTTATTATTTATTTGTGTGGGTCATGGGGATCGTACTCAGCCTGGACGCTGTCCCTGAGCTCTTCAGCTCACAGCTACTGCCCTCCCACTGGGCCTGTGTGTGGTCTCTGAGCTCTTCAGCTCAAGACCACCACCCTACCCTTAAGCCAAGACCCACTTCCTGTTTTCTAGAGGTTAATTGGAGATGAGAGTGTCAGGTCCTTTTGTGCCCAGGCTGGCTTTGAACCTTGATCCTCAGATCTCAGCCTCCTGAGTAGCCAGGATTACAGGCAGTAGCCAGGATTACAGGCGTGAGCCACCGTGCCTGGCTCTGACTGTATTTTAATGGAGCCTATTTATGACTTTCAAACGGGTTGATTGGGCTGGAAGGGCCATAGAGATAAAACTCATACTACTTGAAATGTAAGTACAAAAAAACTTCTCCAGAAATAATATCTAGAAATTTAATGTAAAGCAGACTCTTGAGTCTTTCCTCAGGAAAAGAAAAAGAAAAGAAAAGAAAAGAAAAAAAACACCTGTATAATATGGCTTCATGAAGTTGATAGAAAAACAGGTTGCTCCCCAGAGCATCTCAACCACCTGGTCTCAGTCTAAAAGATACAAGAGGAGACATTCTCCACAAAACCCCCAAAGTCCATTCCAGCTTACTTCATTATGCAAGCAGTTGTAATCCCCCAGAGAACACCCTGCCCTCCTCAAAGTGTTGATCACTGAGCATGATGAAAACAAACGCCATGTGTTGATTCAGGTGGCAAGAGTCTGAGACACATGGCTTTATGTTCATCAGAAGGTTGCCTTCATATTCTAAATACCCCTTTTTCTACCTAGCTTACCTCATCTACAAGATTAGGATAATAATTCCTACCTCCAGGGGTTCTGAAAATTCACCCACACAGATGCTTAGCATGATGTCTGGCATACCATAGGCGCTAGATTCTAGCTGTAGCAGGAGTAGCTGTGGTAACAGTAACATTGTGCATTTCTGGGATAGGAGTTGCAGGGGTTGTTAGTGCCACCTCTTCAGAAACAGCCCCATGTTCCTGTTCCTGAGGCCAAATTCTTGGAGTGAGTCACCTGTTGTCATTAGTGCTTGGCAAAGGAGAACTGTATTTGTAATGGAAAATCCTAGTGTCCCTCCCATCTCCTAATCACTTTCTTTGGGAAATCACTTAACCCTTAACAATCCTCTTTTGTCAAATGGGTACCATGTTGGCTCTCCAGATTGCCTCGGGGGGGGGGGGGGTAGGGGTGGGTGGAGGGGGGCGGAGTGAGGAGCTTCACTGAATGAGGCAGCTGGGAGTGATTCAAAACCATGCAACCATGCAACCATTCCCTGTTGATTGAATTAATGGAAATTCCAATCCTGGATCATTTGCTTATTCTTGTCCACTTTCTTCTCCTCTTCTATAGGTCCCTCTTCCTCCTCATTCTCTCCTCCTGGAAGCTCTATCCTCCATTTCCCATTCCACTCCTTTTTGAGACCAATTTGTTCATCACTGGGGCTGGATCTTTCTTAGAAATGGTCCCTTCTCTTCCAAAATCAGAGGTAGTATTATCAAGGGACTGAAAGAGGGGCTGATTTAATGGTCACATAATTCCCATTAGTCTCCAGCAACTCCTCTCCCCAACAATAAACATATTCAAGTGAAAATGTGTCAGTGATACACATGAAGCATCCAGATAGGTTCTCCTACCCTCCTTTATCTCCACTGCCCTCTTTTCTCTGTAGTCCACCATCATGTTGCCTCTCCACTAACCACAGAGATTTTAGAACTACTATTCCACTACCTTGTACCCAGCACTAGTGATTTCCTATTTTCCTTTTCCATTTTCTTATGTCTATAATATGCCTTGAACTTATGGTCTCACACTCTTGCTTAGCCTTCTCCTTCTCCCCTTAAGGCTGATACTGATACTACCACTTGAATAGCATCTCCGCTTCCTCTTTTTTTTTGGGGGGGGGGGGTTAATTGGAGATGGTATCACAGTCTCTTTCTGCATTGAATGGCTTCAAGAGTTGTGATCCTCAGATCTCAGCCTCCTGAGAAGCTAGAATTCCAGATGTGAGCCATTGATGCCTGGGCTTATAACTTTTTTCACTTTTTGAGGGGGGAGGGGCAGAGGGGGGTAGTACTAGGGATTGGACTCAGAGCTTTAGGTAATTGAAACATGCCTTCTATTTTCTGAATGAGCATTTAAGGAACCCTGTTTCATAGAGTTGCCATGAGAAATAGAGGAAACGAGAATCATAAAATGCTTCACACAGTGACTATATCCACCAGTGGAAATGTCCATCCTAAGATGATGGGGATAGAAAGGTTCTGGTCAAGCCACTCACTGTGTGGAGAAAATGAAACTTGAAAGGAGGCATCGAGCGAGAGACTCTGCACCAGGTGTTGAGCCCTCCATCACCTGGGGGAAGTGTCATCCTTCTTCCTAGTCACCATCGCATCCTTGACACTTTGCACACCCACTGGAAACTGTCACCTCTTTCAGGTGGGGAGCGGTTTCCATGTAAGGTTGCTAGGAGATGTAGAGCCATTGCTCAATTCTGCACCTGGAAATTCTCTTAAATTAGGTTTTCAGGGTTCTTCTCTTTGAAGGAAAAAAAAAACTCAAATAGAAAAAAAATCCTCAATGTTTGCCTGGGAAAAACAGATGGGAGGAGCTAGAACTGTACTAATTGCACAGTATATTTATGATAAAAGTGTAACATCTTCCTTCTGCAAGGCATATTTCGGCACATTGTTGAGTTGCAACAATTGTTCATTTATATTTAGCACTTTCCATGTACCAGGTCTTATAGTTAGGACTAAGGTATAAACCTCTGCTTTCAAAGGTTTAGGCTCTTATGGGAGACAGAATTATCAATTCATAAGTAAAAAGTTTGTAAGTGTTGATAAGCATTGTGAAAAAATAAGGAGGGGCAAGAGAGAGAGAGAGAGAGAGAGAGAGAGAGAGAGAGAGAGAGAGAGAGAGAGAGAGAGAGAGAGAGAGAGAGAGAGAGAGAGAGAGAGAGAGAGAGAGTTGGGGCAATAATTAACATTGTTTCCTAGCTGAATGTTCAAATGCTCACTGTATAGAAGGGAAACACAGTGCAGTCTCACATACCAAGCATGTTGTGGAATACTATGATGATACCCAGTCTTATGTCTGGGCCAGAAAATCAGTGCCAGGGAAAAGATGAATTCAGTCTGTGTGGGAATGGAGTTCCTGTATCCCCATGCAATTACAGGGCCCACCTGCTATCAATTGCGGGGTTCTGGGTACTAAACTAGGAAGATGAAGTAGTTGTGGTTCTGTCCTCAGAGAGCTTCCAGATTAGTGATGAATACACAATGAATTTCCATATAACTGCCTCATGATAAGAAGCACACATCTGCCCCAGGCTTTCCAAAACGAGCCTCCTATTCAGCACAGACTGAGACCAAGCTTTATGACATCTGGGATTTTCTTCTCTTCAAACCAAAAACTCCAGGTGGACTCTATTAAGAAACAACTGTCTTTACCACCGGGTTTCTCATGTCAAGCTTCTAGCCAGTACTTCTGCCAACCCTGTCCATGTTTTCATCATCATTTGCCTGGAATTTGCATTCACCTTCTACCTTGTATATGATGCTCACCTGCTCTTTTGCCTCTCACCCTCCCCCGCCCCCCCGCAAAATGTTCTCAACTCAGCAGCCAAATGACCTTCCTTGTATACCCATGGATTAATCATTCCTCTACTCAAAATTCCTCAATGGCCTTTACTGCATTCCATTAAAAGTTCAATATTTCCAATGGTCTGCCAGACCCTACATGAACCTTGCTTAATAGACCCAATGTCTTCCTACTTGTTGCTAGATTATTTGCTCTCCTTGGTCACTTCCATCTCCTTGTCTTTTCCACACACTGGGTACAGATCTACCATGAGGCCATCATCTATGGTATTTCTGTGAGTTTCTTTCCAATCTCTTTTGTGTTTGCTCAAATGACCATATTTTAATTTGCAACCATGTTCCTTTCCTTCCCAACCTCTTTTCTTACTTAAATTTGTCTTCCAGGTAAGTGCTGATGGCCCACGTCTATCTCCTAGCTACTCAGGAGGCAGAGCTCTGAGGACCACTATTCAAAGGCAGCCCAGGCAGAAAAGCTGATGAGACTCATATCTAATTGACCAAGAAAACGCCCACAGTGGAGCTGTGGCTCCTCTGATCTCTCTTTCTCTTACTGATGGCACCAGCATCTACCTACCCTCCCATAGCTCAGTCTCAATGCTCCATGTGCCTCCACTGATGCTAGAGAGACATGAGAAGTCTTGTGCTTGGTGCCATGGAAACTGAGTGAAACATGGGATCATATCTCATGATTCCTTTTCCATTCCCTCAAATCCAATCTATACCTCAGTCTTCTGAATGATGAACTCCAGATAAAATACCTATTTCATAAAACAAACTGTCTAGAAATGCATGAGTCACACAGCAGATACCCAAGATAAAAATCCGTTCAGCTGGCAATGGATTCTGAACAGCCTTATGCCTGAATAACTCCTAAGTATCAATGTATCAGCCACTCATTCTCTGTCCCTACATGTTGCAGCTGTGATGGCTTAGGAGGCTAGAGAGGGTAGTGCTTGGAGAGGCAAAGGGCATTGTGGGGTGAGAGGAGAGGAACATGGTCAGGGGACTCTGAGTGCCATAGGCCTGGTCCTATCACATATGTAAGGGGGATCACAAGGGTAAACCAACATCTTTCTATGGCTTCACAGCTCCTGGGTTCATATATAGCCTAGAGTGACCCCTCCCTCAGCCATAATCATATCCAGCACTTCCTAACTGGCCTGTTCTCTCCAAGTAGGCTCTTTACAGCATCCCCCAAATGACATCTGTGGGAACAAAGAGAACCACAGAGCGTGACTGCCTGCAGCTAATTGATTGTGAGCATGACGGACAGAGGACATGCCTGAGATCCCATGGAAGATTAGGAGCACCATATTCAGGGTAGAGGGCTGAGGGAGCAGAGGCACCGCAAGGAACTGGTCAGCTGGCCAGCCTGCAGCATCTTCCAGTGTGGCCTCTGTGCATTCACTCCAAGTAGAAGAAACAGAACAGAGAAGAACCAATGGAGAAAGGGAGGGGGGAAGAAAAAGAAAACAGACACACAGAGCAAAGGAAAATTTGGGACATTTTTCTGTCCATAGGTCCAAGTCCCCTCTAACAAATCAGGGGAGAATGAAATGTAGTGGTGGTGGATCAGAAAGAGAGAGAGAGAGAGAGGAAAGATGCAGGGACACAGGACCAACAGACACCCATGCTAGGCAGGCTGGGGACCCAGTATTAGAACCAGTTCAGAAGTGCAGAGGTAACCCTGACTTCTATTTAGGGACCAGGGACATGGGAAGGCTTGGGGCTCTTTAGGTTCTAAATATTTTTGCCTTATGGGAGAGGAAAACAAGGGTTAGCTGGCAGGAAGGTGTGATGAGCATTGCCCAAGGGTAGGAGCAGAAGGGGACACAGTAGGCACACAGCTGCCTCACAGACTGGTGCTCTGCAGCATCCTTGACCTCATGCATCTGTTCAGTTTGGCTTATTGTTTTGCCTTGAAAGTTTTCCTTCTCTTCAAATCTACCTGATAAAGCAGCTCTTTAAAGGAAGGCTGAACTTCTGATTACGAGTTGCTATTCTGATGGTCAAGTCCAGAAAAGTTTTCTGAGATAACCCAGCTTATTTAGTGACCAAATTTTTATTTAGAAAAACCAAAGGGTCTTTTTAAAAATTGTTATTGTAGGGACCAGGAATTTGGCCTAGTGGTAGAGTGCTTGCCTAGAATGCACGAAGACCTGGGTTCGATTCCTCAGCACCACATATATAGAAAAAAGCCGGAAGTGGTGCTGAGGCTCAAGTGGTAGAGCTCTAGCCTTGAGAAAGCCCAAGGACAGGGCTCAGGCCCTGAGCTCAAGCCCAGGACTGGCAAAAAATTGTTATTGTGGAGTTGATATACATAGGGGTTACAGTTACATGAGTCAGGTAATGAGTATAAGTACAATTCTTCTTGAACTATGTCTTTTTGAACCCTTCTGTTGCTCTCTCCCAATCTTTCCCTCCTGGCCTCACGTGTAAGATAACCAGTTCATTTTCTACATAGTATCTAGTAGTGAGTATCACAGTTGTATTTGTTCATCCCTGTTCCATCATTTTCCAACAATGGTTTGCAACTAATTTAGGGAGGATGAGTAGGAATAAACTTTGCCTTGAAACTGACAAACCAAACTCTGTGAACTGTTTAGGCTTTCAGAGGCTCATCTGTCACTTCACAAAGGGGCCATCCTGGGTCTGTGACCACCTCTAAAGCATCATAGCTCATAAACGAATCTTATGTGCCACCTGGCACATGAAAAACACTCATAATCAATCAAGCAAATCAGAAAAGCTGTAAAATAGATTATAGCCTCTGAATGTACTGCCAAGAAAAGCTACAAAGGATATACTTGTGATCAACCAGACAGCTATAAGCAACTTAAATAAAAGAATAAGAAAAAAAAAGTGGTTTTACAGCAGAGGCCAAATCTAGCTAGCTATCTTTTGTAAATAAAGTTTTATTGGCACATGGCCACGCCCATCTGCTCCTACCATCCATGGTTGTTTTTCACTATAAGGCAGAGTTGACTTGATAGTTGTGACAGAAACATTACAACTTGCACAAGTGAGAAGATTCACCATCTGCTCTTTTAAAGAACTTTGGGGGGGTACGGGGTCAGTGAGCAGGGCTAATGGAGAGGATGAAGACAGTTTAGTTTACTTGTATGCATAGAAATACAACAAGTACTCTATTAAACTACAGAGCTTCTATATGAAAAGGACAAAGCTTATGAAAGCCCATAGAGGGGAGAAGATCTTCACTAACCATACAACAGAGGCCTCATATCTAAAATATATCAACAGCTCAAAAAATCGAATCTCTCCAAAACAAATCCTCAAAGAAACAACCATCCCAACAAAAGGTGGGCTAAAGACTTAAAGAGAGACTTCTCTGAAGAGGAAATAAGAATGGCCTATAGACACATGAACAAATTGTCAATATCTCTGGCCACAAAATAAATGCAAATCAAAACTTTGAGATTCTACCCCACTCTAGTTAGAATGGCCATTATCAAGAAATCTAATAACAACAGACATTGGTGGGGATGTGGCCAGGAGGGATTGCTACTACACTGTTAGTGGGAGTGTAAACTCTTTCAACCACTCTGGAAAGCAATATGATGATTCCTCCTTGGCATTTATCCAATCATCCAGAAATAAGGATATACTAAATCCACTAGCACCATCAATTTCATTGCAACATTATTTACCATAGCTAAGATTATGGAACCAACCCAGTTGTCCCTAAATAGATGATTGGATCAAGAAGATGTGGCAAGTATATGCTGCCATGAGAAAGTATGATATCGCCCCATTCATAAGGAAATGGAAAGACATGGAAAAAATCATATTAAGTGAAGTAAGCCAAGCCCAAAAGAGCATATGCTCCATGGTGTCCCTCATTTGTAATTATTAGTATACATCTCGTACTCTCCTAGCAGAGGATCACAGCAGCTCAGAAGGTACGTACGTATAACCATATAAGATGAGACTAAACAAAATGAACTCTAGGATATAAAAAGAAGTGATTTATCTTTGTGATTTTTGTTCTTAATGTACTATATGAGATATTTCATTTTCCTTTTTTTTCCCTTATGGTTAATCTTGTGTGATTACTGTATCTGACTTTGTTACCAGGTATATTGGATATATGTTTATTCATTTATTTGAAATAGGGAAGGGAGGGGAGAAACAAGAGTGGAGGGAGGGAAAGGGGGACAAAAACATGAGAAAGGGTATCAATGTTCAAGAAGTAATGTACCCAATACCTGGCAAAGTAACTGCAACTACTCTATAAATTACCCTGACAATAAAATATTTTTTAAAAAAGACAACAATGCAAGTTGCTGAAATCATTTTAAGGAGTTGGATGAGGGAAGGGGTGATGTTGATGGCATATGTTGTATGCATATACGCAAGTGTCACAATTCAAAATCTCCTGTGTACCTAATGTATGCTAATAAACAGTAAATCAAGTTTGGGGCCGGGAGTTTGGCCTAGTGGTTAAAGTGCTTGCCTAGCATGCATGAAGACTTGGGTTCAATTCCTCAATACCACATACATAGAAAAAAGCTGGAAGTGATGCTGAGGCTCAAGTGGTAGAGTTCTAGCCTTGAGAAAGTCCAAGGACAGTGCTCAGGCCCTGAGCTGAAGCCCAGGACTGGCAAAAAAAAAAAAGTTTGACAACTTCTGGGGCACAACTCAGACTCACAACTTTTTGTTCCCAGAGGCAAAATCCAGGGACTCCTGTGTAAGAGAGAGGAGAGGGAAAGGGAGACAGACAGACACACAGAGAGAGACAGAGAGAGAGAGACAGAAAGAGAGAAAGAGAGAGACAGAGAGACAGAGAGACAGAGAGACAGAAAGACAGAGAGAGACAGAGAGAGAGAGAGAGAGAGAGAAGACTTTGCTCATCTCACAAAGTGGGCTTATAATCACTGTCTCCAGAGTGAGCATTAAAAGCAAAAGCTAGATAAAAGCCCCTACATCGTACCTGGAAGCTAGTAAGCTCTCATGGAAAGACATCTGTGTGTAGTAATCAACATGATTTTCACAGATACTGCTTTTAGGACTCATTCCTCAGGGAAGCCAGCACTGGCTGATGAGCTGCATCCAGCATCTTCAGAACTATGAACCCGAGGGAAGGAAACATGCAGTGTGTGGCCCTCTGAAGCAAGCTAGCTGGCATTACTGCATTTCTCTGACACCTCTAAGGACTTGGTGCTACGTCGCCAGGATGTCCAGACTCAGAGAGCGAATGCGAAGTCACCTTTAAGGAAGAGAATGCAAGCCTGCATCTGTACATTTTTTACCTAATGTGGTTGAAGTTACTGAGAGGTTTTTAACCTACAAGAAGGAAATCAGGGGTGACAGAACACTGTTAATACCCTTTTGTCCCAGCGTTTACTTGAACAAAAGAGATCTGGCTTCAGATGACAAAACTGGGAATATCAACCCATCCTTTTTTTGATTGTATGTGATGAAAACTTAAAGTTTCAAGGATACATAATAATCCTCTACAGAGCATATGCAAAGAAGCTCCAAAATAACAATAAAAGAAGGACAAAGAATTTGAAGATTAAAAGGCTTAAGTCTGTTAAAGATAGTCTGACATGCCTAACTTACTCTGTAATGTTCTATGCAGCATATTGATAGCCTATGAGGAATTTCTTATACCTGACTGTATTAGATCAACACCGATCTTGCACCAAGACCCAGGCCATAGTCTTCCTTTTCCTAGAAAAGAAAAACGGAGGCCCAGAATGCTAAGCATGTTAGCCAAAGTCATCCAGCCAGCTGGCTATAATCAGAGCTGTGGCTCACACTGACATATGAGACCAAAGTGACAAATCATGGGGCCTCAGTGCAACCAATTTATATAACTGAGTGCGTGTCAAGATGAGAAATGAAAATTACTCTGATGCTTTTAGAAGCCTGAGTCCAACACTGAATGCAGGGAGCATATTCCTGTGCCAAGGTAGAAGGAACCCATCCACAGCCAATTCTCCTGTGTTTCTTAGATGTACAGTTTTATATGTGCCCTGGGCAGTGGTGCTGTGAGCTACCAACGGTGGTAACAAGGTGGATACAAGGTACCCAACAGGGAGGGGGTGGCCCCTGTCACACCTTTGGACATAGCTCCAAAGAGATAAAATTTGACCCCTATCCATTCACCTGTATTTCATTAAGGCTCTTCCACAAGTGTGAGGGATGGATGTCACAGGGGCCCAAGTCCTGGATTCAAGTTCCCACTTTTCGATAGGCCTAGTCGTGTCAACATCCCCGTCCTCAAGTCTCTCATGACCTCAAGAGAGATCAGAGTTGTCCTCACCTCTTGGTGGGGCTTCAGGGTCAAACAAGAGTATAGGTAAGGAATGTCTGTCCTGGTGCTGAGGGCTGAGCCTCACAGGCACATGCACCACAAGCATGACTTGTGGCACACTCAGCCTCAGAAGGAAAGCACACATATCAACACTTTCCAGGGTGCTGACCTCCTAGTCAGACTCTTTGCACAGTCTGACCCTAGGTAAGCCACAGAAGCCCTCCAGGTTTGGTTATGCCCCCTGACACATGGAAATAATAAGCTCCATCTGTCTCTTAAGGTGGAGGGGGGACAAGAAGAGGATGAAGTAAGGTAATAGACATGGCGGAGCTTTGTGAACAAGGAGTGGTGATATGCACAGAGGTCTTGACCATCCTCACTTCTGTCAGCCCTAAGGGATGGAGGTGGTATTGTGTGGGTAGGGGAATGAGAACCAGTCTCATTCATGTGTGTAGTCTCCTAGAACAGTACCACTTCAGCAGTTTTCTCTGCCTTTTATTTCAGTACTTGGTCCTTACTCTCCACAATCACCCCTGCAGTATGTTTATAACGAATACTGCCTTCTAATGAGCACTGTCCTCTGACACCCCTCCTCACCATTGTGTTCTAAGAAGATCCTCCTTTTGTGATGTGAGCATGCTTCTGCAGTGAGTGGGCATTTTACAGGGATTTTCCTCCCTTCCCTGTCTGCAGTCCCCCAGCCAGAGGACAGAAAGCAGAGGGGAGGGTCACAATTCCACATTCCTTGCATCAAGAACTGCTTCCTTCAGCAACACCCAATGAGACCTTGCCTGAGGGGCAGGGCATTTTCCCTATACAATTCAAAGCCATGCTCTCAACTGCTACACCCTTTATAGGTGTCCTTGAAGGTACTTGTGTTGTAGGTTTGGTTCAGAGCACTTCCATTCTGAGGCCACTTTCACAACTGGCTTTGACTTCAACCCCTCTGGAGACGCACACAAGATAGGAACACCAAGTAGGGTCTAGGAAAAAGCCAGGTAGGTCATCAAATGATGAGGACTGTGGGTTGCATAAATGATTCTTTATCAAGACTTGTGTTATGGAATATGCTAGGTACTCTATCCTGACCCTACCTAAGTCTAGTCACTGGGCGGTTCCTAAAGTTGAAAGAGAAAATGTCTGTTTCCCATAGTGTAGAAGGTACCAAATGATCCCCCAACAATGATTTTCCACCAAGTTCTTCTGACTCTCTCAAAGAAAGAGAAAAATTAAGTGTGACTAGGACCATTCTTCTTTTTTTTTTTTTTTTTTGATGGAGGAGGAGTTAAATCTACACCTTAGGTTGACGACTTCTAAATGATCTTATCCAATTCTGCCAACCACTGTAGAATTCCACATCCAAGCATGGTTTGTATTTACAGGTAAATAAACTCTTTGAGAAAGACCATAAGTAAGCTTCATTCCTGGAATATCAAAATAGCTCTCAAGTGTATCACCATGCATTAGGTTAACTGAGAGACAGAAACAGACTAAATGGAATATAAATGCTTCTACTTTGAAATGCTAACGCAGTAATTGCCATGCCCTGAGACTAATACCAATATCTGGGCTGCCCCCCAAAATATTGCTCCTTTATAGTAGGCACTTACTCTTAACGCCTCTGGCCCTGGCTGGTGATGCTAGGTCTGTAATCACAGGAGTCTTGCTGGCTAAAGAAACTCCCCAAATGCCTTATAATTATTAGATCGCCATCTACTTTGCAGCACTCCTCCCCACATGAGGGCAGCAATTTCGGGAAATTAAATGATAAATATTTTAAAAATGACCTTTAGCCCAGTACCAGCTGAGTAAATGCCAGTATTACATCATGTTGCACAGAAACCTGGAAAACCATGGTTGCGGAGCCATCTCTGAGGTGAAGGTCTCCTGTGGAGAGCTTTGGGCCAAACAAGGGAATGACTGTGATCAGAGGTAGGTACTCTTAGACCAGAAACAGAGGCAGGAAGCTGAAGAAAAATGCTGTTTTCACATAGTGATGGCAGGACATAAACTGTGTATCTTTAGACTGCCATCACAGAAGTATCAAACTACACTTTTATTAAAATCGCAAAAAATTACTGTGTGTTACCAGGCTACTCCTTCCTTCCTGCCTGCCTGCCTTCCTTTTTTCCTTCCTCCCCTCTCTCCTTTCTTTTTTTTTTTTTTTTTTTTTTTTTGCCAGTCCTGGGCTTGAGCTCAGGGCCTGAGCACTGTCCTTGGACTTTCTCAAGGCTAGAGCTCTACCACTTGAGCCTCAGCACCACTTCTGGCTTTTTTCTATGTATGTGGTACCGAGGAATCAAACCTGGGTCTTCATGCATGCTAGACAAGCACTTTAACCACTAGGCCAACCTCCTGGCCCCCCCCCTCTCTTTTCTTTCCTCTCTTTTATCTTACCTTCCTTCTGCCTTCTTGCCTTCTTTATCTCTCAAATGCCTTCCTTCCTATGTTCTGCTCCCTTTCTCCTTCCGTGATTCAATTAAAAAAAAAAAAAAAAACCAAAAAACTGAATGTCTACTACAGACAAGAGACTGGTAATTTGGTTAAAAAAAACAAAAATACCATTATCGTTCATATAATTTTATGGATGCTATCCTTTTTTAAAGATTGAAAAGTTTACTTTGTTTTATGGTTTAATTAATTTCTAAAAGCATAGGTTATAGGCTGGGCACAAGTGGCTCATGCCTGCAATCCTAGCTACTCAGGAAGCTGAGACCTGAAGATCATGGTCCAACATCAGCCAGGGCAGGGAAATTCTTGAGACTCTTATCTCCAATCAACCATCCAAAAGTCAGAATGGAGGTGTGACTTGAGTGTGCTAGCAAAACAACCCTCAAGGACAGCACCTGGCCCCTGAGTAGAAACCCTAGGAATAACAGCAGAAAAAACAGATTATGCAACTTCATAGAATAGTGACAGAAATATGAATATGCACTGGATAGTTGGTGCTAGTGAATACTTGGTGCTATTTAGCTACACACAACCATAGGCTTGATTACATTTCCCCAAAGTCAGGGAAGCAACTTTTTACAGACTGAGGTATTCACAGAGTGAAACAAAAGCCATATAATGAATGATTGTTGTCCTTAATGTACTATGTTGTCTCTCATCTCCTTTGCTGTCCCTTGTTATCTCATATTGGTATAGTATCTCACTTTGTTATCTAATATATTGAATTTATTTGTATTTGGATATTTGAAATTTGATAGGGAAGGGGGGAAAACCAAGACGGGTGGGGGGTGTGGGGGGAGGGAAACGGGTACCAAGACATGTGAAAGGGTATCAATGTATGTGAATTAACGCACCTTCTATCTGGCAAATATCATGTAACCCTTTTACTAATTACAATAAAAAAGAAAAAAAAAGAAAAAAAAATCACATGGTGTCAGGGGCTGACTAAAAATCACCAGTGAACAGATATTGGTAATTATTGAAGCTAGATGGTGAACATGTACAGGGGCTATCACATCAGACTCTATTTTTGTAGGGGGGGAATTTATGCATTTTTCAAACATCTGGTAAGCAAAAGTATACAAATAAAGTGGACTATAATAAAAATAAACTGTGGGGAAGGGCTAGGGTTCTAGGCAGAGGTATGAACAAAGGGAGTGAAGGGAGAGAAGTAGGGCAGGAGGGGAGGAAGACTTGAGGTTAGAAGTTTTATTGTTGCTGATACAGCAGCTGCATGTGTGCCCCAGGATTAACTTGAGTCTACAGTCTTCCTATCTTAGTCTCCCTAGGGCTGGGATTCTAGGCAGGGCTACTGTATCTAATATAGCTCAGACTTATTAACTCAATTACATAAAACTTATCATCATCATCAAAAAAATACTTTGGTTCTATTCTCTCTGTTCATTACTGGGCCTCTCCCTTTGGGCTCACCCATATCCCTCCATGCAGACAGTTGGTGTGCGCTCTCTCTCTCTCTCTGTCTCTCTGTCTCTGTCTCTGTCTCTCTCTCTCTGTCTCTGTCTGTCTCTGTCTCTCTGTCTCTCTCTGTCTCTCTCTCTCTGTCTCTCTCTCTCTCTCTCTCTCTCTCTCTCTCTCTCTCTCTCTCTCTCTCTCTCTCTCTCTCTTTCCCTTTCTCTCTCCAATCATGCAAATGTCTTCTTAGGTACCTGACTTCCCATTATTGTGATGGTAGGGCAAGAGCTATAATTTCCTATTTCCAAATTCCAAATTCCAGGTCTTCAAGGTGGACTGAGCATATAATCTATGACTTGTGATATTCATTTTTATAATCCTGTTGCAATTTATAAGTTATAAAGTGATGACCCTAAAATCCGAATTACAGGAAGGAGGAAAGAATATGCACATGAGATGTAGAAGCACGATGACCCTGGGCCCTTCTTCAGATCAGTGCATTGACTAGGCCCTCGGGGAGATCTGCTCTCTTCTCAGCTGGAGTGGGAGTTTGTCTCTGGCTAGGTTTCTACTCCCTAGAATTACTAAGAAGTATGCAAGGAGCCATACCACACCAGTGGCATGTCTTCCTTCAATTATTCAGGAAGTAAAACAAAGCTGTTTAGCTGGCATTCATGCCAGGAGAAAACACCTCAACTACAGAAGCCAATCCCAGTGAAAATAGCCAAGGTGGGACCTTCTCATTATCTTATGTGATACCATCTTAAAGTTAAGATGGTTTATGAAATGCAGCCTCTATAATGCAGACTGTGTTGTAGGAACTCCAAATCCATCATGTCCCAAAAGGCCTGCTATGTACCCCCAAGAACTCAAATATCTCATACCAAACTACTGTGCATACCCATCTATCCCTATGAAAGAGCTGAGTGTGACTAGGTTTGTTTGATGCCTGGCCATCTGTGACATACCGTAAGATTATGGCGTGGTCCCAGAACCTGAAGTCAGATTGAGATGAGGTTGCTGGATTTGGGGGGGGGGCGGGGATCTGGGTGAAGTTATGAGATCCAACAGGCATTAATTCCAGTGCCAGTGCTGTGAAGAAACAGGAGACACATGATCTCCATGATCAGGCTCACCCTCAGACATCTTCAGCTACAAAAAGGAGCCTTTGGTTATCTACCACAGCAAACACAATCTGTATTATTATGAGTTTACCTTGCTTTTCTAACTATGGTTCAAAGCCACTGCTCCGTTATCCAGCCTTCTCCTGCACTGAATGTCAGAGTGATATTTTAAAAGTATGAACCCAACCATGTGATCACCAGCTTCAAACCTTCAACAGGCTCCCACACAGCAAGTTCATCTCGGGGCCTCGGGCACTAGCGTCTCTCCTCATCCTTTAGGTGTATGGTGGTAATGATTCCCCTCTCTTCCTAGTCTCTAGGTTCTTCACCAAGACTTGTTGTGTCCCTGTCTTTGCCTACATTTCTGTGGAGACTTCTTTCATAAAACTCTCTAGTCACACTTTATGAATGGGACACCTGTTATCACCTGAGATCATCATAAGCAAAACTGGACTTCACTGAAAGAAGAAAGAAGAGACAATTGCTCCTCCAGATATTAAACTACGGTTGTAAACCATGTGGAATAAGTGGGGAGATAAATATATCAACAGAAGAGGATACAGGTATACTGGTATTTGACACATAATACAAGTAGTTCAAATCAATGGGAGAAAATAATAGACCACTAATATACAGTTTCAGGACAACCCACTGGCTACATACAAAAATAAGGTTTGAACCATAGATACTTTGCACATGATGACTAAAGAGCTTATTCTAAATACCAGAATCTGTGTTCTTCAGCATGTAGAACATATTCACAAACTCAAAGAATCATCAAAGTTGGAGCAAACCAGATGACCATACACGTACCCAGAAAAGAAAGATGATTCTCATAAAACAAATGAAGAAATGAGATCATGAAAGACTAAATGGCTTGTCCACACATCTCTGATATAGAAGGAAGGACATGTAATTGCTGAATTGCATGCCATTTCCCCTGGCATTCCAAGTTTCAGGTGCACAGACTTGAACACAATGAGTGCAGACATCTGCTGCATGTGAGCAAGGGAGACGGGAGGGGGTGGGGAGAAGAAACCTGTTCATCAGGGAGCTAATTCTGCAATGTGCACTCCTAATAGGTGCTGCATACAGGTAAATAGGATGCTCTAATCAGCAGGAAGGCAGGGGTTGCAATCTATCCCTCAAGGACCTAAAATATAATAGAGCTAAATTGAAGGTTTTATGATATACAAAGCACTTGACTTGGAAGACCTATTCTTTTCCAGGCAAGGTGCTCATTTCTAGAACAAGTTCCCACACTCTCTTTGACATTTAGTCCTGGCCAACAGTGGGTAATGAACTACGTGATGCCCAGGACAGCTCGTCAATGTTTATAGTGCCTGGGGCGGAGCAGAGGAGACAGGACAGGAAGGAATAACTCATAAGTCAGGCTGACCATGGTTCAAGTGCTAGTCGCTGACCCTTGGTCAGTTCTGTATTTCTCTAAACCAGCTCCATCATGACTAAAACAAGGAAAATAATGCCTACCTCACCCCTGACTGCTAGTAGTATTAGAGAAAGAAATGAAATAATATAGGCAAATGGCTGTGTTGTATCCTAGTCCACGAGCTTTGACTACTATGACCACATTGACTTCCCGGTTTATTTATTTAGCTATTTATACTGGTACTAGGGCTTGAACTCATAGCTTGGGCACTATCAATTAGGTTTTTGCTCCAGGCAACTGCTCTAACACTTGAGCTATAGCTCTACTTCCAGCTTTCCCTGGTTAACTGAAGATAAGAGACTCAGAAATGTTCTTGTCCCAGACTGGCTTTTGAGTCCTGATCCTCAGATCTCTGTTTTCTGGGTAGCAAAGATTATAGGCAAGAGCCCCAGCCCCAGACTGTGGCCTATTTTCCTCTGGGAGAACTCTAGAGCTGAGGAAGAGCAGTTCTATGGAGGAGGCACACTGCCTCTCTGGCGACAGCTCTGACAATGAGCAGATAGATACAGAAAGGCTGGACAAGTACCCTGACGTCACCTAGGTGTGGTGCATCTACTGAATTTGTTTATTTTTCTTTTCTCCCTTTAAAAAAATAAATGCTACTCTTTATAGTTTCTCTGAGACAAAATTTTGCTATGCAACCTGGATTGGCTTTGAACTCATAATCTTCCTGTTTAGTTTATCCACTGTTGGGGTTTTACAAGCTCAGCTTTTTTATAAAACATATTTATGTGGTATATTGTGGGGTCTCAAAATATGTATATGCTGCATTATAATCAAAACAAGGGAGGGGGTAGGGAGAGGAAGAGTGAGACAAAAACATGAGAAGGGTATCAATGTTCAAGAAGTAATGTACCCACTACCTGACCAATGTAACTGTAATCCCTCTATACATTACCCTGACAATAAAATACAATGAAAAAGAATCAAATTAAGGTAGTTAGCATAGCAGTCACCTTAAATAAACATTTACCATTTCTTTAGGGCAAGAATATTCTAAATCTCTTTTGGTTATTTTGAAATATCCAATACAATGTTGTAACTATATTCACCTTACTGTATGATAGAGTATTGGAACTTGTTTCTTCTAGTTATAATGATGCAATCTTTTCTTTCACTCAAAGTAATTAACAATATGTTAAAATCATAAACTTTTGCACAAAATTATAGATTTTTGGTAATGATTAAAGCTTTGGATTTGACTCTTGAGTTTGCCTCACAGCTCTGCCAGTGCTAAAAATGAAACTCATTTTCATGTTTCCTTGTCTGAAAAGTGAGAATAAAACATGTATCTATCACAGTTGGGGTCAGGGTTAAAGAAGACAATGAGAATAAGGCATTTATTCACAGTATGTCCATAACAGACTTTATAAAATGTAATTACCATGATCATTTGAGGAAAATAGAGGTGGAGAACCAATGCTGTAAACAGACCTATGAAAACTCTCGAAGTTCTTTAACCAAATAAAACTAGTACCAATCACATATATTTACTAAAAGGAGCTATTTTACTTATCTTGGGTTTGGGCAGTGTGTGGGTGGGGTGTTTGTTTTGGTTTGTTACTTGGAGGCAAAAGTCTCATGGACTTTCCAGCTTGGACTCCTTCCAACAATGATTTGCATATCTCAGCCTCCAGGTAAGCTAGGGTTACAGGTGTGAACTACTTGTGCCTGCTCCTCATCTTGTTTTATCTAACTTGCCCTGTACCTACCATCTTTTTATGCTAATCCTTCTACCTGGAAACACTTCAGGATCTCTCTCATTATTTCAGTGAGATACTCCCACTTTGTTTTGTTGCAAGTAGTACGTGAGGCAAAGGAGAGTTTTCTAGGTCTCATTCATCTTAATGCTTGATTACTTTGAAATTCCATTGTGTTCCCAGTGATGCAAGGTTAACTGACTTAGATGGAAACATTCTCTGTGTGATCCTTATCTTACCTACGTGATCTCACTGAGGAGATATTTCCCAATATCATCCATAAAACAGGCAGATGAGTAATTTTAGCTCTAGCCATAGAAACCAGCTGTTACAGACATAGGTCCATAACTGTCTACACCAGAACCTGTTACTTGCTGGGCTTGGGAAAGGCATGCTTCCTGTGGCCATGAGCCATACATGGTTCACACGCACATCAGAACCTCACCACCTTCCTGCCTTAGGGTCCTGTGTGGATGACAAGGATGGTAAGACCTTCTTCTTTGCATTGCTCTTCTTCCACCTCATTGTCTTGCCACTCCTTTCAACCCTCCCTCCGTCTCTCTCTTCCTTTCTCTCTCTCCTGTCTGCCTCCCCTCTTCTCTTGTGATTTCTAGTAAAAGCAAAACTTGTACAGAAGTCACAAGTCCCACACCTGTAAGGGTTTAGCCCCATTCCAGGCTTATACCAATACCAGTGGGCCTACTGAAAATATCAGCTGTCTTGTGTTGGCTTTAAAAGAATCAGTCACGATCATCTTGTAAGACTTTTATTCTCAAGTGGATTTACTAGACACCTCAAAATTACTCAGCAAGGAGTATTTACCACACGATAGACACCTCGTTTTTACTTTGAATTCTACTTTGTTTTTAAGAGGAAAACAAAAACCATTGGGAGACATGTTTCAAAATCTTCCTAATGAGATATTTACCTGATAATCTACAATGGCTTTGATTGCAGGATAAATATGGGATTGCTGCTCAGAGTTTGGAGAAAATATATGTAATTACGAAGATTTAGCAAAGTAGGAAAAAGCAAATTTTTCTTGTTCTCTTCAGTTTCTGAGACTGAAAATTATAGCCCCAGGAGGCTTTGAGCTGGGATATGAAACACCAACATCTGTCCCCAAAGGACCCATGTACCAGTAGGTAAGCAGACCTCCGATGTGACAACCATCTTTCCAAAGAATTAAGACCAAATGTCTACAAGTCTTTCATGAAAGAAAGTGGGACCTATTGGCTGTTCCTCCTTCAGAGACCCAGTATAGCCTCAATGGAGTTAATCAACTTCAAAGCTCACAGTGATGATTCCAAGTGTTAAAAATCATGAGATTTCCAAGCCAACATGCTTCCAAAGCCAAAGACCCATGAGAAACCAGCCCCAATGCCTTCTCACCAGGTTTTTCTCTGGGTTAAGTTTCACTATCCGTTTCCTGTTTTATCCAGCTCCATGCCAAGGGCTGAGCATACAATCCACGGCATGTACATCGTGGCTTGCTGCCCTGTAGAATTTGTTCTGCAATGGGAGGCAGTGACAAGAAATGACTTAGTAGTTAGTATCTGCCAGAACCGTGATAGGTTTAGAAAGAAGTGAGAGGCGCTGCAGGCAGATGGACCAGTGGAAGCAAAAGGAAGGGAGTGGGGAAACCCCAGGACTCTTGGGACTGAGAGTGAGGTCTGGCAGCAGCAAATGGACTCAGTGTCTGTCACAACAACTCAGCTCAGAAAATAAAAACAGTTGTGGCTGTCTGCCAAGAGAAAGAAATTTTTGTGGACACTAAAATGTGAATTTCCTATGAATTTTACATACCACAGAAAAATTCATTCTTCTTTTGGTTTTGATTCCAACCCACCCCCCACCATTTGTAGCACAGGAATTATGTTAGCACATGGGCCAGATAAAAAATGAGTAGTGAACCACATTTGACCTGTGGGGCAGCAGTTTGCTGCTAGAACAGCACTGTTTGAGAGAAATTTAATATAAAGCATATCAGTGATTTAAAATTTTCTAGTAAGCACATTTTAAAAGGTAAAAATGACTGAAAGGATAACTTAGTGTATAATACTTGCCTAAACACACACACACACGCACACACACACACACAGTGTAAAAATAAACAGATAAAAGTTTCAGTTTTGCTCAGATATTTTAAGTGAGGATATCCAAAATGTTATTTCAATTAATATAAAAATTTCTTATATATAAAATCATGTTATATATATACATATTTTATATCAAATCCATTAATCTCCTTCTTTTGAGAAAGGCCAATTTTCCAAATCTGGTGTATTTTTTATAATAAAACAAGTTCCCACTAGAAGAAGAGGCTTAGGCCAGCCTTGGGTATAGAGTGAGACTTTGTCTCACAACAAAACAAAACAAAGGGCCAGGCATGATGGCCCATACCTATCATTCCAGCTACCCAGGAGGTGGAGTTAGGAGGATCACAATTTGAGGCCAGCTAGTCAAAATTGTGAGACCCCCTCTTCATAAAAAAAAAAAACAAAAAAAAAAACCTAAAAGCAAAAAGAACTTAGTTATGGCTTCCCTTGCAAGAGGAAGACCCTGAATTCAGTCTTTGGTAGTGATAAAGGTAGGCTAAGGCACATGATTATTTTCATTCCTTTTCTCTCTGCCTCCAAAAGAGTCTATGAAAATGGTACCTTGAAAACTTCTGTTCTTCTGGCCATAAGTTACCACATAGGGTACTTTCGTGCTACACATCCGTTATTGATTAGGCCTAAGGGAAGAATTACCATCATTTTGCCAATAGCTATTTGTGACTATGTGCATATTTACATGTATGTTTGTGTTTATAGTTTTCTAGGTTATATGAATTGAGATGAAACTACCTCACGCATGCTAGCCTGTCAACACAGTATGTTTGAATCACTTAAAATGACACAATTTACTATCATTCTGATTCAAATCATTGGGGGGAAAGTAAAAGAAAAGGAGAATAACCTTCAGAACAATCAGATGGCTTGCTTTCACAAAAAAAAAATACGAAACAACAAAAATAAACAAAAGTCTTCCTTGAAGCCTTTAAAAACCTTTCTTTCAGGAGAGAGTCTTTTATTTCTCAGAATCAAGCCTCCTTTGTGGCAGATTAATACTACAATAATAGTCTCTGGCTATAAGTAGACCTGACTAAAGCAAGCGGAAGCTGCCGTTTCTTTCATCAAAAGAAAGTATTCATGATGTGGAGAGGCCAAGATCTGCCATTTTTAGCTTGTTGTAGCCCCTGGCAAGGGGACAGAAAGGCACCAAGACAGAATTCACCCCAAGATTAGGAGGTTCACTTAGGGTAGGACAGTTCAGCTCCATTGTTGGTCCCCTAGCACAGTGGCTAAAAGCAACCTTTCTATGTTTGTTGAACAATTGTTTGTTCAACAGATCACGCCTTCAGGAAGGATTTTATACATTTAATGAGATGAACCGGCAAGGGAGAACATCTAGCTTCACAGTAGCCCAGAGCCCCAATTAACAGTGTAATCTTGGGGAAATCACTTGACCTCTCTTAGTTTTAGTTTCTACCTGTTCCTCAGGAGATAGCAAGATAAAACCATAATTGCAGTGCCCACTTTTGACTAGCACTCAGCAAATGTTCCTGAGGAATACTGCATGAAAAAATGTTACTATTCCCAAAGTATAGGCAACAGCTTGGGGGTCAGGACAAGTGTTTAGAGTCATCCAGACCTGCCTTAGCCATTCCAACCTAGTAGTAGCAAAGCCTAGAATATGGAATCCATTTCCATGTGTTTGAACCCCAGTTCTTTATTCATAAACTACTAACAAGTTACTAAACCTTTCTGGTGACATATTTTCCTCCCCTAAACAATGTAGCTCAGCACGGTGCCAGTGGCTTATGCCTGTAATTCTAGCTACTTGGAACACTGAGAATGAGAAGGTCATGACTTGAGGCCAGCTGGGGCACAAAAACTCATGAGACTTCTTTGCGAACCACAGCTGGCTTCAGTGGTGCACATTGGTCATGTGAGAGGCTCAGATAAGGAAGATTACAGTTCCATGGGCAGAAAAATCTGCATGATTCCATGGCCATGGAGAGAAACTGAACATGGTGGTTAACACACACACAGAGCCTATAGTCGATGGCTCATGGGTCAGAATATCTAGCCAGAAAGCAATAACCAATGAAGATATCTTAACAATAACCAGTGAAAAACAGAGCTGGAGGCATGGCTCAAGTAGTAAATTCCCTCGCCTAGCAAGCAGGAGGCTCTGAGTTCGAACTGCAATACCACAAAAAGCTTTTCATAACACCTATACTATAAGGATATGGTGAAAGAACCAGTAGGTTAACAGGGTACATGCAAAAAGCTTAGAACACTGCCTGCCATATTAATATTAGCTTTTTCCAAATCATATCACCACTATCATTATTATTTCTGCCGTCATTGTGTTGTGCAAGTTAATTAATTTCCACACCTGCAAAATTGGGATAACAACATCTGGCTCATGGAGATATGTAGACAATAACAGGTACCTGATACCCAGTAAATGGCAAATTAATGTTAGTGTTCACTGCCTTTCTTTCCAATTCCAGGAAGAAGGAAGCTTTGTGTGGAGAGAGCTGTACATGTATAATGCAAGCAAGTCCATTCTTGCCTGCTTTTCTTTCTTTGTAGAATTTCATCCCTGCCCCCACTTTTCTCTTAACAGATTGAGGTTCCCAGATAACAAAAGAACAAGTCTCATCCTAGCTGGGAATAAAATCTTTTCTTTAATTTTTTTTTTCAAAGCCATTGGCAAGGCTAGGAATCACTTGAGACTCCACCGCCAAATTATCAACCAGTTTCAGAGGTTTCCATCACAGGTTTAAGAACCTGGACAAGGGTTGATCTCACTTAACCCGCTGAAGCCTCTTCAACTGCAGCCTGTCACCCTTGAGTCAAGTGGTGGATGAAATCAGCATGTATAATTCTCATCTCCCAAGATTCAGAGAGGCGCATTGCGTTTCAGCGTGATTAATGCTGCTTTCATTTGTGGTTCTTTTCCTTTCTCATTTTCCCTTCCCAAGGACCAGTGATAGGATTCACAGAAGTGGAGAGGGTCAGAGGTGAGTGCTTTAATAGAACAGGTGCTCAGCTTTAAGTGAAACTCTCAAACAATTGACAGTCAGGGAAAGAGATCTTTTACTCATGTTCTACCAGATTTAGCAGTTTGTCAGCAGTCTTTCCTAGGCCAGAAGAAAGAGAATGGGTGGGGAAACAGCCAGCTTCTGAAACCCAAATTCACGGTCTTCCAGATCTCCATTTATTTATCCAATTATCCATCCCCCCCACCCATCCATCTAGCCATTCATCCATCCATTCATTTTAACAAGTCCTTTTCTTTCTACCAGGATAATTTGAACTCATTTGCAAATCTCTGTCAATTTTCTTCCAGACTTTCTCTGATCTAAGTTTGTGTTCCAATTCCCAAACACCTCACAGTTCTGAGAAGATCTTATTTAAAGCACAAACCACACTGTGCATTAATTAATTAATGGCTGCTGCTACTCGGTTTTAACCCAGAACTGCTCGTCACCAAAGGTCAGGGTGTTTTCAGAGATAGGAGTAGAATCCAGGTCCTGGATCTCCAACTTAAATGGCTGTGCCATGTTCTAGCAACTACCTCCTTACTTTGGGTCTGCTTCCCTATTAGTAAAGAGAATGCTGGATAAGGTAACATTGAATTCCTAGGATATATTATCATTTAGAATTGAGGTGTTTAGGGAATGGTCCATGGAGTGAAAGGGAGAGACGAGAGCCCTATATCCCATGAGCTGGGCGCCTCCTTACTGTCACTGTGGCCCTCACATGGAGATAGGGGCCATCGAGATGGAGGCCTATACCAATCACATAATTATCATGACTGTGCAAGCCTGCTTCTTTGCTCTGTTCCATTGACTTTGAACTTCACATGTATCTCCTGGCCTAACACCACAGATAATCAGACTGGTGTGGTGATGAGGTCAATCTGCTATAGTGGCGGGATTCTTGGGGGACACCTTCACTTATTAACTATTGCCTCCGTGACGGCAGGTATGAGCACCCCTGAAGTTCAGAAAAATTAAAAAAGGGAAAATTTAATTAAAGCCCTATCCACCTAATTGCCTTCCTGGTGGCTTGTAGGGTTCTTGGGAAGCAAAGAAAACAAAACCCTCTATCCTCTAGGTCAGCCTAGATTCATAAAGCTTGGGTCTTCTGCTGGGAGAAACCTGGGCTGAATGTTCCCTTTGCTTCCTGGAGTAATTAGAAGAAAGCAAAGAAGATTCTTTTTGTGACCTACTGGTTAAGACTTCAAACCCCATTGGCACAAATCTCAAGGTCAAGAGGATGAAGGTTATCATCTCAGAATTCTCAGAATTAAAGTTTGGCTTACCAAAAGTAAAATATGAGCCAAGTGTGGGGGCTTTTGCCTGTAATCCTAGGTATTCAGGAGGCTGAGGTCTGAGGATCAAGGTTCAAAGCCAGCCCCGGCACTAAACAACGTGAGACTCTTATCTCCAATTAATTCCTAGAAAACAGGAAGTAGGGGCTGTGGCTCAGTGGAAGGGCAGTAGCCTTGAGCTGAAAAGCTCAGGGACAATGTCCAGGCCCAGAGTTCATGCCCCATGACCCACATACATACACACAAAAAACCAGTAATATATGTAAATTATCTGGGAGGAGATACTTGTCTGAAGTAACAGCAACTTACTATTTAGATTTTACTAGAAACTCCTTTCACAAGCCAAGAAAAGGCTCTGATAGACTATGGAGAAGTAATTCAATGAAGAAAACCACAATATGTCGATACGCTTAGGGAGCTCCTCAGACTGACTTAGAGTCAAAGAAAAATTCAATAAATATGACCCCAATCAGGTTGGCAAAATAGAAAGCTCTGCTCCTATTTTTTCAGCCTCTGCCCAGATAAAGAATATAAGAAGCTTCATGCAGGCTGAGGAAACCTGGTTCTAGAACAATCTGCTGGAAGTGCTCAATCACATTGAACACACCTTTGGTTTCTATCCCTTTCACTCTGCACCAGGGCAACAGGAGGCTGGAAGACGTGCACTGAAGTGTTGTTTATCACTACAGAAGGTGGATCCCATCTCAGTCTCCCTCTCTGTAGGGAATGCAGAAGCACAGTGTAGTAGCTGCCCACATGTGCTGTTTTGCAGCAGTTAGAAAGAGTGAGCTAAGATACACCCAGTTACGTAGATGAATGTTAAACATGAAGAGCTAAAAGTCTGGGGAACAAAATGAGGTTTATGGCACTATCACCAATGGAAAGAAATATTTGAACACAAAATAATGCTTATTTTACAAGATCACATAACTTAGCAAACTGCACAGGTGCACACAGTCTGGGAGGTGATACATGTCTATTAATTAAAAAAAGGAATAACAAGTAGAATGCACTAACAACTCCTTCAGGAGCTATAAAAACATGAATGGACAAAAGATATGGAGAAGTAATTCAATAAAGACAAACACAAGGAAAGAAAAGAGGAGGAAGGGAGGGAGGGAGGGAGAGAGGCAGGGAGAAATCACTCTAATCTGTGTGGAACTAGGTTCCTGAACCAGCAGTGAAAATGCAGCCCACGGCGCTCTTCTCTCTCAAGAGTGTGTAAGAGCTCTATAAGCTGCAAAGTACTTCAACACCCATCTTCTAATCCATTCCAAACAAGAGTTCCAAGACTCAGAAATGGTCTCCACTTAGACATGCAGAAGCCCATCTCACACAAGGGAAGCGACTTCCTCCACATCACTCAACAACTGAGGACCAGAAGCAGGACCTTCAGCTCAGTCCAAGAGCTGTGGGCACAAAGTCTGCCATCCAACCCACTGTAGGATTCATAGCAATATAACTCAGAGAAAGAACAAGAACAAGAATACTAAGTCATGACAACGAATGACCTTTTAGTGTTGAGGTACACATTAATGGCACTAGTTCATCTAATACTATTTCCAACCCTGGCTAGAGGGGAGCCAGGCTTTGTTCTGGTCACTTCTGGGAGGAGACTCATGGGTTCATTTCATGGTCTAGCATACATAAAACATTATTCCTCAAGACAAGATTTTTTTTGGCCAGGCCGGCAGCTTGAACTCATGGCCTGAGCACTGTCCTTGGACACTTTTTGCTCAAGGCTAGTGCTCTGCCACTTGAACCACAACGCTACTTCTGGCTTTTTCTGTGGATGTGGTTCCAAGGAATAAAACTCAGGGCTTTATGCGTGCTAGGCAAGCACTCTACCAGTAGGCTATGCCCCTGTCCCCAAGACAAGCTCATCCTTAACCATAGTGCCCATACAGTGCCCACACCCGTTTCTGGCTCTTCCATATCTCCACAGACTTTCTTTTTTTTTTTTTTTTTGCCAGTCCTGGGCTTGGGCTCAGGGCCTGAGCACTGTCCTTGGACTTTCTCAAGGCTAGAGCTCTACCACTTGAGCCTCAGCACCACTTCTGGCTTTTTTCTATGTATGTGGTACGGAGGAATCGAACCCGGGTCTTCATGCATGCTAGGCAAGCACTTTAACCACTAGGCCAAACTCCCGGTCCCTCCACAGACTTTCTTGTGGAATGTTTGGAAAGGCAAAAGTGAAGTTTGCCTTTTACAGTACCACAGAATTATTGGCTTCTCGTCTTGGTCACTGTGGTCCCCAAATTCCATGAGTCCCTTGAGAAAAAATACAGAGGAAAGACAAGTTTCTGTAAATATGACTATTACTGATGAGGGCAGGATACCTGCTAAGAATTGGGGACAGAAAGTATAACTGCCCGCCTCACCGGCTCTTGAGCTCACTAGCTTAAGAAGACGGCCTTCATGTATTCCTGAATTCAAATCTCTACTGTTATCTGAATAGCAGATGTTCTTCAAACAGCATTCAGAAAATGAATGGGATTATACAAGTGTGACTGGCAGCTTCTGCTAGCTCCTTCAGCCAGAGCCTGGGAGGTCAGGGTTTGAGTCCGAGTTAGCAAATGACAAGGAATCCTGGGACATACTCATTGCTCTGTCTCTGTCTGCTGGTATACAGATGAACTTCACAGATCTTCATAAGGGGCACTAAAAGTTTGCCATAGACAGATGAGAACTTCTGTATCATTCCCCTAGCTTGGGAAATATAGTCTGGGTGGCGATTTGATTTTTTTTCTTCCACTTTCAGTCTCAAAAGGTCAATCCAATGCTCACTAGATGGGCAGTCTAGAGTTTTTAGTATAGTTGGGACCCACAGGATGGGATTTGGGTGGCAGAAGCATTTTATTTTGCAGTAAAATATAATAAGAAAATTTGCAAGAGGGGAGGTTAGAATTGCATGTTGAGGACAGTGAATGGCACTGCAGGATTTGTTCGTTTTGGCAGAAGCTGGGCTGTGACAGCCAGGGCGTCTAGAGTAAACCAGTGGTGTACAAGAGGGAGAAAAGGCCTGTCCTTCAGCTGCTAATGACAACTGTGTGGAACTGGAAATGGATCCATTTCCCTGAGCCAATAATGTAAGCAGTGATGACTCTAAGAGTACCCTGTGGGACTGGGTGTGAATTCTGGCCTGGAGCTACCATTTTGGGAGTCTTGGACCAGGCATTTGACCTCTCCAAGCCTCTGTTTTCTCTGCTGTAAAACAGGATCTGGATGATTTCTTGGAAGGGTGCAGGAGATCCTAAAGATACAGGACTTTGCCGGGTGCTGTGTTTCACACCTTTAACCCTGGCTACACAGGAGGCTGAGATCTGAAGCTCGAGTTTCAAAACCAGCCTGGGCACTAAAGACCATGAGACTCTTATCTCCAATTAACCATTAGGGAAACAAAACAAAAAAGTGGAAGTGGTGCTGTAGCTCAATGGGGTAGGGCAGTAGCCTTGAGCTGAAGAGCTCAGGGATAGCACCTAGGCTCAGAGTTCAAGTCCCACAACTGACAAAAAAAAAGATACAGGACTTGACATGCAAGATGTGTTCAACAAACGTGGAGTTCTGCATTCCTCCCTTTCCTTTTGAACAATTGTGGTAGGAAGATGGATCAGAAACCTCTGGATTGTGTATACAAGCTCATTCCACACAGGACAACGAAAGTCCCCAGAGGACAACGAAAGTATATTAATAAAGGCAGATTCAAATTGCTGGGGAAGATATGAATGCTCAGTAGTTTTTACCTGTTTTGTTCATTAGAGTAGAGTTGGCTTTTTAATTATGAAAATTACATATATAAGACATTAAATACATACAAAGAAAGAGATTTTCCTGTCTTGTTCACTGTTTTATCTTTGGTGGTCAGAACAGTATTTGATCATTATTAGATGCTCAGTAAATATCCCCATTGCATATGGAGGAGTGGTTGAATGGAGGGAGTGTGTGTGTGAATGGATGGATGGATGGATGGATGGATGGATGGATGGATGATGGATGGGTACATGGGTATGGGGTACAGAAGGGAGGAAATAAAACAGTGAAAGAAGTTGAGAGGGAGGTGGATCATATGAGCCTGTCAATCCTGCACCTTCTCCAACAACACAGATTGTCTTTTATACAAAATAAAAAAGGAACAATAGAAGGAATGATATTGAACAAGATGTACTATATTCATAACTTGATTAGATTGAATTGAGCTTTCTTTGTCTAACTACTTACATATAATAAAAAATAATCAAAAATAATTTTAAAAGCCTTCTAAAAATGGGCAAACAAGGTGAAAGGGCTGTTTTATATAATGATTGGACCCACTATGGAGTGAAAAGTAATCTCAAGAAACTGTTAGGTTAAAGGTAAAGACATTTGGCTTAGAAATCAAGGATTGGTTACTATTGATTACATCAATCCCATACATGCACTGGGCAAAAGCTAATAATTCCCATGCATACACCAGCTAATCAAGGCTGTTACAGGAAGGCAGGATGGATAAAAGGGCCCATAGACAAGCAAGGTGAGTAGATACAATAGACTGAATGTGAAATTTAATCCTCAAGGCCACAGGGTTAGGAAATGACATGGATCTACATTATTATGGCAGGAATATGATTATTATGACAAGAGTAGATTGCTGTGAAATTGACTTTGGCCACCCTTTTCCTCTTGTCTTCCTCCCTTCTACCATGGGATGAAGCAATAAACAGGTCATGAGATGCCAGGTTCTTGGACTTCTAGCCTCTTGAACAGGGAGGCTTAGTATTTCTGTTCGCTAAGTACATTATCCCGCCACAGGTTCTCTCTGTTTGGCAAAGAAAACAATGAACTGTAGCCTATAGAAGTCAGGGGATCATCCACTAGCTACCAAACTTCATAGGTCCAAGATCAGATGGCAATTTCTGTAAATCCAAGTCAAAGTCAAGGGGGAACCTGGTGACCTACCAAAATGAAATTAAGGGGACCAAAATACTGAAAGATATATCTTTCCACTTTGATGACTGCAAGGATGCTTCCAACTCTTCTCCAACACAGGTAGTTATGGATATACAACAAAGAGAAATACCAGCATTACTGCAAGGATTCAGAGGGATGTGTGGAGGATATTTGTGTCCTCATCTGGCAAAGTCACTTGTCACATCAATCTCTGTGCATAAATTTGCACACCCCCACATACCAATATAGAAACAGAACCTAAGACAGTAAACATTTTACACACTGTCTCTTGTTATTTAAAGTCATTCTTTCAAATGGTTGCATATTATCCACAGTGGGAAAAATTATTACAAAATCCATTCTCTGAGCGCCAGATACTTATTTCACCTTATTTCCAACTTTCCTCTAACACAATTGGTAGTCTAAATAGACTACCTTTATGTATTACCTTGTATCCTATTTTTAAGGTGCTAAAGCATAAAAAATGGTATCTATCACTAAATCAAAACTTGGTCAAGAGTCCTTAAAATTTTATTTGATATAGTTGAGCAGATTTAGCCATGGCTTTACTAATGGATATGTTAAATTTTTCTTTTGTTAGTTTCCTAGGGAAAATGATGTTGGGTTAGTTTCTAAAGTAGCTCCAATATAGCAAATTGATATAATAGTAAAATGATGTTCTAATCAAGCCCCAAAATACAGCTCAAAGAAAGTAAAAGCAGTTGAAAGGCTGGCATAATTAGTAAACACATGCACACTTCAAGAGAATTCTGCTCTGGTGGTAACAAAGGGCATGTCTCAAACTCATTCTCCTTTCAGGGATTCTAATGCCACTTTGCCCTTTTTTTCTGGGCATTAGTCCCTGTGGGAATTCCATGCAATTGGCTGGAAAGGAATGGAAGAGAGGGATTTCAAATATTCCCTTTGTCCAGCCCTTAATAAGGATTATTCCAAATCTTTTGTCCCACTCCTACACGATACCATGGCAGTTAATGAATAAGTTAATTGGTTAAATCATTCTAGTGTGGGGGTCTCCAATTCATTCTTAGTGAGCCTATAATGTGTGGATAAAAGATTAAGGCCTGAATCTGAGAAAGACCAAAGCACCAGATGGCTCAAAGCAGCCTCATCCACATTTTATTTTTTTAAATTACAAATGTCACATATTCTTATTAAAGAAAACTCAGAGAAAGGATGAAAAAAGCAAAATGAAAACTATTTTCTTACTGCTTTACAATTCATAGCCATTTTGATAGACTTTTAAGCGAATGTATATGAACTTTTATAAAGTTGAGATTAGTTCACACAGGATGTAGTACTTTTGGCCTGTTTCCTCTACCTAATATTGTACATTTTCTAATTAAAAAGCAACCTATCACGACATATCTAATAGCTATAAAGCATGACCTAGGATTGATATATCACAGTGTGTGTCACATCATTCTCCTGTTATTAAATAGTTTACTTTCAAGTTTTTCTTTTATGTAGTTATTATGTCTTTTGGGGCTCCCTGTATATTCAAAGTGTGCCTGTTGTGGCATAGACCTAACTCTTCAAGACTCTTCTCCATGCTCAGGAAGAGACATTTGAAGCAATTAACATGTACACATGTTTAATCAAAGCTCTAGCAATGTACTAAAAGAAGGAACCTTTCAGCCGCCAGAGAAGACAGAATGGGAATCAAGACTTTAGGGCAGGAGTGGCTTGATGATACAGATGGCACAATATGGTTCGCATGGTAGGACCAGACAGAGGGTGGGGAGAACAGCAGCAATGCTGGACTCGAGCCATCCATCCTGTGACAGACACAAGAGGCAATTCTGCATTAAAAAAAAAAGGTGTGTTAACAGTGAGTACAACATTGTACTAGATGTCTTCAGACCTGACACATTATTAATTAGCAGCCAGTCTGCATCCGGATTTCACGGCTGGCCAGCCTGCCTGACTGCCCACTGCAGGCCACATGTATAGAACAGCAGGGCAACCATCTGATAGAAATGAGACCTGTCACTTTGCAGAGATGTGTGGGACCTGCCCTTTGGTGGGTTTTACCCCAGGAAAGAGAGAATGAGAGGGGGGGGCAGATATTGATCAGGTGTACTTAAAACAGTGCAAGTAGATTTTTGGCTTCAAGTGTTATGATCCAGGATTTGTCTCAGTCCTAAATGACCACCAGATCAGCCACAAATAGAAGGCATGCTTAGTCTTGATCACATATATCTGTTAGTGCTATTGAGTTAACATGCCCTTCCTGTACTTTGTTCTACCAAGCTATGTAACTACTATGTATCCTGCAGGCTCTGTCTCAGCATCATCTTTTCCCGGAAGCCTAATCAGGCTTGGCTAAACACACCCTTCTCAACATCCCAGGACTTGCCATTGTACACATAATATTCTTGCCTGGGGTGAATGCTATAGAGCTACATGGTTGGGCTGGAAATATCTGCTAAACAACTTTTTGGGGGAGGAGGGGGTTTGATCATGGGATTTGAACTCAGGCTCTGGGTACTGTTCCTAAGATCTTTTGTTCTACCATTTTGAGCTACAATGCCACTTCTGGTTTTCTGGTGATGAATTGGAGAGTCTCATGGACTTTCCTGCTGGGCTGGCTTTGAACCTCAATCTTTAGATCTCAGCCTCCCGAGTAGTTAGGATTTGTAGACATGAGCTACCAGTGCCTGGCTCAAAAAAACTTTTTGACTAAGAATAATTGTGTTGAATTAATGAATTTGGTTCTAACATCTCAAATTTCATTCTTGTTAGAACTTTCTCTCTCCCCAAAGACAGGTAGAGTAATGCCCCATGAATTGTTTCTCCTGCTTTTGCCAAGGCAGGCATCTCCTTTGAGTGGTTTACAGTGAGTCCTGTCCCGGTGCTCATTCTCTGTTCAGCCTTGGGGCTGGTGTGGTGTGCTGAGTGGAGAGGCAGGGCAGGGTAAATGGATGGCTGCGTAAGTAGGGCTCTGCCTTACAAGAGCTCTGCCTTGGACATGTTCAGGCCCAGACATTTTCCTGTGCTCTTTGAATTCTGTCTCCTCAAAGCAGTTGGTGATGGGTATGGGTAAGAGTGGAGGTTGGACCCAGGATAATTGTTACCTAGTTTCATGAACCTCGTCTTCCAAGACATGCAAGTGTGGGTCTCTTGGGATTCTCAATGAAGGGAAATGGGATGGCAGACACGTTTAGAAATACAGAAAACACCGAAGGGGAAGAGGAACGCAAGACTGTCCAAACGTGGGCTTTGTTGTGGTTTTGATGTTTCATCTTTAGCTTTTCTCATAAGGTTTCAACTTGGAAATGACATACTCTGGGTATTTTTTCATATCAAGACAATGTAGAAACAACAAAAGGGGAGGGTAGAGGAGGGATGGGTAAGAGTGCTAAGAGGGGTGACACTGACCAAGATACAATGTAGTCATAAACTGCTTTGTTAAATGGGGGGAAAGTGTCCATAAAAGGATGGCGTATATGGGACACCGGTGGTTTACACTTGTAATCCTAGCTAATAGGGAGGCTGAGATCTGAGGATTATGGTTCAAAGTCATCCAGGACAGAAAGGTCTATGTGGCTCTCTCCAGTTAACCACCTAAAAAGCTGGACGTAGAGCTGTGGCTCAAGTGGTAGTGTGCTAGCCTTGAGCAAAAGTCTAAGGAAGAGCATTCAGGCTCTGAGTTCAAGACCCTAGACAGGCACAAAAAAAGGAAGTATTAGGAGGTTAATAAATAGTACTGTTCAGGGAGTTAATTAAATCAAAACCCATTTTATAGGTGTATGTCAGTATCACATTAAAACCTCTTCGTACAATTAATGTATACTAAACATTTAAAACATGACTGTATTAAGCATTAGAAAAAAAGGAGAGAATGGCTGTCTACAAGGCTGTATTGAGTTTCTGATGCCTGGAGGTGGGAATCCAACACTATTTCAGGGACCGTGGGGGTGTCTCGGTGTCCTTCCATCTGCATCCTAGGAGGCTCATTTGCTGAGCTGGGCTTTGGGAACAAGCCTGATTCATCATTTCAGTTTGAGTCCTCAGCTCTGGAGGAGGTTAACAAGTATCAATAAAACAAAGCTGCCTAATGCAGGCTCACGCAGATGTGGGATGGCTGATTTATCAGACTTTCTTTACTGCAGAACTTCGGAGAATCCTGAACCTGGACTCAGACCCTTTCAGGAGGAGGACAATTTCCCAAATGAGCTACATTCACGGAAGGTTTGTGGAGCCAGAAGTCTCATAGCTCATGTGATCCAGGCAACACATTTGGGGGAATATCTGTTTATCTCTTTCATTTGTGGAACTGCAATGAATTCAGAGAAGGCTCCTAAGTGTGTGGATTGGAAGGTCTGGAGGGAGCTATTAGGACACAGTAGATTAGCACATAGTAGGCCTCTTTGTCTCTTGAGAGCATCATCCATGCAGAGCAGACTCCCTGAGCTCCACCGGCTGCCCTTTTCCTTGGCAACAGCTCTCCCCAAGTGATCCAATTCCCTGCCTTCTTTGGGCTCTCAAGTGGTCAGTCAGAGGGCAGCCAAGAACAATCTAGAACTTCTAGCACTTCAGAGGCATGAGGGAAGAGGGACAAGTCCCCCCTCAGGCATGTGGAAATTGTAACCAATGATGCAATCATGGCCTGCTGCTTAAATTGCAGGGGAAAAGAAAGGAAATAAATTCTAGGAAGAAAGAGTCAGGGTGTATAGCTTTCTAATGCACCGGGTTTCTGGAACATTCCCAGGCTTCCTGTCTTCTCTAACTGTGGTCTCTGTACTGGCTCAAATATACGGGACATGGGCCTGAATTCCAAGACTTACATATCACCTACTCATTTATTCAGTCCATTTTGACTGATTCCCCTCTCTGGATAGATTGTGAAGTCAGGCATTAGAGTACAAAGAATTTGTCAATTTGGTAGGGAAGGGGGACGAGGGAGCCAGCAAGCATTGGAATAGAGCTGGAAATGGAGTTTCTTGTGACCACAGGAAGGATGAGGCTTTGGCTCATTCCAAAAGTGGTTTCAAAATCAGCTTCTATTTAGGGAGCAATGAGCATGTGCTCAATTTTAGGGTAGGGGTTTCCACATAAATGATCTCAACTCAAAACACAATTAGGATGTTATTTTACAAAAAAAAAAATAAAGAAAAATAAAAGAAAGATAGATTGGCAAGTATAGGAAGTTTTCTAATGTCACGAAACTCACGAGGGGGAAAATATAAGCTTCTAATTTAAAGTTGTCTGAGCATCCCTTAGCCAAGCTACCCTTAAACTGGTCTGCCTAAGTGGACAGTGCGTAGGCCAGAGAATTCACTAAAGATATGGTCCCTGTGAACATTTTTCTTATCTTGGGGCTTCAAACCTATGATTGTTGTACCTCTGTCTTCTATTTCCTATACCTGCCTTAGTCAAGTCTCTGCTCCTAGAAAACTTTACCTTCTTTGTGTGCTCTGTCCAGAATTCAGTCAAATCAAGAAAATGTGGAGTTCCCAAAGAAGCTGTTTCAGCACCCACTATTCCCTGCAGAAGTCAGCTTTAGAACCAGTCCTGGCAATCGTCCTAGCATTCTCAAGGATGGAGTCCCCAGGCCAAGCCTTTCATGGAACTAAGGAAGCTGAGGCAGGGCGCTACCAGGAGATTTTCTTCTCAGGAGAAGCTGATTTGGGCTTGCTTCAGGCCCAAGAAACAAAACCATTTGTCTATGGGGGAAGAATCCTTGGAGGAATATTTATGAGACATTAAAACCACTGCCATTGCCTCTTTCAAAATTCCTGCCCATGTAATTATGGGTCCAGGGACTCAATTCATGGATATGGTATTAATTATTTCCCTGCAGGTCCTGGTGCTCAGGGACTGGCAACAAGGAAATATGCCCTACAGGATCTCCCTCCTCGTGGTACAGACTCCTCATGCATATGAGACTTTTCTCATGGCCATGGTGACTTCTGCCCATTCCAATCAGCTCCAAGCCTGCGAGAGTGAATGATGGATTTGTCCTTGGTGGCCACACCTCCTCAGCCTTAGCCAATAGAAATCACTAGCAGACAGAAGAGGCATCTATGTCCTGCACCCCTGCCCTCCAGGCCCACTCTGTGTGCGTGTGTGTGTGTGTGTGTGCGCTCGAGCGCGTGCGTGTGCACGCGTGTGCACACATATGCATGCTCACCTTTAACCTTAGCCTAAAACAAAACCACCAAAACCACTCATAATGAACAAAATATTAGGGGGAATAATAGAAGCTTCGTAATTAGCACTTAGTTACCAAGCTGATCCTCATCACATTCTGTTCATCAAGCTAGGAACAAGAAGCTTTTCCAGTAAGTGAACTAAGCCAGAACCAAAGAAACAGAGGCTTCATGGTTTCCCTCATTTGTAATAATTAGTATATGTTGGGGGCCGGGAGTTTTGCCTAGTGGTAGAGTGCTTGCCTAGCATGCACAAAGACTGGGTTTTGATTCCTCAGTACTACGTACATAGAAAAAAAAAAGCCGGAAGTGGTGCCGAGGCTCAAGTGGTAGAGCTTTAGCCTTGAGAAAGTCCAAGGACAGTGTTCAGGCCTGGAGCTCAAGTCCAGGACTGGCCAAAAAAAAATAGTATATGTCTAGGATTTTCCTAGCAGAGAACCACAGTTGCTCAATAGCTATGTACTTATAACCATATAAGATGATGCTAAGCAAAATGAACTCCAGGATATGGAAACAGGAGGTTTTACTTCGTGGTTGTTTTTTTTTTTTAATATGCCATGTGAAGTTACTTCTTTTTTCTTTTTTTAACCCCCCTATGGTTTATCCCCTGTTGTCACTGTAACTGATTTTGGTACCTGGTGTATTGTATATAGTTTATTTGAATTAGGGAAGGGAAAGGGAACTTCAAAATAGTGAGACAAAGGACAAAGTGTGGACCAGTGTAGCAGTGACCCTCACAGTATGTTGGAAATGAACCCTATAACTTCGGGGAGGGTGGGAGGAAGGAAAGTGAGAGAAAAAGTATGGGAAGGGATAATAAGAAATGTACTCACTACACATGTAACTATAACAAATCTATATATCACTATGACAACATTTTTTTAATTTTAAAAAGAAGCTATTGTACAGAAAAAAATGTACACATCAGGTTGGGTTTACCTTTGTGCATCCTAAAATAATGGCTTTCCTATTCCTGCGCTAGAATAAAGACAAGTTGACCCTGTCCTTCTCCCAGCTGGCTCATCTACCATGATGCAGCCAGCCAGACTGTCAGACTCATTCTAGACTCATGTACAAGAATTCCTGCCTGGGTCACAGCAGCCCTAACACACACTCTGCTCTGCGAGTCTCAGGATGAGGGGTGCCCGTGGTATCTGCACAAAGGAAAGGATCTGAGCTGCTATCTTCCTTCACACTTGTCTTCTCAGCAGATTTTTCTGCAAAGCATTTTTCAGGCATGCCTCATGTGTTCATTCAACAACAAGCCCAGAATCCCTGGTACAGACAGGGTCAACTTTGAACTTGGTCCTTGAGCTTCAGTGCTTCCTTATTCTTTTAGTGTCCTAGAAAATGATAACCTACTCTCCCATCCTGCTTGTGACCCTCATTCTGCTGCTGACCCTAAAACTCTCATTTCATTTTCAGCCTGTCACTGACTCAATTGCTATGTGACTATCACACAGTGCTTCGCTTCCTGACCCTCGGGTTTCCCATGTACACAATGAGGCCTTATGATGGATGGACAGGAAAAGTCCCTTCGCAAAAATAAAAAAAAAAGACAGAAAGAAAATCACCACCACTGAGCAATGACTGGACTGCAGGAGAAAGGGTTGAAGCCAAAAGTGGTGCTAGATGAATGGAAGGCAAGATTGATCAAACAAATGAACTCAGTCGTGGCCAGTGATTTTTACCTTGACAGTCTCACATGCCTGTGAGCAGCTGTCAGGAATTCTGTCACCCAGGCTGGTCCCACAGCCAATCAAATCAGGATGTCCAGGGTTGCAGGCAGGCGTTAGTAGCATTTGTAAACTCCTTTCTTGTGCTTCCAAGGCAGAGCACCGCTAACATTGTCAGATGCATACCTCTAATCCCAGCATCAGAAACTAAGACAGGGATATTATGCGTTCAAACCCATCCCAGGCTACAAAGCAATATTCTGTCTCAAGCAAGCAATCAACAAACAATATACCATCAATAATGAAATCCTAAGCTCACTGTCAACATTTTGGGTAATTCATACAAGATGGTCAATGATGTCAGTTTAGAACTTGTATTTCAGTTATGGCCAATAAGAGATTTTTCAACTGCAGAAAACTGAAAGAAGACAGGTTATTAAACACTATTTATATGTGTCTCATCTGCAAAAATGTAATCACCTATTAAGAAGAGAGCATATATGAATTAACTCCTAGAATCAAAAACATAATTAATAACCCAGTTAGAACAAGATTCTGAAGAGCTAATAATCCCTAAGTACAATTTTGTACTCTCATTAAAATCAAACTCTTACAAATGCCACTTATTCAACAAATAACTACTTGTCTGACAATTCTTTTTACTTTATAGCTGCAAAAAAACCCACATTTTTTCCCTTTCCTTTGGAATTGAAGCCCCAGAGTTGTTCAAAGGTTTTATTTAGGCTATCACCAGCACATTTCCTAACACTCCTTTCTCAATCTGGCAACATAGGCTTTGATTGTCCCTCCTCCCTCCAAGTTACCAGACCCCATTCTGCCAACTCCTATTCACCGTCACAGACGTTACACACCTGTGATGTCCATTAGACAATCCAAAACATTCTCATTCAAAAGGAAACAGATGAGCCCAGGTGGTTCATGCATGTAATTCTACTCAGGACACTGAGATCTGGTTCAAAGCCAACCCAGGGCAGAAAACTCCATGAAACTCTTATCTCTAATTAACCAGCAAAAGGGCTGAAGTGGAAGTATGGCTCAAGTTGTAGGGTGCAGAAAAGATCACAAAGCCCTGAGTTCAAGTTACACTGCCAGAATACACATAAAAAAAAGACAATGTAGGATATTCTTTTTCTCTTATCCAATTCTACTTGTTATAAGAGAATGCAAAGATGATGTACTCTGGAATCACATAGTTCTGAGTGAAATAATTTAACTACAGGAGTTCAAAAGGAGAACTACAATGTGATCCGTGATGCAGAAAAAAGATTCCCCTAGATAGTTGGGGAAGAAAAGGTCCATTGGTTATCCATATAAATAAATCTTGATCCAAATGTAAGTGGTAAAACAATACAGATCTTTGAAGAAAGCACAGAAGAACATTTTCCTGACCTCTGATAGGCACTTTTTTCTTAACAGGTAAAATGCGTTGACCATAAAGGAAAAGGGGTAAATTGAACTTCATCAAAATGAGGTACTCGCTACATCAAATGTACCACTAAAAAGAGTAAAAGGACAAATCACCAAGAATGAGAAAGCACTGACACTATCTGATAAAGGAGGTATACAGAATGCACAAAGAATTCCTACAAACAAATTTTTAGAAAGAATATTGATTTAGCAGGGCTCAGTGGCTCACGCCTCTCATCCTAGCTACTTGGGAGGCTGAGATCTGAGGATCTTGGTTCAAAGCCAGCCCCGGTACTACAAAGTTGTGAGACTCTTATATCCAATGAATTATTAGAAAATGGGAAGTGGGGCTGTGGCTCAAGGGTAGAGTGGTAGCCTTGAGCTGAAGAGCTCAGTAACAGAGCCCAGGCCCAGAGTTCAAGCCCCATGACCCCCACCCCCCCAAAAAAAAGAATATTGATTTATTTTTTAATGTCCTCAAAGGCATCTTACAAAAAGAGAATGTTCAAATGTCCAGTAAACTCACCAAAAGATATCCCATGTCTATGGCTAACAGGAAATGTAAATTAAAGCTCAATGAGACAAACATCAGAAGAGATAAAATTAAAACGAAGCTGTTAGTGGATGAATAAAGCAATCTGAACACTCCTACTTCCAGAAAGTTGTTGTAATCACCTTAGATTTGTACCAGGCGATAACTAACAAAACTATGTGTGTGTATGTATGTATGCATGCATGTATGTATGTATGTATATATGTATGTATGCATGCATGTATATATATATATGTGTGTGCATGCAAACATGCATGTTTTCACACAGAACACTGAGCAACGATTGGCTGCATGAGTAGGGGTTGCAATACAAAGTGAATGGACGCAGTCCATAGATAAATGAAAAGTGCAAGTACACACGTACACACACACACACACACACACACACACACACACACACACACGAGAAACTCCAGGCCTAAAATTAAATTAGCATCAAAGAGCAAAGAGCATGCTTAAGAATATTCACTGAGAGGAGATAGGGAAGAATATTGGAAGGAGTGATCATGATTAAGATTTAAGATTTATCAAACTCACAGACGGACATGTTGTAGTGTAATCTTTTTGTATAGTTTCATAAGGATAATATAATAATGGAATATTAATTGACTACTCATAGTCAGCCCCAAGTGGGAAGGAACCTAATGTCCACCAACGACAGAGAAGACAACTTACTCTCACAAAGGTAATACCACGCAGCTATAGGAGTAAATGAACTACAGCTATTTGGGACAACATGGATAAGTCTCTGCAATATCCCAAGTCTAATCCCAAGCAGCAGTCAGGATGACTCCATTTACATTGTCATAAAACAGGTCAGGCTAAGGGTACAGTATTAAATGTCAAGATAGCAGTTAACTCTGCAGAAAGGCAGGGGAAAGATCGAGACTGAGACCCAGGAGAAGGGCAATCTTGGAAGGTGGTAATCTTGTATTTCATGTTTAGTTTTCTGGTTACAGGAATATGTTCACTTTCCAAAACATTTGCTGAGCTACACAATTATGAGTTGCACATTTTTCCTTTTGTAGACTACACATCCATTAAAAGTTTGTACCCAAACACAAAAACTTGGTTATTCTACCTTTTAACTGTATGTGACCTTTAGAAAAGCATTTAATCTTCTTAAAATTTTTGAAATTGTAATACCACAGACTATGCAAAGTAACTAGAATAAAACAGAAAAACAAAACTATATATCTATACATTTATGGCACAGAGAAATTTCTCCACCATTCCCTTCCTCTTCCTTCTTCTTTTCCTTTCCTTATTAGAATTACACTATCCACTTAGGACCCAGGACTTTACAGACTTAGTCTTTTTCTTTTTCCACATTTAAAAGTGGATAAACCAAAAACCAAAAATAAGCACAGCAAGACCAAAGCAGATGTTTTGAGGGCAAAAGGCCCGAGGCATTCACAAATATTCTCCAAATGTTTGGAGAGTCTGCATGTGGATGGAAACAATCTCATCTCCTCTGAGGAGAGAAGCAGACACTGGCCACGGCAGCATGGCTTGGAGTTAAACGAAAGGGAAGAGTCCTGCTCAGGGTTCATTCAGAACCAGTGTCAGTGAGAACTACACGGAGGTTCCAAGAGGAGCTATAGTAGGACTCTGTGTGCCAATGTGGCCGCCATGGTTTCTTTTCTTTTGACCACACAAGGGCTGAGCTTTTCAACAGCAAAATTCTTCACAGACCAAAAAGAAATCAAGGGAAACCCACTTGTTTCCTTACAACAAATGCCAAGTCACAATGTGAGAAAGTCTAAGTTATAAAAACAAAACAAAACAAAACCCATGAGATTCCCAGAAAATAAAAGTTGTGATTACCAGGAATTATAAGTCAACTACTGCCTGGCCAGTACCCGCCCCCCCCCACCTTGCTAGATGAACATCTCTGGTTAGGAGCTGGGCCCTCCAGTGGGTGCTCAAGCCACATAGCTTGTGCCTTAAACAGTTTCAAACATGGTGCCAGTGCGCATTGTTTGGACGCAGCATATCCAGTGTCTTCAGTACCGTCAAGGGGCTCACACTATGTGAAGGATTCCAAAAGGAAAAAAGGGGGAATTACAATATGGGATGTCACATGCTGAAATGCAACCAAATGCAAGGGACTCAAAGGCCCCAGGGGAGAGAATACCTTTCCAGATGAAGGGATGCCAGAGTTGAACCTGAAAAGATGGAAACTATGAGATATGGGTTTCTCGACATCTCTGGGTGGAGACTAAACAAGGCCCACCAGTAAGCAAGCACTATTTGAGCCAGAGTACAGGAGAAAGGCAAGGAAGGATTGGCAATGGCCACTTCAAGATAGGCCAGTCTGGTAGTCCAACACTGCTCAGTCCTAGCTGCATATCAAAACCAATGAGCCTTGTTCAGGCAAAAACCATGGACATCCTATCTTCATGCCCAGTTGACCTATGTTTAAGACCCAACACCAGCATGTCTTAGAGGCACCCAGTGATTGTAGCCCTGGGGCCATGTTTCTATGTGTCCTGAGGACTGAGTGCCTTCCACAGAGAATAATCTTTCAATCAATCCCTCAAGTTAAACAAACCTGAATGTTAACCCCAATTCAGCAAAATATCCCCCCTTCCAAAACACAGAATTCCATTCTTCCCAATATTAGATGTATGAAAATATACTCAAGAATGTTAGCTCCCATGGGCTGGGGAGAGTGGGTGGAGGGAGTAATACATGGAGAATGATTAGTGGGCATGAAGTGACAGGGAACAGAGAGAGTACTGTTTCACAGTGTGGTAACTCTAGATAACAATTACATATTTTATATTTCAAAAGCGACAAGAAATAATTTGAAATGTTTTCACCACAGATGATAGATGTTTGAAGAAATAGAAATGTTTCATCTGAATTAAACATCAAACATGCATCAAAACATCACATGGAACCAGGTGCCAATGGCTCATGCCTATAATCCTAGCTACCTGAAAGGTTGAGATTAGGAGGATCAAATTTGAAGCCAGCCTAGGGCAAAAAAAAAAAATATAGCGAGAACGCTTTTCAACCTATAGCTAGGCTCACTGGGGGTGTATCTGTCATCCCAAAGTAGAGAGAAGGCTGCAATGGAGAAAATCACAGCTCCAAGCCACCCAGACATGAACGGAATCTGTATGCCTAACATACATGGGAAGCCTAACATAGGTGGATCATGACTCAGGCATGTGTGAAGGTGGGATGTGAGACCCTCTCCTAAAAATAATTATCAAAAAACAAGGACTAGGCCGGGAGTTTGGCCTAGTGGTAGAGTGCTTGCCTAGCATGCACGAAGACCCAGGTTCAATTCCTAGGTACCACATATGTAGAAAAAAAGCCAGAAGTGGTGTTGAGGCTCAAGTGGTAGAGCTCTAGCCTTGAGAAAGTCGTCCCAAGACAGTGCTCAGACCCTGAGCTCAAACCCAGGACTGGCAAAAAAAGCAAACAAACAAAAAACAAAAACAAACAACAACAACAAAAAACAAGGACTCAGACAGGTGTCAGTGGCTCATGCCTATAATCCTAGCTACTTGGAAGACTGAGATCTGAAAGATAACATTTTGAAGCTAGCCTGGTCAGGAGAATCCAAGATATCTAAACTAACAAAAAGGCATGGTTCAAGTAGAAGAGCACCAGTGTTGAGCAAGTAAGCCAGCTGATCTAGAATCCCTTAGTTTTAGTCCTAGTAGCAACACACACACACACACACACACACACACACACACACACACACACACACACACACACACAGAGAACAGTTGTCACCTGTTCATATAGTCAGGAGAATTTTGGGAATCAAAATATGTAAGGCATTTAAAACAGCACCTGGCAGCAGTAAATACTTTATAAGTATGAGCTATTGCTATCATTTTCTAGTTTTATTTTCTATGTTAAATTTCACCAGTAGGCCAGTCACTCCAGTCTAACAGTCTTGAAGCTACCTAAACCTACTGTTGGATTTTCTCCATGGTGTTTGTCTCTCTTCTGCACGTACTCTGTGCTTGCCTCTGGGAGGCTGAGTAGAATAAAGCTCCCCGCCCCACACCTGAGGTCTTCATGACTCTGTGAACTACTGAAAATTGATTTATACAGTTTCACACAGGCAATCATCATCTCTGTGTGAGTTTATATAGTAAAGTAGCCAGTATTAATCATAGAGAGCCGTAGGCCGTTATCAATCCAGAAACTCAAAAAATTCTAAAACCAAAAGGTTGCTTTTGCCCTTTTAAAAAAATATGTATAACTCATTTGATGGCAAAACCTGACCTCAAGTTATGTGAGGCTATTTATTGTCTTAATCTCTCTACATAGTGTGAGCAGTAATACATTTGCTGCAGAAATATTAATAGGTTTGATTATGGAGCACTGCCTCAGACTGCACCGGGAGTATTATATAATGTGTAGTAAAGGCAACCTTGCCCCTTTCAGAAATCTAAAAACACCAGATTCCCAAACATGTCTCACCCCCAGGCTTTGGGTGATGGACTGTGGACACACATATATTATTTCCTTGGGACAACTATAATCACTCCTTTCAACCAAACTATACACAAAAATTGTTGGCTGTTCATAACCAAATGACTTTTTATTCCTTTTTTGTGTAGAGAGGATCAATACATTGTTGGGATCCAAGCAATAAAACTAGTCTTCCTTCTTTATACACAGTGGATATTTTAAGTGGTATTTACTCATAACCAACACAGACTCCAGCAGATTGTTCTCAGAAAATTCCAGTTCTGAGGTCAGAGACACCCAACATCGACCATGTGTTAGCCCCAGGAACACTGTTGGATGGGTGTAGAGATGGAGCACAGTGTTTCCACGTCAAACTCAATCTCCATCCCACAGCCCATAAGTTTTTACTTATAAGGATCACTGACTGGTATGCTTTGTGGGGCCATGGAAGGCATGGGCTAAAATTGGGCAGGACAGAGAGAATTGTGCTCCAAAAGGCAGAAGGAGCAAGGCAAATGGAACTGTTTCATTGCCTAATAAAGAGATAGCCACTTGGTTATTGCTAACAGCTGTGGGCGAGGACATGGCAGCACCTATCAACAGTCAAAATGGTGGGTTGTTTGCTATGAAAGCCCCCCTCAGCAGAGGAGGTTCAGGGCAAAATGAAGCCATAGGATGTTTCTTTATGTCTTCCAGCTTGCAAAGTTTGAAGTTCCTAAAGCAATGTATAAGGGCCCTGTCCTTCCATTTCTTATCTTTGTGACGCAGCAGGGACAAATATATACTGGGAGTGAGGCATTCTAGTTTTTGATATCTAGTAGCCAAGCAACTGGGGCCAAGCCACAAACCCTCTCTTTTAAAATCTGTGATATTTAGTAATGAGAGCCTTAGGAAATGAATCTACCAACCAAACTATCATGGAGAAAATCTCCCTAAGAGGGGAACTAAGAATTATACCAGGAAGCAACTACTTCTTCCTTGAGCACTCACATATTATACCACCATTCCTGTCAGTCTTTGCCTTCCAATCCTGAGCTGGATCAATTCATACTTACAAGATTCCACTAAAATGGAGGCTTCACAGGCATTGCCCGTGTTTCTTTAAAACACATGCATCAAACAAGAGCTGAGCACCGTCTCTACCCCAGAGCAAACATCAAGGATACAAAGGTAAAGCACAAGAGCTCCACTCTTGGCTGCACAACTGAAGGACAACACACTGAACAAGAAATTGCTGCCAAGAAACACATGGTTAGACAGGACCTGGATATGCAGTAGAAGACTGAAACATGACACTAAATTTGTTACCAGATCCACGCTGATGAATTTATACAAGTTCTAAAAGAGCCACAGACATCAGGTCACTTCTCAGTCTAATGGTCTATGGCTTGAAATAGCTACAGATCCAACCTCTTGAGTTTTTTCCAGAATTCTTTCCTATTTATCTCTCTGTCTGTTTACCATTTAACTCCTCATTCTTCTCTAGAGGATTGGAAAAGAACCATATCTCAAGTACATGTATCTTAATGTGGTTGGATATTTATCAGAAGCCTGTACTGGAGCTTCTGTACTTAAGATATAAAGAATACTACGACACATTTTCTCATGCTGTATTTTATTATTTCTTTTCTTTCTTTTTTATTTTGTGCCAGTAATAGAGCTTGAATTCAAGGTGTTGGGCTCTTCCCCTTAGCTTTTCACTGGTTGAGTGGAAGTTTCCTGTCCGGGTTAGCTTCAAACTCAATCCTGAAATTTCAGCCTTCTGGATAGTTAGGGTTACAGGCATGAACCATTGGTATCCTTGTGTTTTCAAGCACCTGAAGATCTAGTTAGAGCTCTTGGCCATCATTTTGGTCATCTGAAAGACTGAATCGACAGAAATGATCTTACTTCATAGCTCGCATGATGATTTTAGGCATATCAAGTGTCTAACACTTGGCAGGTGTTCAGTACATATCAGATCCCCTGTGTTACTTTCATATTTCTACCTTTGTTCAGACCTCTTCTCTATTTAAATCCTTCTCTTTTATCTCTACTGCTCAGAGCCAACACATTTGATGAAAATTTCTAATCTTTCCTCTTCTTTTTGGACCCACCTACATTGATGTTGCTTAGAACCCCAGCTCTTCAGCTGCCTGAATCTTCATATTCTCCCCACTATAGGCTGAAATTATTCTCTTTACACTACCCTTTTTGCTCTTGTGTTCTTTCACTCATGCTTAGAACATGGTAAGAAAGCCCTTAAGGATTAGCCTACTTAGAAGCCAGACCTCTCTGGGAGTTGACATAAATTATCCTAAATAAAAATCCTTTAATCCCTAAATCTGAATGGCTTCTGAGTCCCAAAACAGTCAGCTCTTCCTATTTTTGAACTTAAATTGCTACCAATTGCAGTGGCTGGGGCGCGGGTGGGGGGCAAGAACCCATAGAAACCAAACTCAAGTATCTCCCTCCTTTCTGCACACATGTATAATAGCCTCCCCAGCCCTAACCTTTAGATCTGGGTTTGAAAAGCCCTCTCTTCTACTGAGGGCCAGTTAATCTCTCAAAGCCATAACAACTTGAATAAGTCACCAAAGCCAAGAAAGACACTGGGTCAGCAGGGCAGCCATTGGAAGATCCGTAGCCATCATTATAAATAAATGGGTCTCTCAGCCTTTCATTCCTCCTTAGAACAGATTTCTTTTTCTGAGTCCTGCACCAAGGGACTTGTCAGGGATGGAGGACTTCCATTTGGACTTTGGCAGACCTCTGGACCACAAAACCACAGACTTTGGCTTGAGACTATGGAGGGGCAGTCAAAGGGTTGAGCTTCAGGGATAAACAGGAACTAAGAGGGCATAGGCCATTCCAATTAGCTAGCACTGGGGATATCAAATTCATGGTACCTGACTCCCTGGCACGCAGCGTCCTAATTGCTTTTTATGCATTACTTTATTTTATTCTCAAACTAGCCTGTGGTAAAGGTATGATGGTTACTAGCATTTTGTGTTTTTCAAAGCACAAAACCAAAGGGTCACTGAGTGACCTGAACAAAGTCAGTAGTAAGTGGCAGAGTCAGGATTATATGATACACAACTACTGGGGATCCCAAAGAGGTATGATCCCGTGTTTCTTCTAGACACTATCTCCTGAGGAATTATTTGCAAACAATTCATTTCCAGAGCAGAAGTAGCTGTTCCTTCCAGTCAACAAGAAAAGACATCACAGCCTGGCATCTGTGCCCCAAGCAATCCCAAGCAGGAAAGTCCATGAGATTGTTAACTCCAATTAGTCACTAAAAAAGAAAAAGGGCTGTGGCTCACACCTGTAATCCTAGCCATTCAGAAGGCTGAGATCTGAGGATCTAGGTTCAAAGCCAGCCCAGGCACAAAAAGACCTGAGACTCTTACCTCCAATTAACCTCTAGAAAACAGGAAATGGGGCTTGGCTCAAGGGTAGGGCGGTAGCCTTGACCTGAAAAGCTCAGAGACAGCGCCCAGGCTGAGTTCAAGCCCCATGATCCACAAAAAAAAAAAAAAAAAGAAAAAGAAAAGAAAAGAAAAAAGAAAAAGAAAAAGAAAAAATAAAATAAAGAAAAGAAAAGGAAAAGGTCAGAAGTGGAGGTATGGTTCAAGTGGTAGAGCATAAAGCCAAAAATAGCACCTAAGTGGAGCTCAAAAAGGAAAGAGAGAGGGGAAAAAAAAGGATTGGAGGAGACAGGAAGGAAGGGAGAGAAAGTCACAATAATACAAAGTGCCTAAGTCACTAGGAAACAGCTGGCTGCTTTGGGAATCAGGACTGACTGCAGAAGTGACAGGGCTTCTCATTTCTGGGGGTTCCTAGGGCTTCCACTGAGGATGGTCCTCTTGTCCCAGAATTTTTAGAAAGGCAGGGCTGCAGAGTGACCCAAAACTTAGGCAAGTTTAGGACATTTTTCTCAATTCTTCTGAGGCTTAGAAACAACCAGTACATCAATCTATAGACAACATCCAATGGTGCTCATGAAATGAAATTTATGTCATATGTTATATGTGTTATATTTTGTTAGAAAAACAAATAGTCTAACATTTAAAATGCCTCATTTGTGTGAGGTTCTTCATTAAAGTTGTATGCACAGTTTTGCACAGGAGGTATTATTATTATTATTGTCATTCCTACTGAGGAAAAATGAAGGTTTAAAGAGATTATTTTTTTTTAATGAACAAATGTACATCCATGTGTTTATTTACATTTACCCCAACCTGTATAAGAATAACAATGTTCAGGAGCCCAGTATCGGCAGAAGGTAGGGAATCTGGAATACAGCCCAAGGTTGCTCCATGCTCTGTGCTTTCAAATCTGTGCTTTGTAGCAATCCCCTACCCACGTCTTTAGTCAAGAACACCTAGTCTACAGGTTTCAAAATAGAATTCTACTTGCAAAGGCTTGATTGGCCTATTGAGTGTTCAGACAGGTGGTGATGGGACTGCCTCCTCTAATTGGGGGTGAGGTTTGCTGTCTTGGAAAGCTAGAAGTGTCCTTCCAACCTACAGAAAACAGAACCCCAATGGGAATATTAATGGTAGTTGCTCCTCCTCTTTGGCAGAGCTGCTAGAGAGTATAAAAGTGGCCTGACAGCATGGCCTAGTGGTAGAATGCTTGCCTAGCATGAGCAAAGCCCTTGGGGTCAATTCCTCAGTACTATATACACAGACAAAGCCAGAAGTGGTGCTGTGACTCAAGAGGCAGAGCAGTAGCCTTGAGCAAAAATGCTGAAGGACAGTGCCCAGATTCTGAGTTCAAGAGTCTAAGCCCCAGGACTGGCTCTCTCTAGGGAGGAAGGAAAGGAGGGAGGGAGAGAAGGAAGGAGGAGAGAGAGATGGAGAGATGGAGAGATGGAGAGACGGAGAGAGAGAGAGAGAGAGAGAGAGAGAGAGAGAGAGAGAGAGAGAGAGAGAGAGAGAGAGAGAGAGAGAGAATTAATAGAGAGGGATAGAAAAGCACCTATAAACATAAAACTGTGCTATTATAAACATGAGTGTTTATTAACAATCTTACCTGGATTGTGGGCCAAACAGTATAAACAGTATAGATTCAATATAATCTCACCTCAAGCATAACATTTTTTTTTTGCCAGTCCTGGGCTTGAGCTCAGGGCCGGAGCACTGTCCTTGGACTTTTCTCAATGCTAGAGCTCTACCATTTGAGCCACAGCACCACTTCCAGCTTTTTTCTATGTATGTGGTACCAAGGAATTGAACCCGGGTCTTCGTGCATGCTAGGCAAGCACTTTACCACTAGGCCAAACTCCCGGCCTTCAAACATAACATTTTAAGGGCAGGTAGCAGAATTCATTCAAATATATTCAGTGAATGCATGTTGAACATCTTGCTCTATGATAAAAGATAGCCAGATATTCACTCAAAGAAGAAATTATGGCCCATGGTATGTTAGAGTCTAAACATTAGATGAGACACAAATAAGTTGTGCTGAGAACCTAAGGAGAGATTGCTATGTAGGGCCTACGGTAGCGAGAAAAGGAACTGCCCATTAGTAATAGGGCTATGAGACTGAGTCTTGAACCATGAAGTAAGATTTGGTCATGTGAACATAGTGTAGCATTGCAAACGAGATAGCACAGCCCTGATGAAAAGGCCTGAACAAGATGGTGTGGGAAGGGATGGAGAAGTCCAGTGGAGGTCCATCTGTCCAGTAAGCCTAGATCCATCTTTCATTAGGAAGAGACCAGCTGTATCCTTTCATGGGAAAGCACCAAGGCTGACTTGCAGTTTTTTTTCAAGGAAGGAGCATGGAGACATCCCATATTTTAACAACCTACCCAATCCCAGCACTTCTTGTCATTTCTTATGCTGATTTGCTAGACATTTCTTAAAACAAACCCATCTACCAGGCACATGATATGAGTTTCAACGGTTTTCGTTGAGCAGAAATCCAGGGAAAGAAAATCAAATAAAATAGCTGTTTCTATATTTACATGGTTATTTTCTTTTTGCTTGCAGCACATCTGGACAAAAACTAACTTATTATGGATGCATAGAAAAAAACAACTATGATCCATTCTATGAAAGTCCTGGAGAAAGGAATGAGAGAGTGTGCTTTTTTTTTCTTGGAGTATGAAAGAAGAACTTACAATTAGAAGAGAACTCAGAGGTGAAACTGTTTATCACACCAGGGCAACTGCCTTAGAAAATAGCCTGGTCCAAGAAGCAAGCATAAAGGGGACCGAAATAGGGAAAGAGGAAGTAAAACTTTCCCTCTTTGCAGATGACATGATTCTGTATTTAAAGAATCCTATAGACTCCACTCCCAAGCTCCTTGAGCTGCATCAAAACTTTGGAAGGGTAGCAGGGTATAAAATTAACCCTCAAAAATCAAATGCCTTCCTCTATGACAACAGTGACAGGAATGAGGCAACAATCAGGAAAGCAACTCCTTTTGCAAAAGCCTCAAAGAAAATAAAGTACCTAGGAATTATCTTAACTAAGAATGTAAAAGGCCTTTTTAATGAAAACTTTAAAACCCTGAAAAAGGAAATTAAAGCAGAACTGAGGAAATGGAAAAACCTCCCATGCTCCTGGATTGGAAGAATCAACATTGTGAAAACGACAATCTTGTCAAGGGCTATCTACAAATTCAATGCAATACCCATCAATATCCCAATGTCATTCTTTAAAGAAATAGAAGAGGCAATCCAAAATTTCATATGGAATAAAAAAAGACCCCGTATAGCAAAAACACTTCTTAGCAGAAAGAACAGCGCTGGAGGAATTTCAATTCCAAACTTTAGACTCTATTACAGAACTATAATTATCAAAACAGCTTGGTACTGGCACAAGAACAGGCCTGAAGACCAATGGAATAGAACTGAGGACCCAGATATTAAACCACAGACTTATGGCCACCTAATCTTTGACAAGGGAGCCAAAAATATAGAATGGAAGAAAGACAGCCTCTTCAACAAGTTGTGCTGGCAGAACTGGTTAAGCACCTGCAGAAAACTAAAGTTGGATCCTTCTTTGTCACCCTGCACTAGGATTAACTCCAAATGGATTAAAGACCTGGAGGTAAAAGCTGACACACTGAAAACTTTACAAGAAGGAATAGGAGATACACTAGGCCTCCTTGGCACAGGTCAAAACTTTCTAAATAAGGACCAAGAATCACAACAAATCAGAGAAAGGCTGGCTAAGTGGGACTGCATTAAACTACAGAGCTTCTGTATGTCAAAGGACATAGCTAGTAAACTAATCAGGAAGCCTAAAGAGTGGGAGAAGATCTTCACCAACCATACAACGGACAAAGGCCTCATATCTAAATATATCAAGTTCAAAAAATTGAATCACTTCAAAACTAATCTCCAAAGTAACAACCATCCCATTAAAAGATGGGCCAAAGACTTAAAGAGAGTCTTCTCTGAAGAAAAACAAAAATGGCCTATAGACACATGAAGAAATGCTCAACATCTCTGGTCATAAAAGAAATGCAAATCAAAACAACTCTGAGATTCCACCTCACTCCAGTTAGAATGGCCAGGATCAAGAAAACTAATAACAACAGATGCTGGGGGAGATGTGGCCAGGAGGGATCACTACTGTTGGTAAGAGTGCAAACTCGTTCAACCACTATGGAAAGCAATATGGTAGTTCCTCAAAAGACTAAACATAGAACTCCCCTATGACCCAGCAATTCAACTACTTGGCATTTACCCAATTGTCCAGAAACAAGGACATAGTAAATCCACTAGCACAACGATGTTCATTGCAGCACTATTTACCATAGCAAAGATATGGAACCAAGCCAGATGTCCCTCAGTTGATGAGTGGATCAACAAGATGTGGTATTTGTACACAATGGAATTCTATGACATCACCCCATTTGTTAGGAAATGAAAGACTTATAAAAAATCATATTAAGTAAGCCAGACTCAAAGGAACATAGGCTCAATGGTTTCCCTCATTTGTCATAATCAGTAGAAACCTTGGGCCTTTAGAATATAGAAACAAAATCCATATAATGAGTGATTGTTGTCCTTAATGTACTATATTATCTCTCATCTCTTTTGCTGTCCCTTGGTTATCTCATATTGTTACAGTATCTCACTTTGTTATCTGATATATTTGTATTTGGTTATTTGAAACTGGATAGGGAACAGAGAAAAACAAGATGAGGGGTGGGGGTGGGGGGTGAGAAATGGGGACCAAGACATGAGAAAGGGTATCAATGTATGTGAATTAATGCACCTTCTATCTGGAGAATATAATGTAACCCTTCTATTAATTACAATAAAAATATATGAAAAAATAAAATAACGTACAAAAGAAAAAAAAAAGAAAACAGCCTGGTCAATTGGAAGACATCAAGTCTCTACTACTTTGTTAAGTGAATGGATCTTACTCCTGATGGAAATGCATGTGTTCCATATTCAGAGAGGAAAACTGAGGGGGGGATATAGATTTGGGAAAGACAAATTTAGTTGAGTTACTGTGACCTTCCTCTCTGAAGAATGGGTTATAAAACCTTCCTTGTTGGGGTTGTTGTGAGGATTATCTGGAATTGTACAGATAAAGTGTGCAGCAAAGTTTTCTCACACTGAACCTGACTCAATAAATGGTAATTATTATTATCTCATCAGCCCAAGCTCCACCCAAGGCAGAAACCCTTCTTAAATAAACCTAGCAGAATAGAGCCATATTAGGTGTCTTGAATAAATATTTGCTGGTTTACTTAGTAATCAGTTGACTCTACATACCTGACACACACACACACACACACACACACACACTCTCCAGCATTTCCTCTAAGTCATCCCTCTGAAGTTGTTTTATCAATACAATGTTTTTCTAGGTAATAGTTAATGGTAAATTTACAACATAGAGAAAGACTCACAGCTCTCTCCAGCCCAGAGAAACTTTCTTCACTAATTTTTTGAACCACACAGACTCTACTGAAGAATGTTCTAGGAAATTGCCCATCCATGGAACAGTGGTCTCCAGACTTGGAGTGTGTCTTAGACCCAGTAAAGAGCTTTGCACAGGCTAGGCTTGGCTTCTCTATTCTTGAATCTCATTGAACAAGGCTCAAAACCACAGATTCATCTCCCTCCTTCAGTAAATGTCCCTCTTGCCTTCTCCTCCCAGTATACCCATGACTTCAGAAGAACGTGGTGTTGACCTTGTTCAAGCTACTCAGTTGTCTGAGCTTTGGAGAGGTTAATGAGAACACCTGAATGTTATCTGGAGGATGAAATCGAAATCATCAACCCATAGTGCTGATTCCATTTTCTCCACCTAGTGTGCCCACAAGCCTCAGTTTCCTCATTTACAGAATGGAGATGATCATCTTACCCACCTCATAGGGATTGATGGGAACAAAGCAGACTGCTGCTCAGCGCAAGGCAAGAAAAGAGTAAACACAAAACTAAAGTTTGCTGTTGCCATTTTTCTTTCATTGTGTGTTTCCTTTTTCTCCTCTTTTTACAAGCACTCCATTTTCCACCAAAATGTATGCCCAGACAGTACACTCAGCTCTGGACAAGGACTTGATATCCCGAGTGTTATACCTGAAGTGTCAGGCTACACTATACCCAATTTAGACTCAGGCCAAATTTTGTCCTAGAGGAAAGCTAATTGATTGCTAAAATTGAACCATTTATCTAAAATCCACTAATTCAACTGATTAAAAAACACTATAGATAAAGGGTCTTGGGGGAAGAAAAATTAAAAGAAAAAGAATCTAATAGAGTAAAAAAATATTCATGAATCCAAATTGACTTCCCCTTCTGGTTTCCCCATTTCCTTCTCTCTTCCTTTTCCTTTTAAAAATAAACACACTTTGGATGGTTATTCATGAAGGCCTTGTGCCAAACACTATGAATACAAGACAAATAAACCATGAATTCTGCCCTCTAGGAGCTCACAGTCTAATAAAAATTCTTACATATATATATAAACACACACACACACACACACACACACACACACACTGCTACAAGCTTCCAACATGGAAAGCAGTGCTTCAGGTTCTGTGTGCAATATCAAGGAATATGGAGTATTTTCTACTGCAGGTGACATTTAAATTAAGGCCTTTCCATCACATTTTATTAGATATTTTTTGCTAGTTACAAAAGCAATACAGATTCATGGCAGGAGATTTGGAAAGCATAATGTTATGAGAGAAGGAAACACCAACCATTATCTCGCCGTTAAAAGTGGCCACTGACACAATCCAGGGCATTGCTCAATCCATCTTCCAACCCATGTGCTTAAACATAAATGAGCTCATTATGTCTGTACACGGGGAAAGTCTCCCTTTGTCACTTAACATTAAACACCAGCACTTTCCATTAAACTCAGTCCAGAAGGGTGATGCTGGATCCTTGCTTTGAGGGAATGAGCCCAGGTTCCCAGTAGCCAGGGCTGGCCTTGAGAAATGATGGCAGGTGGGTGTCCCAGAGCCGGTAGGGGCAGTGTCCTCTAGATGCATCCATCCAGGCAGGGATCTTGGAGTCAGTGCAGAGCTGAGTATGGCCCGCAGAAGACATTCAGGCCTAGAGAGTCCTCAGCACACAGGTGGTGGTTGATGCCATAGGGATGGAGGAGGCCCCTCAGGGAGGGTGTGCAGGGTGAGCAGAAAGATGACTAGGGTAAGGTCCCTGCCCTCTAGAAGCTCACAGTCTAGTTGTGTTCAAGTTCAAGTCATCTACCCCCAGCTAGATTGTAAGCTCCTTGAGGGCAGTTACCACTTCACACACAGTTGTCCCTTGCCAACCAAGTGGGGTAGGTTTCTGAAAACCCCTGGGGCAGGAGAAGTCAGGCTTGAGGAATTTAGGACCTTCTTGGGGGAAAAAATAGGGTTAGGGGAATGAAGTCACCAATGAACTTGTGAAATCATCACATTATTTTACAATGATAGAAAAATGACAAGAGCATATTCAAAATATTGAATGTCAGCAGCATAAATTATTAATAATTTCTTAAATTAACAGCATGTACTTTATAATTTATTTCCATTGACCAGTCATTCTTTCAGAAGAGCTTTCCCTCCCCTTCACAATTATAATAATACGTTTGAGATTTCATTTTTGCATTGCTGGAAGAAATACTCTTGCTAAGAGTCATTTTCTAACCAGACACTGGTAGCTCATGCCTGTAATCCTAGTCACTCAGAGACTTGAAATCTGAAGGTAAATGGCTCCAAACCAGTACAGGCAAGAAAGTCCATAAGACTCTAATCTCCAATTAACTACCAAAAATGGAAGTGTAGCTGTGTCTCAAGTGGTAGTGTGTCAGCCTTGAGTGGAAAACTTAAGGGACAGAACCCAGGCCTTGAAAGCCTTGAGTTCAAACCTTGGTATATATATTAAGAAAAAAAAGAGTCATTTTCTTCTTTATATTTTTCCATCTAACCTTTCAATGTATTTTGTTTTTAATCTTTAATATTCTATTGTGGCATTGGGACTGGAACCCAGTGCCTCATGCATGCTTGGCAAATGCATGACCATTGAGTCACTTTCCCAATCCACTGCATTTGGGTTTTTATAACCCTGAGCTTCTGATTCTTGTCTCATGGTCTACCCACAAGTGCATGAGCATATTTGCATCCTAGAGGAAGGGCCTATCTGAAATCTAACAGATTTCTTCCCACACTCCTCTTTCCTTTACTTCACTGCCTGTGCTCCTCCTCTGTTCTGCATCCAGTATATCTACCTTCTTCTTCCAAATCCCTGGGAAAATTTCACCAATTCACCACAAGAATGGACAAAAATTCCCAATTCCCACTGGCTTGGATTCTCTGTAACTTCTGAAAGGCTATTTCAGAGTGAAATTATCAATATTAGAACCGAGTCTTTGTTTGAGAGACTCTAGTACATGGCTCATTCAAAAATATATGATGGATGCTCCAAGAATTCTTCTTGGATTTAACAATTTCCCAGCTTCAAGAAAAGGATGTAGATTGTTTCCCCCCTCCAACCTTTTCTTTACTCACTGCTCCAAATGAATATTAAACTTCCGTACAGAATAGATATTGAAATATTTGTAGACACATTTAATTTTCCTGTCTGACAGGTCATGACAACAAGAAGCAACTAATAGATGCAATCTATCTGTATTCACTAAGGCAATTTTGAGTTCTACATGACATGCCGTCAATAGACTCAAAAGCTATGGGCCCTTAGTGAAGAAATTCTCATCTGTTCCAGCTCACAGACCACTTGGATAAAGCCAGAGACCCATTTAATCAACTGGTCCCAAGCACATTTATGGCACAAAAGATTATCACTTGGGCTCAATGGGAGGATGATTATTGCTTGATAAGATACCATCAAAACTATTTTTAAATGAAATGATAATGTTACATTTACAATGTCAGTTTACAGTTTACAGAACTTTCACATGCATTTTTGTTACTTTATTCCTCCCAGAAACCCTGTGAAGTGGTCAAAGAATTTTCAGAGGATCTCAAATTTGCAGATGGAGAAACTGAGGCTTACCCTAGGGAAAGAATAAAAAAGAGACAACCTCATAGCTAAATTTAATCCTCCCCTCACCCTCTTCCCAGTTGGATTACAAATGAAAAGCAAAATCATCACTTTGTTCCATTGTCAGGGCTGCCTCTTGGCAGCCAGGTTCTATCATTGCAACTATGTTCTCCTATCCACCAGCTACTCACATGTGGCGACCCAGCCTGGCCTGTAAGACTATTTGTGTCCAGGCCCACATATTTGTCTCATGGGTACTGTAATTGACACTGTGCACTACTTGTGCATGATTTCATAGTCTCCCTTAGTCGGCCCTGGGTGCAAAGCACTGCTACTCTGTAGCACTCTCTGTTAATCCCATTAGCAAATGAGATGACTGTGTTCCCAGGGCTTTAAATGGAAGGATCAGATTTGAAGTGAGTTGCTCAGTGGATAGTCTTCTTTGCTGTGGTTTCCATAGCTGCATAAACTAACAAAACTAAACTTTAAACACAGATCATCTGACTCTAGATTTTTTAAATTCATATTTTTATTAGCATCCATTAACTATATGAGGCAGGATTCCATTGTGACATTTCTATGTGTGTGCACAATGTACTGTCATCAATCTTTCCCATGCAACACTCTCCCTTATCTGTTCTCTTTTCCTAATACAATTCCAAGAGCTTTCATTGTTCTGTTTTCATATTTGCTGATAATCTATTCTCTATCGATCCTTTTGATTCAACCTGGTTGTCACAGCTCCCAGTTGCCCATCAACCCAGTAGAGCCTGTGATTCTAGATTCATGAGTAATCTTTCAAACTCACTGCTCTGTTTCCAAGGAAGCAGAACAAGGGCATGAAGGATAAATCTCTGGAGATCTCTCACAGCCTTTATTTCAATCCCCCAAATAATCACGATCATCATTTTAGTGAATCAGAAACGGAGGCTGTGTGTGCATGAGCCTAAGCAAGGTCACATGCCTACAGAACAAGAGGCAGGATTTGAATTCTGGTTTGGTTCTTAGACATCAGAGGAGTCCTGAGGCCCAAGAAATCCCTCATTACCCCAGATGATCCACCTTAGTCCCCCAGAGCTGCCCGCCCCAGAGGATCAGGAGGTACAAAAAATCCAGGAAATAGTGTTTGGACCACTCAAAATTTCACAGAATCTTCCAGGAGCACCAACCAAGAAAATATGAGAGTCCAGTAAAAATGATAAGGCAAGGTGTAAAGATAGGAGTAAAGAGAAGCCAAGGCTAGGAAAATGGGAGCCTCTGTTCAGTGGGTAGTCTTTTTATGGAGCCAGATAAAAGTGACGGATGCACGGTGCTGTAAATGTATTAAATTCTACTGCATTTCCATTAGAATGGTGAGGGAGTAATTTTATGTTCTGTGAATTTCACCTCAACTTTTTTTAAAATATTTTTTAGAAAAGGGAGATGAGGGGCCGGGAGTTTGGCCTAGTGGTTAAAGTGCTTGCCTAGCATGCATGAAGACCCAGGTTTGATTCCTCGGTACCACATACATAGAAAAAAATCCGAAAGTGGTGCTGAGGCTCAAGTGGTAGAGCTCTAGCCTTGAGAAAATCCAAGGACAATGCTCAGGCCCTGAGCTTAAGCCCAGGACTGGCCAAAAAAAAAAAAAAAAAGAAAAGGGAGGTGAGGTGGGATGAAAAAAAGCTGATGATGGAGCTTGGGTGGCTCAACCTGTCATGCTAGCTACTGAAAAGGCTGAAGATTTGAGGACTGAAGTTCAAAGCCAGCACCAGCAGGAACATTTCTGAGACATGTAACACCAATTAACCACCAAAAAGTCAGCTGTGGAGTTTGGGCTCAAGTGATAGAGTGCTAGTTTGACCAGGGTGGGGGAGGGAGCTCAGGTACAGGACCTAGGCCCTGCATTTAATCCCCAGGACCAACACAATAATAATAAAAAAAAATAAAATAGGAAAGCTATATACACTGAGGCCAGAATCTAACAGATAGGAAAATAGGTGTAGGCGTTCATTAGATGAAGTTTTGTGTATTCATTGCAATCTAGGAACTTGAGACAGTATTCATACCAACACTAGAATCAGGTGTGAGCACGTGAATTTATTTATATCTGTGCATGGGTACATCTTTATACCAGACAGTAACTTGTTCCACTTTCTAAATTCATCAGCAGTAAAAATGAGAAAATAAAGACCTGCCTATTACAAAAAAAATGGCAGATACTACTTGTTGAAAGATTGTTGTTGGTTTTCAGTGCACAAAACAAAGACTTCTAACCCTAGTAAACAGAGTTGGCTTTCCTCAATATTTCACAGGATCTTCAACCCAAGAGCATCTATAAAACACAACTGAATGTACTCGCCCACATGCAACAACCTCTCATAAAGTGTTCACTACAACCCATGAGCATTGAATCCTTTGATACTTTTCAGGGGAGGATTACAAGGTCAACTATTCACCCAACACCACTCAATATGACAGTCAGGATTTCAATTAAGTGCCTCTCACAGATGCCTAGGATGGAAGGTGGGGCTGAAGGAAAACAATGTAGTAGAATTGTAGAAAAATTATAAAAATAGTGTAAAAAATATTTCTGAAAGATATGTGATCACTCTAGCCAAAGATGATCACTCTCAACACTGACTTCTAGTTGTATCTACATTTGTATGTGCATAGTTGACATGATACTATTGGTATTACTGAATGTATAGCTTTCTCTTTTTGCATTGGACCATAATAATTTTCCAGTATCTCTACAATTCCCCAGTACATCATTTCAAATGGCTACACAATATTCTGCATCAGGGATACAATAACTAACTTCAGGCATTTTCTTTCCAGGCCTGTGGGTGGAAACAAAGATGTTAAGATGAATACTTTTGTCCATTGAGTTTCTCTGAACCCATGGGTATGCCCTAAAGATGCTTTGGACTTTGTGTTTCTCGAGAACTCTGGCTGGGCGAAAGCATTGTTTATGGAGGAGTCTCCAATACACACAAAGCCCTCTCCAGAGCAAGGACTCAAATGTCCAGTGGGCATGGGGCTGAGTTTGGAGGCTCTGGCTTGAACAATAGTGCCAACACTGAAGCTCCTGGCTGCCCCCTCTCCTGGCCTGATATACAATCTTGAGCTAGGAGAAGGTTCCTCCCCTGGTGCAGAAACCACAACCTTAGGACTCACAGTCTAACGGCTTCTCAGGTGAAATTCCCCTTACCTTCTTGATCTTAGCCACACCAGCAGACTTCTAGTACTTTCTCTTTTTATTTCCCCATTATTTTCTTAATCTAGTCATTTATTTTTCTATTCAGTTGCCTATTTGTTTCTCAAATCAACGTATTAACAGAGGAAAATGTATTTCATTATACTAATTTCAGAAATCATCACCTCTTCATGTTTAAAAAGAACAGATTAGAGAATGTATACCAGGAAAACAAAAAGTGAATGTTGTTGGCTTCTCATCCAAACTCGAGTCTTTGTTATGCAGGAAGATGAGCAAGCACTACTAAGGCATTAAATACCATACCACAATCAGCCTCTCTTCTCATGTGAACTGTAAAGAATGAAGAACTGACGCCAGACTTTGTCGCCATTTGACTCAATGTTACTTAACACCTTACTCAGGTAACACATACAAACACTGGGTTCCAAACCCTGTTGGAAAACAATGATCACTCTGATCTTCTCCATTTACACAGGAATAAAAGAGCCCTAGAATTAAGTGACAGGACTTGGTCACATCTAAGCCTAGCAGCATTGCTGAGCCAAGAATCTGAGCTGCCTGGTTTCTAAGTCTTATTTGATAGTTCTTTGAAAACTTTATTATTATTAAAATAATGTTAGGCAGTAGAGAGAAATATACTTTTACTTTGATCTTTACTTCGAAGCATGCTATGACAGAAGAGATTAAAGAAACAAGAATCTGGGTGGGTAATGTGCATATCTTATGGTACTCAGTGGTAGAGTCCTTGCCTAGAATGAATAGGGCCTAGTGTTCATTCCTCAGCAATACAGACACACATATATACACACAATCCTGTATAAAAATGTCTCAAGCGGCATGTACTTCTGCTAAAGCCCCTATGCCATGGATTGGGCATGTAATTATCTTCAGTTAATCTCTAGAAAATGAGAAGTGGGGCTTGGCTCAAGGATAGGGTGGTAGTCTTGAGCTGAAGAGCTCAGGGACAACACCCAGGCCAAGTTCAAGGCCCAGAACCCACAAAACAACAACAACAAAGACTAAATTTACAAAAACTAAATCAACAAAAACTGAGATTAGCTATAGGAAACAGTTAATAAACTGATATGGAGCATCATAATGAAGGGTAAAATTTCAAAAGCAATAGCCAGGTACAGCATTTGCCTAGCAATATGAGGTGCTACATTTGATCCTCAGAATCACACACACACACAAATAAAAACAATAAAGCACTAGCCAGTTTATATATTGAGGCTAAGATACAGTAAGGATAGAATAAAGCACTGATCAGTTAGATATTGTGGCTAAGAGCTAGCATAAACAAATTATGTAATTATTTACAATTAGCTAATACTTATTGGATACTTATGATAAACCTAGTATGACACTAAACACTTTGCAGACTGATTCCTACTTCCCCAGAATCCTATTAAGGACCATTAAGATCTGCCACACACAAAACTGAGGTTCCTGTAGACATCATACAATTTCCCAAAGATCGTAAAGCTAATAAGTAGTGACACCTAGACACTGACCGCTGACTGAAAATTAAAACCTTTCAAAATTCAAAATATATACTTACTAGAGGAAAATATAAATGTAATGACTTAAGAATAAAAACTTGAATTCTATTCCCAGGGAAGGGGGAGGGTAGGATTTTACAATCCCATTAGACTTGAACCACTCAGTAGTTTAGCATTCATCAGTAGTAAACACGAGGTGTGGCAGTGTTCCCCAAACTTGGTTGTACCTGGAGTCACCAGGGTAGCTTGTTAAGACAGGACTGCTGAGACCCACCCCCAGAGTTTCTCATTAGGCTGGTTTAGGGTGGAGCCTGAATACTTGCAGATCTAGACAAGTTCCCAGGTGAGGCAAATGGTGTTGGTGGAGAGATTAGGCTTTGAGGAATACTAGGTTATGGGCTGATGGCTGGTAGAGGTTGACAAGACTGATGTCAGAACCTTAGTTTGTTCCCACACTTTATGTGTGATCTTAGGCAAGTCACAGACTCTGACCTTTCCTTTAAAGAGGAACAATACTATACCACTAAAATCATGATGATCACATTATGTGAGGGTAGATACAGAGATGCTGCCAAATATCTGGTGTGCCATAGATAATCGACACTTTGCCTCTGTTAACACTACTGAGAAATGATCTCTAGAGAGCACATACCTCCTTTTCCAAATGACACAGTACTGGCATGGACAAGAATGAACTTGGACCTTCAGATACAGTGATATTGCACTCCAAATATTGATGAAATGTTAGATAATAGAAGATAGTGGCTGATAAACAGGAAAGACATGTGAAGTGGGAATCAAATGCCAGGGGATGAAGAAGGGCCATTTTTCTCAACACTCAGCATAGCTATGGAACCATTAAATCACCCAGCAGTCCTTACAGGCAAAGTCAGAAGTGCTTGAAGAGAGTGAGGCTTATTTGAAGCTCACTACAGAACAATCATTATAAAATAACAATATAATTACATAGGCCTTTTAAAGCACTTTGTTGTTGAATGGAATAAATGGGAAAGATGAAGCAGTCCCTTTGCACTTCGTTTGCCTGATTTACAAAGAGTTGACTCTGGACACTCTAGCTTTACCCTGCATGTGAAGCTAAATGTATGTGCCTTTTTGTCAGTGGTGGTGGGTTTAAAACGAGCCACAGAGAAATATTAATCAGCTGCTCACTCACACCCCGCACAAAAACAAAGAAGGGAGAATGTACTGAAGGACTGGAAACTAGCACTGGGACTAAACATAGCTGTGTGGTAGAGCAAGGATTTGGGGATACTGTAGAGCTATTTGAGGGTGTATCTCAAAGTAGATCCTGGAGTTAAGATGGAAATCATCTGATAAGAAGTCTATTTGCAAGGCTATTTGTACCCTCTTCAGCTAAAGGAAAGTGGGGTACATTTGTGTGACCCAGAGAGAGATCAGAGGGTACAGGGAGGGCAGTAGTTTACCTTGGATAGAATTGTATCAGCTGTTCTCCAAGAGGCTTTACTCTGGAGGCTTTGGTTCCCATGAGGGAGGGGTAGAGGATGCTCTCACGAACTTCCCTGGATGCTCCATTAAGGCTCCTCTCACTGGGGTCTCCAATCAAATGCTGCCTACTGATGAGACCACCTCGAGCTGACAGCTTACATCCATGTGCCTTCCACAGACACTTTCTCCTGGCTTCCTTCCTAACTTGTCAGGAACTCTGGCAGTTGGGACTTACTGCATGAGCCAGGAGGATAAGTTGATGGCTAAATACCCCAGATTGATATATTTATTGCCCTGGGGTGGAGCAAATATTCAGCAAGTGATTCAGTATCTTTCAGAGGGTGCCAGAAGGGTGGAGACACAACTACCCATGCAGAGGAACCCATCACCAATTCGTCCTTTACTGTCTCCCTTCCTGGTCTCCCCTCCCTACACTTTTATCAGGCTTTCTGCAATACCTGGCACATCAATTAGGGGCATCCAAATTCTTTCCTTGGGATCTACTTGAGATGCCACTGGAGTTCCATCAGCAAGTCGTCCCCCCTCTCAGAACCTCACTATGTCTGAGTTACTTTCTAACCACCATTGTCATGACTGCATGTGAACTCTACTTGCTTCTCACACAGGCACTTCCTGACCTACTGTACTCTCACCACCTAGAAATGTGTCTGGCTGAATCTCATTAAATATGCATGATCTAAGCAAACCAGACATTGGTCTGCTGTGTTTCCCAGAACCACAGGATGTGCTACCACCACTGATTTACAACTGCTTCTGTTTCCCCAATGTGTAGTCCTGTTCAGTCACACAAGTAAGATTAGGGACATGTGTGTAGTGGGAAGCGTTTCGGAACTCAGAGGACTGTGTGACTTTGGGGACATGATTGGCCTTCTCTGATCTTCCTTGAGACCACTAGGTAAGAATAAGATTACTTGCATATTGGGGTTAAAACAAAGGCTGTGAGCTGAGAGATGTAAACCTTCTGATGTATGGTAGGCATTTAACAAAATGTGGATTCCTTTCATTTACTCTTTCTTTCTCTTGCTTCTTTCTAAATCTCCACAATTAACTCCCATAACCTGTAAAGAGAGGGATTCTTTGACTATTTCTATGTTGGGCCAAGCTCTTTTATTTGGCCCCTGTTCATCCTTTTATGCATGCATACAACACACACATTGTGTACACATTGTCACACATATGCACGCGTGCGCGCGCACACACACACACACACACACACACGTGCACACACACGAACACACACACAATGTGTCTACTTCCTGCTTCCATGCACTAATGACTTCTAGGAAATTCTCACTCTTGCAGCCAGGCCACTTTGGCATTTCACAGATCGGTAAAATGAAACCCAGAAAGAATGGTCTCAACATGTTCGTGCTAGAAACAGCCTGCCTGACTCTTAGGTCCTAGAATGGCCCTTGGCCTACTGTTACCATTAGCTCCCACTGAAATCCAGAGCCTATAGTGACTGGTTAATGCACTGCTAGTATTTGGAGCAACCCACATCCCTACAAATATGGCCCCTTCTTGCTTTGATGACAATCAATGCACTGCCAGACACTACTTAGCCTGAGAAAAACCTTTCAAGTAGGTACCATGAGCCCATTGTGTCACTGGGGAATCAAAGGGTCAATAGAAGTGAAATGATTTTTTTTCTCTACATCACAGAATCAAATCTGCATTTATTGACTCAGAGCTTAACCTTGCCCTTAGACTTCCCCATGGGTCCTTCTGGGGCCTGCCTCTGGGACTCTCCTCCCCTAACCCTTGGTGAGTTCCATCCTCCTGACACTTACCACAGCAATCCTTCTACCTCCTGAAATGAGAGAACCCAGTGGGAGCTGCTAGAAGCCAGTTTAGCTTTTAGCTACAAGCTAGGACAGATGGGGAGTGGGGAGACTTATTTGAATGAAGGAATCAAAACTATTGTAAGGGTTGGCTAGATGCTTCAGCTCCCTCCCCATTTCAGCTCTGTCAATGTGTAAAGATATGTTGGGCAGCAGTTCAAACCACTGAACAGCATTATTAAACACCAGCAAGTGTTACTTTCCCAAAGACAATTCCACGACACTGGAGGTCAAATGTCCAGGCTTCAGCTCTGCAGAGCAGCCCCGCAGAGCCCCGATACTAATCGAATGGAGTACCACTGACTCAGCCTTCTCATTGAGCTGAGGCCCTGGAACCAGGTAAGATAGATGCCCTAGGTACAGCCCCCATGACAAGTCAGAGGTCCTTCTGAGAGCCCACAACGGCCTGAGCAAGGTCCTGGGAAAAAGCTCCGGGTCCACCAGTTCCTGGTGACTTCCTTGGGACACAAAGGCCTTTCAAAAGAAGTGAGGTGAATGCCAGAATTTTCTGGAGCAGAATGTTCTAGAATTTGAGTCCTAGCTCTACTACATTCTACCTGTATGACTTTGGATCATTCACTTTACCTATACTTCCATCCCCACAAATGTGACAGGAGAATACTAACAGTCCTTACTAAGTCCTAGACTTAGGATAACATTAAATGACTTATTTACAAAGCAATTGTAAGATGGTGTGGTAATAAGTATGCTATAAACATTTATCAAATAAATACCACCACACCTAATAACATCCTAGCACTAAACTCTTAGAAAATACACTTGTTATCATGTACTCATACATTCAACCATGCATTCAGTAATTTACTATTCTCCTTTGTATTTCCAGAGCTCTCTGCCTGATTATAGCACTTACAGCCCAGAATCACTGTAGCCCATTATTCTAAGGGCATCTTTGATGTGCCTCAACCGGCTACTGTATCAGCACCGAGAACTTATGGAGACAACACACATTACAGAAAAGGAGGCAAAAGCAGGCAAGGTTGCACTAAAAGAAAGGCCATGGCACAGGCCTGGGACCCCAGTGGGGAGCCCATTAGCCAAATATTTCTTAAAGTATGTCCTGATGTTGTGATAATTTCGGGCCATCTAATCAGGTTACAGCAAAATTTGCAAAAATCTCTATAAACCTATGAGGAAGGGCAAGTTCACCTCAAAGGGCCATAAGTGGAAAACAGAATGAGATGCAGAAGAAGTAAAACAAAAGGATAAAAAAAACACACATTCTGGGCCTCTGATATTTCACATAGTTATCCCAGAACTTTCTGGCAATTGTCTTCTCCCTGGCATCCCCATTCCCAGGAAGCTCATGGGCTCACATTCCAGGCTGTTTATGCCTCCTTTGGTGACTCCCATCCAGAAAAAAACGTTGGCCATAGACTCCAGGCTCTGATTTCAGCTTCTTAGAATCCACAGTCTTTCAGTCAAGAAGCTAGCTGGTTCTGCCCTTCCCTGTAGAGCTGAGCCTCTTCATCCTGGCACGGTGATTCCAGCTCTTCCTCCTGATTGGCCAGCAGACATGAGCGAGAAGTCCAAATGTTCCCATGAGACCTTCCCAGTCAGCTCTGAACAGCTGCCTTTGCCGGGGAAGGCTACTTCACTCTAATTTGGACATGATTCTAGCTCCTGTAAACTGCTTATTAGAACTGTTGGTTCAACACACTAACCAAATGTAATGCATAAATCATGTTTGGATCCTACATTAGGGAGGGGGGAAAAAGCAGTCATGAAGACAGTTTTGGACAATGGGGCAAAGCAATACGGACTAGAATAGAAATTAGATGATAATTATAATTATTACTTGTCCATATCATGATGACATTGAAGAATGTCTTTTCTTTTTATGTACAAAAAAATACAACCCCACAAAAAACCTGGAAAAAATATTTATGTAAACAGTTATGCATACATGTAGAAAAAGCATATATGGCTAGAGTTTCGGGAAAAAGAAATATCAAGCTGTGTATGTTGGGGGCACATCTGTACTCCAAGCTACTAGGGAGACAGAGGTAGGAAGACCAAATCAAAGTCCAAGGCTCCAGGCAAAAGCTCAAGAAGAAGCAAAAGAACTGGGGTATGGTTCAAGTGGTAGAGCCGCACTTGGATAGGAAGCATGGGGCTCTGAGTTTAAACACTAGTACTACTAAATATGGGAGACCATCCCCACTGCCCAGGGAAACAAATATTTCACCCTACAAGTATGGCTAAAACAATAAAAATATAACTTGCCTTCTGGCTTTGTTTGGGGGTTTGTCTTGAGGTCGGGGGCAATATTGGGTGAGCTTCCATCATTTGGCCATGCCTCCAGCCCTGGTTATTTTTAAGATAGGATTCAGCTGGGTCAGACTAGACTGTGATCATGTATCGCACATGACAGCTGTGATGATAGATGCATGCCATTGTGCCCACTACTGGCTAAAATGAGGTCTTAGAAACCTTCTGCCTATGCTGGCCAGGACCTGCAATCTTCTCAATCTTTACCTCACAAATAGGTGTGATTTCAGGCATGAGCCACTGTGCCCTGATCAATTATTTTTAAACAAGTGTTTCTAAAGCTATCCTAGCCAAGGCACAGGAGCTGAGTAGGGAGATGGAACCATACTACACAGCTGGGCTTGGATCACAGGCAAAGAATGTTAAAACTTTGGCTTGATGCCTTGTCAGCTCTTGAACCCTAAATGGAAGGGGGTAGGGTAGGGAGCAGAAAATCTCGTTCTTCTACTCAGAATCCATGAATGCTTAGCATTCTGACAGGGCCTCTCTGCCCTAGCTTTGGGAAACAGCTTGGCTTGGAGGGAAAGTTCACCAAACAAGGGCTAGGGTGCTGGAGAGAGAGGCAGAAGGACGCCTGTGTTACTCCTGACCTCATCACTTTGTAACTTTGGACAAGTCACCATCAGTTTCTCATCTCTGTAAAAAGACAACACTGGAATCCCAGCACTCAGGAGGAGGCTGAGATGGAGATGGTGTGTTCGAGGCCAGTCAGGGCTACATAATGAGTTTAAGGCCAGCTGTAGCTACAAAGCGAGATCCTAGACTAAAGGAGAAAAACAACAAAGAGGTTGGATTAGGGCTGGTCCTGTCTGGTCAGATTCTGGGATTCTATGATGAGTCACTTATTTGGGAAGCCCTGCCAGTCTGGAAAGAATGTTTTCAGGGTGGAAGTGATATCTGTGACACTGAAACAGGCTTAACCAACTGAAGAGAACAAATGTCTCCAGAGCCCTTTGGGAGCTCTTATGTCTGTGCCCCCAAGGGGCTACAGAGCACTGCAGCTCTCACTTAGGGCGAGTTGTCTGCTTGCAGGTGGTTTGGTAATCCAGAGTACTCCAAAGACCTGAAACTAAAAGAATAACCCTGCTGTAATAGCCAGAGGGAAATCTATTGTATACCAGGCTCTGTGCATTAGCTCCTCCAAAGCCTACAGCAGTAAGATGCTGCGGATGAACCATCTTTACTTTTAAATGGAAAGTCTGCAGCATGGAGTTCAGAGGGCTGGCCCAAGGAGCCAGCGAGTGGTAGGCTGGGAGTACAATCACTCCATGAAGAAGGTTCTGGGATGATCCATTATCCACATCAGTTTTTTTGCCATTTGGCCTTCTTCATAAATTACACATGATATGTCAGAAACTATTTGTGCTTAAATTACATGATTTGTATGCAAGTGTAAAAGTATGTCAGCAATCAAGTGTGACAATAACCTCCCAAAGTTTCTCTGTCCTCCTTTATATTCCTTCCATTCTCTCTAAGCACACATTAGTCTACTTTCAAACATAGTAGGATTACTCTGTATTTTGTAGAAATGGGAATAAATGGAAACATATAAATATGTGTATATACATCATTTATTCCCATTTCTCTCTATATATGTATATATGTATTTATTTGGGGGGTTGTCATTTCTACTTGTTACAACTATTCTGAGACTGATCTAGGCTACTGGGCTGATCAAGAACTTGTTCATTTTTGGGGCTCCTTAATATGTCATTGTATAACACTATATCATTTTATAACACTACATCATGATTTTTTATTACCTATTGATAAACACATAGATCACTTGTAATTCTTGGCTTTTACAAATAAAGCTGCTGTAAACTTTCCTGTATAGGTCTCAGTGTGTATACACTTTTCCACTTTTCTTTGATAAACACTAGCTAGATCATAAGTTAGGTCTGTGTTCCTATCTTTAAGAAGCTATTCGGGAGCAGGAGTTTGGCCTAGTGGTAGAATGTTTGCCTAGCATACACAAAGATGGGGATTTGATTCCTTGCTACCATATACATAGAAAAGGCTGGAAATGGTGCTGTGGCTCAAGTGGCAGAATTCTAGCCTTGAGAAAGCCTGAGGACAGTGCTCAGGCCCTGAGTTCAAACTCTATGACTAGAAAAAAAGAAGCTACTCTTATGTAATACTTTACATATTTAACTGTAACCCTTCTGTACCTCATCTTAACAACAAAATTAAATTTAAAAAAGAAATTAGCTTCTACGCCTGGCAGGTCTCTGGATTCAATCTCAAACTCCAGCAAAACAGGTTTAGAAGAGAGAGAAATAGGTTTAGGGGAGAAAGAAACAGGTTTAGGGGAAAAGTAGTACTATTGTTTTGCATTTAGGTTGCTCCACATCCTTGCCAATAGTTTAATCTGTTTGGTTTTCTTGTTGTTGTGGTTGTTTTGTTTGCTTGTTTTAATTTCAGACCTGCACATGGGTTTGAAGTGGCTTACTGGGGTTTTAATTTTACTAATGACTAGTAGTCTGAATATCCTTATAATTGCTTATCTAAAACAAAAACCTGCTCAGTTATGACATGAGCATTGGATAAAAATAACGTGACTAGTTGCCATTAACTAAGCAAGTCCTCCAATTGTATAAGCTGTGATGTTAAAATTTTTATGTATGTGGCATAATCTTACCTTCTTAGCAACCTACTCTGGATGTTGTAAAGCTTGAGCTTCATTGATGGGAAATCTAAGAATCACAGAGGTCAGATATTTTCCCTCAAATAATGTGTTGCAGGCCCAGGGCTTCTTTGTGGGTATTTCCTCTACTGGTGGCTCAGCTTACATGGTCTGAGGCATAGCCAGGAACTTGTTTGAGAACCAGACAGGCAGAAAAGACAGACACTGTTAGATAAACCTAAGATCGACACTTCCTTGCCACTCACCCAGTCATTCCCTGTTTGTTAAGAACATAGGCCAGGTTACCCGAGATCCATTGTGGCTGAGGTCCCCATCAATATATCAATACAGGATAACATTCAAGGCAAAGCAGATATCTGGAAAGCAGTTAACTGAGAGCCTCAAATCTAAGGACTGGCATAAAATGTCAATGTTTAGCACATTGGTGCTCTGTTGAACAAATCGCTTAAAAAGACTTTAGTTTTTACTCCTCAAAGGCAGGTTTATTTCAAGCTGCTGACTCCAAGTTAAAACCGGATACACATAGAGAGCTTCTATAGCTGGGAGTTGGAATTCATTCATGAACTTCAATCACAAAGGTGATAGAAAGCAGGACCGTGCAAAAAGGGAAGCTATACCTATGTGGACGACATTTCTTTATCATTTTGTTTTTGCCAGTGCTGAGATTTGAACTCAGGACCTTGCACTTGCTCAGCTTGCTTGCACATTGCATATTATACAGTAGAACCACATCTCCAGCCTTGCTTTTTGCTGGTCTTCTCTACCTTGAGTAGCCCTGAATCCCAATTCTCTAGATCTCAGCCTACTAAGTGGCTGGAATTATAGGTCTGAACTACTTAAGTGGAAGAAAATCCAGTTTCTCATTTTGACTATGAACCCTGAGTTTATCTCCATGGATTTTCTTGATCCTGTGAAGAAAAGGAGCAAAGCAAATGTCTCCTACAATCCTGGTGATGCCCTTAATTTCCTTGTTAATAGAACATGACATCATATGTAGATAGTTCCCTTGCTCCATCAGAATAAAGCCCAAGGTCCTTAGTGGCTATCCTTCTTCCTGGGGTCACCTCATTTTACCATATTTCTTGTCCACCTGTTCTGCCACAGTCTCTACATCTTTCCTCAAGTTCTACCCCATACGGGAAATCCCTCCACATTTCCTCACCTGGAGCCTTTACTTGCTTGGCTCACCCGGAGACTTTACTTGCTTGGAGGTATTCTTCTTCTCTCTAAAGTTTTCTGATCTGACCTCTGGTAGATGTAGGACCCCCTTCCAGCAGTGTTCTGTCCCATCAGATACTTCAAGTGATTGGTGTGGGCATTAGTAGCAAGGACTTATGAGCTTCCTTCCCTGACTCAGCACAGCCTCACAGAGTAATTTCTTGGTTGTCATTTTTGGTGGTAATGGGAAATTCAAAGCCTAGGCACTGTCCTTTAGCTTTTTTGCTCAGGTCTGGCACTCTACACATGAGCCATGCTTCTACTCCTAGATTTTGCTAGTTACTTGGAGATGAGAGTCTTCTGGACTCTCCTGCCCAGGCTGGCTTTGAACAACTATCCTCAAATCTCAGCCTCCTGAGTAGCTAGGATTACAAGGATGAACCACTGGCATCCAGTATGAAAGAAAATTTAAATTATACTAATTAAACATGCATTATAAATAATATGAACAAGTAACATAATCTGAAGACAATAACATAAATAAAATTTAAAGTTCTAATCTAGTTGAATCTTGGGCATGTAATAGCAACCAAGCATGGTGGATCACATAAAACATCCCAACATTGGAGAGGTGGAAACAGGAAGACCAGGAGTTCAAAAATGAGCACAGGCAATGCAGCAAGATTGTACTTTCTAAAAACAAACAAACAAAAACCATCATCAACAAAGGCCTGATAGCGGCTTATAAATTATTATTGGGGTATTAGAAAACATGGGGATTGGGCATTTCCATTTTTGTGCTATTCTAAAATACTTCTGTTGGAGATTTGCTTCTTGAGGGTGTAACAGGTGTTGTCCAACAAGCCAGAAAGGTATAGACTGCAGTTTGAGGATCATGGAGAACGTTAGGAATGCTGATAATATTAGCTGCAAGCTGTCACTTCTTTGGAGTCTGGGGGGTAGGGAAGCATGTGACTTTCAAAAAAGCAGGCTGTGAAGATCAGTCACATCTCTTAGAACCTCACCCAATGTGACATCCTCTGTTTATATCCAACTAAATGAACTGATTTGCCACTTCACATGTGTGGGCTATGCTGTTCTCTGTACTTGAATGGCTGTCTACTTCTGTCTCCTTGAATTAATTCTGATCAGCTTTCAATTCAGTCAAGCTTCACCTCTCCAGGGAGACCACCCCTGACTACCTCTTATTCACAGGAGGTGGTACTTGTATGACCCTGAACCTTTACATACTTTCAGACATGCTTCATAAGCCATCTCTTCCAATTGTAATCTCCTTGAACACAGGGCTTATCTGACCACTGACTTTGCCCTTCGCTGTGCCGACAGAATCAGACACCCCAGACAAATAATTAGTTGAAAGGCCGAGTAAAGGAATAAATGACCTGTCAAATTCCCAAATAGAATTCAACCTCATGAAACGACCACCTCAGAGCCATGGCTGGGCCTGGCCCCTTTAGGTGTACCCTTGGAAGGAAGTCACACTCATTGGGTTATTCCTATCCCAGTTCTTGGCTGTAATAGGTTCAGAGCATCAGTGTTAGAAGCCATTTCCTTGGCTCCAGGACAAACTCACATCAGATGTGGCCAAGGAGATTAAAAGACAACACACATGCACACAAACAAAAAAAGCCCTACCTGGCTTTTCAAAAACACATAGGGAGGAATTCCAAGCCACTCCTGCAAACCATGGCAACGCGGGATGAAGAGCCAAGGGCACCTCCCTCTGCATGCTGAGTCAGTGGCCTTTGTCTGCTTTGTGACTCACTCCCAGCCAATAAACCACCTGCACAGCTGGGAACAAGAGGTCAGTGGAGCTGCTCACACCCACAGGTATGAGGTTTACTCCTTATTCCCTGTTCTCATCGGCACAGGCCAGGGATGGGTATATTGCTTCCGTGCTCTTTAGGCTGCACTGGGAAGGCCTTGCTCTTTCCTCTCAGTCAGGAACAGGGAGTGGGTGAGGTGGTAAAGTTACATCAGCATCAAGAAATTCACCTTTCAGACTTGATGCTGTGGTGTGGACTTCCTTTGTGGTGGGTTCAAATCTTACCATGAGACCGATCAGTGGATTTTACTGATTAACATTTCCAGGACTCACTTCTTCAGGATCCACAAGGGAAGACTATCAATCTACTTCCTACCTCTGGGCTGTTTTAAAACAGTGAAGTGATTAGAGTCAGCCATATAGCTGGGTTTAAACATGTCAGACAGTCTCTATATCTGCCCTGGTATCATGTGAACTGACTTAGGTTGCAGTAAGGCCTTGCCTTTCTCTGGGCCCTCAGTTTCCTCAGATATGTGAATAAGAAAAATTATCTTCACTTTCAATTATGGGGTTTTGAGTATAAAATTTCCTGTCCAGTATTGTGTGTATGTGCGTGAAGGAGAGCAATACACAGACCCAGAGACAGAGATATAAACAGAGACAAAGGCAATGAGAAATTACCTTAAAAATTCCCTTAACCAATTAAGACATTTAAATACTTCTATTCTAGTTCATTGTGTTCTCTTTCTTCCCAATATTTTTTTTGTTTACTCATTTTTTTTTTGTTTTCTTTTTTTTCCCAATATTTTTTAAAAGTTTGTTTTTGTCTTTAGCTTTTTCAACAATCCAAATCCTTCCCAATATATATGATAAATGTTTTATCCTCCTGAGAACATACCAGAGAGAGAGAGAGAGAGAGAGAAAAACAAAACAAAACAAAACAAAAAACAAACCAGAGGGCCGGGAGTTTGGCCTAGTGGTAGAGTGCTTGCCTAGCATGCACGAAGACCAGGGTTCAATTCCTCGGTACCACATACTTAGAAAAAGCCAGAAGTGGTGCTGAGGCTCAAGTGGTAGAGTTCTAGCCTTGAGAAAAATCCAAGGACATTGCACAGTTTTTCCTCAGGTTCTTCTCCCCGATGTGGAAAAAAGGGCTATTACCCCTTTACCATGCAGTATGGTAAAGTATACTTGAAATCTGGCCTCTGGAGAAGGTGGAGGTAACAACACATGCTCCAGTCTGAGAAACCTAGATGCAATGCTAATTCCACCAGCCGTGTTGCCTTGGAGAGATCACTTAAACAGTCAGAGCCTTACCTGGGCCCTGAGTGAAAACCTGGCTTTCCGTTGAGTGCCTTCTTAGGTGAGCTGAGGCTTGCAAGGAAGCATATAGCCCATGGAAAGGACACTTCCTCTTCTGTCCTTAAGTAGAGACATTGGCCACATATTGTTTTTGTTGTTATTGTTTTTTCTCTTAAAACACTCTGTGTGTGTGTGTGTGTGTGTGTTTGTGTGTGTGTGTGTGTGTGTGTGTGTGTGTGTGTTCTGGTGTTTGAACTAAAAACACTGTCCTTGCACTTTTTTTTTTGCTCAAGATTTGTACTTTACCACTTGAGCGACACCTCCAATTCTTTTGTATTTTTGTTTTTGTTTGTTTTTCCTGGTGGTTAACTGATTCTCCTGCTTGGGTTGGCTTTGAACTGCAATCCTCAGTAACTAGGATTACAGGCATGAACAATCAGCACCCAGTTCTACACTTTAACATTTAAAATCAAATTATTTCACATAAGGTATCCTGGAATGTCTTTCTATTACTTAGTTTGCATGTTTTTGATTTTCGTTAAATATATATATATATATATAAATAAAAGTCTTCTAGAAAGAAAGAGATTGGGGCCTGCCCTAATATAAACCTTTAAATGAGTGTTTCATGCAGCTCTCCAAAAATAATATAAGGAATCTGCCTGTGTCAAATATTTGTGCCATGTCACCTAATAGTAATAAAGTGCACCCTTATCAAAATACAGCTGTTATTAACATTGTAACAGCTGTTTTATCCCCAGGGAATTTTAGGGAAGCCAAATAATGATGGCACATTTGAAATAAGTGCCCCAAGCTAATTTCAGAGGCCCATCTCCCACAGAGTTCATATAATAATTCTAAGGGGGCTTGCCCATGTGATAGAATGAAGTTTTTTTTTAAATGCCTGAAAGAGTCATCTTGGGGTCACTGATAATTAAATAGGAGCAAAAAGAAGAGAAGAAGGGAAATGTGTAATCTTTTTCAAGCTCTGAAATAAAAACTGCTATCAGCCAGTCAGTGGTAGCGAGACCATTTCTATCTACAGCCAGATTCCTTTCAAACCAGGATGTCTCTTTCAAAAATGACCATTAAAAGTCAATGAGGGACTTTAATTATGAGAGGCAGCTGATAAGAGTCCAGTTCATTGCTTTCCCATGTTAGGGGCGGTTAGGAGCTGCCAATCACCACTCCTTTAAAGAGGCCCAAGGTGCAAATATCCCTTTCCAGAGGATGACTGGACTAAGTGGCAGGGGTATCACCTGACACAGACACCCCAACACACACACACACACACACACACACACACACACACACGCACACACACACTGACAGATCGCTAATCAAAAGGCCTTGGGGAAACAGCAAGGCATACCACTGCAGCAAATGGATCTTCTAGCTAGGCTACCCAAGTCTCTTTGCATCTCTAATAGGCAATCAAGAGACCCCTGACCTGCTTCCCATTCCTTCTGAGGAACTTTTTCTACCTTCTCACCTTCACTCACCCCACAGTTTGCAGGTGACTTAAACTGGCACCTTGTGAGCTGAAGATAATAGGAGACTAGTAATCCTAGTTACTCAGGAGGCTGAGATCTGAGTTTCAGCTAGCTCAAAACCAGCCCAGGCAAGAAAATCCATGAGACTCTTACTCCATGAACAACCAGAACCTGGAAATGGAGCTGTGGCACAAGTGGTAGAGTACTAGCCTTGAGCAAAACCAAAGCTATGTGACAGTAACGAGGCCCTGAGTTTAAGCCCCAGGACTGACAGAAAAATTCAAGAAAAAGAAAGAAGGAAGGGTTATCAATGTTCAAGAAGTAATGTACCCACTACCTGATGAATGTAACTGTAATAGGAAGACATCACTGTGACAATATTATACAATGAAGGAAGGAAGGAAGGAAGGAAGGAAGGAAGGAAAAAAGGAAGGAAAAAAGGAAGGAAGGAAGAAAGAAGCTTCTGAATCCTGATTTAAACCTTTTTTGCTGGGTAGCCTTAAGTATGTTGCTTAGCCTCTAAGTGTAGAAAGAAGATAAGATACCTGCCCCTCAGTTTAATAGGGCTCCTTGGCTCCTAACAGGTTACCTACTGGTGTCACATCTTTCTCCCAACAGAAAGGTGGAAGCCAGCAGTCAGTGTGTGTCTGCCTCTATGTTTTCCCATAAAACAACTCCCTCCACCCTGGGAGAGAAACTCACTGGAGAGGCCAGCAGAGAAGGAAAAACCGTTAAATAATTCAGAAGCAGTAACATCAAGTCTGATGTTGGTATAAAAATAGTTATGAAACGCCGCACTCCTCTTGTTTTCATTACAACCTCAGCTCCAACCCAGTAGGAACAGGGGGAGGAAAGGTGTGACCGGGGCGGGGGCTGGGGAGCAGATAGCACTTCTTCTTTGACCCTTTCTAATGGCAAGGAAGGTGCCTACTTGCCACCTTTGTGCTTTCAAACTTCCTTTTGATGGGGTGGCTTGTTCTTTGATTGAAAGCATGCTCAACTGGACCACTGAAAGCTGAAGGAAAGCTCTATATCTTGTCTTCTGAAGGGGACAACTGGCAAGTCTTCCGTGAATTTTGATTACCATCACAAAGCTCAAAGGAGAAGATAGGAGTACAAGGATGACACTGACCTGTGTCTCGAGGATAATGCTGCTGCTGAAATCATAAATTCCTAGGATTGCTAGCTGCCAACTGGAAAGCTATGTATCAAATACCTACTAAGAGGCCAGGATCCTTTACCCACAGTCCACCCAACAAACTCCAAATCAGTTGCACACCACTGTATTTTACAGATAAGGAAATTCAGACTCAGGGGAGTGGAGAGGCTTCACCTATAAAGTCCCACCAAACAGTGGAGGAAGGGGCTAAGATGGTCTGACTTACAACCAGGGCCCTTCTCCATACTTTACACAAGTGCAGAGCATGAGGTTTGCAAGCGTCTTCATGAAATATTCAACTGCATTCATAGCTCCCATCTCATCCAAGCCAGGTCAGAATGCTTACTAAGGGCATTTGTGTTTGCAAGATTGCTGCAGGAAAACAAATTTCCAATTTATACTTAACAAAATGGGGAAAGAAGGCCTATGCTTGGGCTGCTGTAGATCCAGGATCAAATCTATGCACAACCCTGGAACAGTAAGTTTACTCAGGGAAGGGGATTAAATGTGAGGTTAGAACCAAATCGCCTCAACTATGAGCACAGGGACTCTGGTAAGTCTCTGGGCCTTTTGTTTATAGAATAAAAGCATGTGAGCTATGTCTGGGAGGGCAGAAAAAGAGACAAAACAAATCACAGCTACCTATTCCTTGTTCATAGCGTGAAAACTCTGTTCATTCTTCCAGTGCATCCTTCCTCAGCCTTCCACTGTGACACAAACACTTCCTTTGAAGCTTTGCCCTTGCCTGCACCAGTCACATGGGAACAAGAGTTCTTTTTCAAATCTACCTTCTTTGTGCCAGTCTCTGTGTTCACAGAACCTGCATTGTTACCCTGTCACTTACACGAAAGCAGGTATTACAGTACAGAGGTCAGAGCTCAGTATAAAAGTTTTACCTACCAAAGGTCACACAAGCTAGCCCAGTGGTTCTCAAACAGGGACTATTTAGTCCTCCCCACCCAACAAACTCTTGATGATACCTGGGACAGAGTTTTGGTTGTCACAACTGATGGATGAAACATGAGAACCTAGTGATCCAGAGAGAGATTCAGCTAAAGCTCCTAAGAGGCATAAAAGAGGTGTTAAAATTATCTTGTCTGTTGCCCCAAAGTTAAGAAATCCCAGGCCACAGGAAGCTTGGCTATGACTTAAACTATGATCAGTCTGTCTCTTAAACTCACAGTATCAGGAAATCCTTCCCTTTGGGTCCGAGGTGCCATGGGGATAAAATAACCTGAGTTCAATTTCTTGCAGATAGCTACCCCTTAGTAGCCTGGACAGCCTTTGCTTGCCTTGCCCAGAGATGAGGAACTGCCTTCCTGTACAGGCAATCTAAGTGTTGATGGCTACTTTCTAAAACACTTCATTAGACTCAGCTGTCCACCCACACCAGATCCACTGAAGGGAGGGACGGGGGGGGGGGGTGTAGTCAGTGGCTACTGGGCCTTCTGAAACTCCCCCAAAGTTCTGTCCATGTTCTCCCGAGTCCAAGTAAAACACATATTTGGAGCCAATGGATCCATTCTTGAATCCTGGCTCAAAGATCCATAGAGTTGATGGTATTGCATAACAAACCCTGCTGGTAGAGTGGCTATGATTGATACACAGTGATAAGCTCAGCACTATCTCAGTTCCCAGGGAACTGGGTCTCACCCTCTGTAACATGTGCTGGCCTTCTGCAGATCACACCCCTCTCATTAGCCTCTGAGAAACTGCCTCTGGGGTCCACTTAGGAACAAATGAACTCAAGTTTCTCACAATTAAGAACATGGAAAACTGAGATGGGTGACAACAACAGATCAAGAAGTTGACAATCGGCCGGGAGTTTGTCCTAGTGGTTAAAGTGCTTGCCTAGCATGCACGGAAGACCCGGGTTCGATTCCTTGGTACCACATACATACAAAAAAGCCGGAAGTGGTGCTGAGGCTCAAGTGGTAGAGCTCTAGCCTTGAGAAAGTCCAAGGACAGTGCTCAGGCCCTGAGCCCAAGCCCAGGACTGGCAAAAAAAAAAAAGAAGTTGACAATCATAAGCTAGTTACCATGGCAATGCTTAACTTGAAAAGTCCTGCACACACACACACACACACACACACACACACGCACACGCACACGCACACGCACACACGCACACACACAAACCCTGTGAAGCTTATTGCTATATGACCAACACCCATCCTCAAACTCTGGAATGAATTTGCCTGCATTCTTCCTCTTCATTAGGAAGAGGTTATTAAGGGAATGTCTCCTTCTAAGAGTCCAAATTAATTCTGGAGACAAGGTTTGATTCATCAGGTAGGTGTCAGGGGAGGGGATATAGCTTCTGTTGGAAAATTTGTCTGAAAATTTAGAGATATTTGGAAAAGGTGTGTATAAGTGTTCACCTCCTCCATGTCCCAGTAAGTAACTAACTAACTAGAAACTCCTCAGGCAAAGAATATTTGCTTTACAGTAGGTAGATTTGTGTAAGAGCCAAGCTCTCTGACTCTGTGGTGGGGCAAAATCTTGGGCAAGACGTTTGACTTCTGTGAGCCTCCTTATCCTGTTTGGAAATAGAGAATAATAAGACATCATCTGGCCTGTGGTGAGGACTAAGTTAGGTGATACAGGCCAATGCCTTGCATAATTCAGTAAACACTGAGTGAGGGCTTTCCATCGCCAGAGACTTCTAGGCACTGGGATTTCCTCAGTGAACAATAAACAAAGATTTGTACCTTCATAGAGATTAGCAACAGTATGGAAGTTTTGCCTATAAAAATGGACAGTGAGCAGACTAGATATGGAAACAGATCTCTAACTCCTATTCTCTGCAGCAACTGGCCCCACCTGGTCAATAACCTGCCACCTTCCCTAACTCTCACTACCATCACCCACCAAAGAAAGCCCAATACATTTCTTAAACCAGTCACATAGGATCCTTGCAATGCTCTCCAATCAGAGCCGACCTAAAACCTTCCCTCTGTCCCCCAGGAAGCTGGCCCACTCTCCTGCCTGCCTTTGCACCTCTGAAAAGGCAAATGATGGTGGCTGACTCTCCCTTGTGCTAAACACACAGTCTCTGCTTGTGACTATTTGGGTAGTCTTTATTCATTTCCAGTCAATAAGCACAAGAAATAAGTAAATTATATAGCATATTCTGCACTTGACCCACCCCCTCCTTTCAGATTATTCTTAACACAGCAGCCAGTGATCTTGTTAAGAAAAAAAAATAATGGAGCATGATTATTTAACACTGTGGAAAGTAGGACGTATGTAGAAGGGTAAGAGAGGGAGGTCTGGAGGGTGGGATTAGGAGCAAAGGGTTCTACCTGCAGCAAGACATTCATGTCTGGCCATGCTGAGACGGTAATATAGAAGCAAAAACTAGGAGGTGAGCTCTTCCCTCTGTGGATATCTGCAGGAGGAGTATCCCAGGCAGAGGGAACAGTCTTGAGGCAGGAATGGGCCCATGTTCCCACAAGTCATGCAAAGGAAGGGATAAGAGGCAGGCAGTGAAGTCTTGAGTTCCAGTTTTGGGGCCAATACTGATGTTTGGGCCCTGTCCTTTAGCTTCTATGCTTAAGGCTGGTACTCGTCACTTGAGCTATAGCTCCGTTTTTTCATCTTTTTGCTGATTCATTGGGGATAAAAATTCCCTGCCTGGGCTGGCTTCAAATCTGGACACTCAGATCATTTCCACAAAACCCCTTCCTGGCCAAAAGCTGGATGCAGTGGGACACGCCTGGCATTTCCTACAATGGGAAGCTTAATATAGGTAAGTTCCAGCTCAGGAGGGCAACTGGGCAGAAGGAAAGATCCTATCTCGAAGATAACCAGCAATGAAAAGGGCTGGAGGTATGACTTCTGAGAGTGTCTGCTTATACAAGAAGGGCCCTGTATTCAAATCCCAGCACCACCAAAAAGAAAAGAAAGGGCACTAAAGGGAACAAATAGACAACCAGATGAAAAGGTGAAACTCAGCATTATTTGCAGTGGCAGAAAGCTGGTACCAACATTAAGAAATTGATGGCAAGATAATGGTACATCCATGTGATAAAATACTGATAAAATTGCGATTGAATGTCATGCTGAAGAAAAAAAAATGTAATGGCATGAGGAAATGATCATAACATATTAAAGTTACAGAACAATGTGTACAATTTGCTTTCAGTGATGGTGGGAGGAAGTAGGAGTGAAGGAAGATTAGGAGAAAACAATACTGGAAACAAAACCAACATGTTGAAAGGAATTATTTTTGTACAGCAGGATTATAAGCTGTTTTTACTTATTACCTGGCTTAGCTTAGGTTTTCTAAAATGTTTGCTGTTTACATGCATTATTACCATAATCTGAAAAAAAAGTACATAAAATAAAAACATGGCAAACTGGGGAATCAAACCCAGGGTTTCATGTGTACTAAGTGCTCTACGACTGAGCTGCATCCTCTATCCCAAATATTCTAAAAGTTCCAAAGCAATACTTGCCTTAGTAATAAAGATTATAAACTATTCTCCAATAAGTCACAAGGCAGGCTGCATTTAAAAATATGAAAGCAGACTGGAGTGCTTAATGCAGTAGCTGGAACTGGAATTATTCCATGGCATGATAATAATGGCTACTATTTACATCCTGTCATACTACAGCGGCTACCATCGATGACCCAACAATACTGACAGCCAGATGTACACGGCTGACAGATTTCACTTGCCCTGTGGCAGTCCTCATCTGTGACATGGGCTTGGGGGGAGATGAAGAGCAGAGAATATCTTAGGAGTTTTTCTAAGCAAAGCAAGGAAGAGAGGGCTTTTGATCAGACACATCTGCTCCTCCAAGGAGTTTTATCGAAAACACAGCATCCCGGCCCACCCTCCCACCCACTGGACCAGAGCCTGCATTTTTACAAATCCCCAGGCAGTAACTAATTATGTGCTTTTTGGTTTTTACTGAGGCAGATCTTACTATGGTGCTCAGGCTGATTTTGAGCCCCTCAGTTCAAGCCATCTTCCTGACTCAGTCTTCCTTTGAGTAGCTCTAAAACCGCTGCGATACAATCCAGTTTCTCAGTTTGAGGCAGATTTGAGATGATCTTAAGAAAAAAGAACAACAACAACAAAACCTGATTCAAAGGAAGGAGAGGTTAGCTAAAAGATGTCAAATCATCTAAAACTACCGAGAAGACCATAGCTTCCGGGCACTTGGGCCCAAATATCAGTCTCTGGTATCCACCCTGGAAAGGGACAAGCATTTGATGGATACTGAGGAAGGAGATGAAGCATCCTTCTTCTCCCTGGGGATCCTGAAGCTGAGCTGACTCCAGGAGGGAAGGCTACACAGGAATGGTTAATGGGACAGGGCCCAGAGTGAACATAAAAGGCGCAAAAGTAGGCCAGAGGACTGACTACTCCACCCTGACGACTCCTGCCAAGGCTTGGCCTTTTCTAGCTCTCAAAATGCAGCTGTGTTGGAGGGTGCTGAGAACAGACTGAGTTAGAAGGCTGATTTTCCTTCCTGACTGAGATGCCCCAGTTTACCAGAAGGGGGAAGAAGGAGGGCGGGGAAAGAAGCCTTGATTACCATATCTGTAGTCCCTTGGCTCAAGTAAATTAGGTCACTCACCTCAAACATAAATTACCCAATATGGGAATCCCTTTATGAGTCTCCAAAAAGGGGAAAGAACTAATGTTTCATAGGGCTGTACTCGGGGCACATCTCTCAACCAGTCTGGCTGTTCCTTAGAATCCTGTGGGTAGCTTTATTGAGTAATGAAGCCTGGAGCCAGTCTCCAGTTCTCTACAGTGGAGCACTCACAAAGGCAAGGAATGGGAATGAGGTGGGATAGGGTGGAAGGGGTCTTGGAAGAGCATCCCAGGTAATTCCAATAGAGCCAAGACAGGGATTCTCCATCAGGCTCTTCTCTAGAACTAACTCTACTGTTCAGTAACAGAGAAACAGAGAAACAATCATTAGTCTAGTTTTTTTTTATAGAGGACTATGTTGCTGCAGGGTGGCAAACAGCTAGCAATGGCACTTGGATCTGCCATCCTCCATCTAGAGATCTCTGGTTGCCCGACTGCCATGACATCCCACTGCTAAAGGGCAGGGCCATCAGGATCCTTCCAGAGTCACTCTTAGCCAATCCAGAAACAGACTCCTTTAGACTTTCCACCCACCTACCATTCCTTGATCTCACTGATACCCACCACTTAACACTGAACACTCCAGAACTCAGAGAACTAAGGCAATAACAGGAAAAATAAAATTGCATCACTAAGAGCCACCATTTGCACAAGGGCCACTGAACAATAGGCATTAATAAAGTACTGCACAAATGTCTGCTTCCATTTTCCATTTTATGACTGAATGATGAAAGCCCAGAGAATTTAACGTAAGTGCAGTTACTAGGTGCCAAAGCAGAGAATTCAACCTTCACTATGCTGGTATTGTCCTGTTGTTTTGCACAGCCCTAGAAAGCACTTTGCACTGTAGTACATGGGGGAACCATCATCAGTTAGAGGAAAAAAGAAACTTAGTTGAACTACCATAAATCACTATTTTCGGTTTGTTTATTGATTGTTTATCTATTGATGACTGCTTGATTGATTGCAGTGCTAGTGACTAAACTCAAGGTCTCACACATGCTAAAGCAAGTAGTCTACCACTGAGCTACAATCTCAGGCAATAAATTACTTACAGGGCTCTGGAGCTAAGTGTTGACTCAAGAATTAGACTTGCAAAAGTGACACAAACATTCTTCCATGAAAATCTTACCCAAGTAACCCTGCCAAATTTTCATTAGTATCCTCATCTTATGGATCAGAAAACAGATAATAGTGCTTTGCCCAGGTGGTTAGGAGAGTAAAGCTTGGAAGATCTCTCCAGGAGGCAAGGAGTAAACTGGACCACAGAATCACAGAATCTTGGATAAATTCTTCCTGAATGTGGTCCCAGGCCAAGCCTAATAGCCACTGTTACTTTTTGGTGACTTTTTTGATTAGTCTATTAGGCTTGGTGATGGTGATGATGATGATGATGATGATGATGATGATGATGATGTTGATGATGATGATGATATCTGTGTGTGTGTGTGTGTGTGTGTGTGTGTGTGTGCATGTGGCAATACTGGGATTTGAGCGCTCTGGGCCTGGATGCTGTCCTTTAACATTTTTGCCCAAGATTGATAGCTCTACCAATTGAACAGCTCCACCTCCAGCATTTTGCTTTAATTGGAAACGAGGGTCCCAGGGACATTTCTGCCCAATTGACTTGGAATCTTGATCCTCAGATCTCAGCCTCCTAAGTAATCTAGTTACAGAACTGAATCACTGGTGGCCTATTTTTTTTTCCTTTTTAATCAGTTAATCCTCAAATAAGGCATGTCTGCTTATTCATCTTGAGAAGAAGGAACAGCAGGCTGGGAAATATGAGGGTTTCAAACAGCATTACAGTGAAGTATGTTCTACGGTACACAGAAACCATTAAATATAATATAATTGCTTAAGTAACATAGAGATTCTCAGAGACAATGTAAGCCCAGAGTGAGCCAGACATCAGTCACAGTCCCTGCTTGGCTGTTCCCAAGCCCTTGCAGCAGGGACCACATCAAGAACCATAGGATGCTTTCATGTCTTCCTTGAAAAGTGACGATGCAGTCTCCAAAGCTCTCATGGGCGTTACAGGAAGGGTCCTTTGAGATAGTTTGGATGCCAGATGCCAACTCATTTGCATCTTTATTTACCTGTATGTGCCAGATGTTCTATGCAAGTGAACACTGAATCCTTGCCATCATAAGGTGTGAGACAGATCCTATTACTTCCCCAATTACTTATAGATGAGGACTTGGGTATAGAACAGGCTGTTCAAGGCCTCGAGGCAAGGAGGTAATGCTAGTGTGAACCCAATACTTTCTCTGAGCCCAGTCTCCTGAGCTAATGATGGTCTTCATATCTCATCCACCCAGATCAGAATCACCTCAGATTACCTGTGGAAAACAGACTTATGTGGCCATAAAGAGGAATTGTGATTGAACATTAAGAATACCACCCTAGCCTTAAAGACAAACACCAGAATGCATCAGCTAGAAATTCCAAGCTCGCTAGAAAAGATAGATTGAAAAATAGTTGAGATATTTAGAAGTGGTTCCCTTTCAGGAAAGGGGAAATTTGGAGTTGCTGGCTCTTGAGTAGGCAATGGGCTGGTGTTCTGACTTACAATTCTTGGGGATTATTTAACCTGCAAAATGATTGTCATGAATCACTTTAATAAAAACAAAGATGAACTTGAAAAAGAAGCCTTGGCATTTAGACAGGCTCCATGTCCCATGCTGAGTAAAGGGCTGAGGTTAGCATTCTAACCCACAGGGAGAACACGATAGGGCTCTCATCCTACTATAAAAACCATCATCGCCGTAATGATCACATTGAAATAGGAATTATACTGCTGGAAATACATTAACCAACAAGTCAAGAGCCCCTGTGATACTTTCAAAACCTAATTTTCTTATCAAACTCTTCTTAGCCAGGCATGGTGGCACAGGCATGGTGGCTGTGGATCAAGTGGATCAAGTGGTAAAGCTGTGGGCAAGTCTTAAATGGAAGAAAAAGCTAAAGGACAGTGTCCAGGCCCTGAGTTCCAGCTGAGTGCATGCATAAACACACACAGACACAGACACACACACACAAGCTAAAACAAAATGAAATATACATCTGTTAAAAAAAATCCTAAATCAAAATCGCATTGATAGGTTGCTCTTAAAACTATTTCTGTTTTAGCCTTGCTTTAACAAATATTTAGTTTTAAAGTATATAATTTCAGACCTCATCATAGGGTGTTTAGTTTGATGAGAATATTTTTAATGTCACAAACCATGTTTTCAAAAAACAACATTTAACCTTTGTATAATATCCTACTGTCTGCCATACTTTTCTTATCAAAACCAACTGCTCATCACCTCCTTTTCCTCAACAATAAAATAACACTGCAATGAACACTTTTATTCTTAAACCTTCTCTGCCCATCTCTGATTATTTCCTTTGGCTGGATTCCTAGAATTGGAATACTGGACGAAAGAGAAGAAGTGTTTCTAAGACTACTGACAGTTCCTGCCAAATTGCTTTCTTAAAAGGATATATTAATTTGCATTTCCACCAGTAGCAAAAGAGAGTACCTGTCTCCCAGCACCCTCTTCAGGATCCAGTGTTGTCTTAAAAATAATCTTGGCTTGGGCTCGGAGTTTGGCCTCGTGGTAGAGTGCTTCCCTAGCATGCATGAGATCCGGGTTCGATTCCTTGGTCACATATACATAGAAAAAAAAAGCCAGAAGTGGTACCGAGGCTCAAGTGGTAAAGCTCTAGCCTTGAGAAAACTCAAGGACAGTGCTCATGCCCTGAGCACAAGCCCAGGACTGGCAATAATAATAATAATAATGGCTAATGAGAAAAGAATGGCAAAGTGTAGCATAAATCTGCAAAAAGGTACACAGTGTTTAAAGACCCTACCTCTAGTCATGCACTGCCCACTGGCATACCTACTATTTCAACTGAAGCCATTTGGCTCCTGGAGCAGGGCCTCTAACCATTACTCCTAAAGTGCTTTGCCAGAGTTTGGGCTACTCAATGTTTTTCATGTGGCAAACATTATTTGGGGAAATTCTACATTCCAGTTACCCTAAGACAATGATCTGTGGGTTAGATTTCAATAATCCCAGTCTTCTAGACTACACGGTATACTGGATAATATTCTTCAATGCTAGAAATGTTCTATAAGTAAAATATCCAATGTGGGAGACACCACTAACAATCTAGAACAT